>NW_027194843.1:306329-612659 GCF_032444005.1 Ranitomeya imitator
GTATAGAGTGTAGGGTATAGAGTGTAGGGTATAGAGTGTAGGGAATAGAGTGTAGAGTGTAAGGTATAGAGTGTAGAGTGTAGGGTATAGAGTGTAGGGTATAGAGTGTAGAGTGAAGGGATTAGAGTGTAGGGTATAGAGTGTAGGGTGTAGAGTGTAGGGTATAGAGTGTAGAGTGTAGGGTATAGAGTGTATGGTATAGAGTGTAGGGTATAGAGTGTAGGGTGTAGAGTGTAGGGTATAGAGTGTAGGGTATAGAGTGTAGGGTATAGAGTGTAGGGTATAGAGTGTAGGGAATAGAGTGTAGAGTGTAAGGTATAGAGTGTAGAGTGTAGGGTATAGAGTGTAGGGTATAGACTGTAGGGTATAGAGTGTAGGGTATAGAGTGTAGGGTATAGATTGTAGAGTGTAGGCTATAGAGTGTAGGGTATAGAGTGTAGAGTGTAGGGGATAGAGTGTAGGGTATAGAGTGTAGGGTATAGAGTGTAGGGTATAGAGTGTAGAGTGTAGGGTATAGTGTGTAGGGTATAGAGTGCAGGGTGTAGAGTGTAGGGTATAGAGTGTAGGGTATAGAGTGTAGAGTGTAGGGTATAGAGTGTACGCAATAGAGTGTATGGTGTAGAGTGTATGGTATAGAGTGTAGGGTATAGATTGTAGAGTGTATGGTATAGAGTGTAGGGTATAGAGTGTAGGGTATAGAGTGTATGTTATAGAGTGTAGGGTATAGAGTGTAGGGTAGAGAGTGTAGAGTGTAGGGTATAGAGTGTAGGGTATAGAGTGTAGGGTATAGATTGTAGAGTGTAGGCTATAGAGTGTAGGGTATAGAGTGTAGAGTGTCGGGATTAGAGTGTAGGGTATAGAGTGTAGGATGTAGAGTGTAGGGTATAGAGTGTAGAGTGTAGGATATAGAGTGTATGGTATAGAGTGTAGGGTATAGAGTGTAGGGTGTAGAGTGTAGGGTATAGAGTGTAGGGAATAGAGTGTAGGGTATAGAGTGTAGGGTATAGAGTGTAGGGTGTAGAGTGTAGGGTATAGAGTGTATGGTATAGAGTGTAGGGTATAGAATGTATGGTATAGAGTGTAGAGTGTAGGATATAGAGTGTAGGGTATAGAGTGTAGAGTGTAAGGTATAGAGTGTAGGGTATAGAGTGTAGGGTATAGAGTGTAGAGTGTAGGGATTAGAGTGTAGGTTATAGAGTGTAGGGTATAGAGTGTAGAGTGTAGGGTAGAGAGTGTAGGATATAGAGTGTAGAGTGTAGGGTATAGAGTGTAGGGTATAGAGTGTAGGGTATAGAGTGTAGGGTATAGAGTGTAGAGTGTAGGGTATAGAGTGTAGGGTATAGAGTGTAGGGTATAGAGTGTAGAGTGTAGGGTATAGAGTGTACGGTATAGAGTGTAGGGTATAGAGTGTAGGGCATAGAGTGTAGGGTATAGAGTGTAGGGTGTAGAGTGTAGGGTATAGAGTGTAGGGTATAGAGTGTAGAGTGTAGGGTATAGAGTGTAGGGTATAGAGTGTAGGGTATAGAGTGTAGGGTATAGAGTGTAGGGTATAGAGTGTAGAGTGTAGGGTATAGCGTGTAGAGTGTCGGGTATAGAGTGTAGGGTATAGAGTGTAGGGTATAGAGTGTAGGGTATAGAGTGTAGAGTGTAGGGTATAGAGTGTAGAGTGTAGGGTATAGAGTGTATGGTATATAGAGTGTAGGGTATAGAGTGTAGGGTGTAGAGCGTTGGGTATAGAGTGTAGGGTATAGAGTGTAGGGTATAGAGTGTAGGGTATAGAGTGTAGGGAATAGAGTGTAGAGTGTAAGGTATAGAGTGTAGAGTGTAGGGTATAGAGTGTAGGGTATAGAGTGTAGAGTGTAGGGATTAGAGTGTAGGGTATAGAGTGTAGGGTATAGTGTGCAGGGTATAGAGTGTAGAGTGTAGGGTATAGAGTGTAGAGTGTAGGGTATAGAGTGTAGGGTATAGAGTGTAGGGTATAGAGTGTAGGGCATAGAGTGTAGGGTATAGAGTGTAGGGTATAGAGTGTAGAGTGTAGGGTATAGAGTGTAGGGTATAGAGTGTAGGGTATAGAGTGTAGAGTGTAGGGTATAGAGTGTAGGGTATAGAGTGTAGGGTATAGAGTGTAGGGTATAGAGTGTAGGGCATAGAGTGTAGGGTATAGAGTGTAGGGTATAGAGTGTAGAGTGTAGGGTATAGAGTGTAGGGTATAGAGTGTAGGGTATAGAGTGTAGAGTGTAGGGCATAGAGTGTAGAGTGTAGGGTATAGAGTGTAGGGTATAGAGTGTAGGGTAGAGAGTGTAGGGTAGAGAGTGTAGTGTGTAGGGATTAGAGTGTAGGGTATAGAGTGTAGGGTGTAGAGTGTAGGGCATAGAGTGTAGAGTGTAGGGTATAGAGTGTATGGTATAGAGTGTAGAGTATAGAGTGTAGGGTGTAGAGTGTAGGGTATAGAGTGTAGGGTATAGAGTGTAGGGTATAGAGTGTAGGGAATAGAGTGTTGAGTGTAAGGTACAGCGTGTAGAGTGTAGGGCATAGAGTGTAGAGTGTAGGGTATAGAATGTAGGGTATAGAGTGTAGGGTATAGAGTGTAGGGTATACAGTGTAGGGTATAGAGTGTAGAGTGTAGGGTATAGAGTGTAGAGTGTAGGGTATAAAGTGTAGAGTGAAGGGCATAGAGTGTAGATTGTAGGGTATAGAGTGTAGGGTATAGAGTGTAGGGTATAGAGTGTAGGGTATAGAGTGTAGAGTGTAGGGTATAGAGTGTAGAGTGTAGGGTATAGAGTGTAGGGTACAGAGTGTAGGGTATAGAGTGTAGGGTAGAGAGTGTAGAGTGTAGGGTATAGAGTGTAGGGTATAGAGTGTAGGGTATAGAGTGTAGAGTGTAGGGATTAGAGTGTAGGGTATAGAGTGTAGGGTGTGGAGTGTAGGGTATAGAGTGTAGAGTGTAGGGTATAGAGTGTATGGTATAGAGTGTAGGGTATAGAGTGTAGGGTGTAGAGTGTAGGGTATAGAGTTTAGGGAATAGAGTGTAGGGTATAGAGTGTAGGGTATAGAGTGTAGGGAATAGAGTGTAGAGTGTAAGGTATAGAGTGTAGAGTGTAGGGTATAGAGTGTAAGGTATAGAGTGTAGAGTGTAGGGATTAGAGTGTAGGGTATAGAGTGTAGGGTGTAGAGTGTAGGGCATAGAGTGTAGAGTGTAGGTTATAGAGTGTATGGTATAGAGTGTAGAGTATAGAGTGTAGGGTGTAGAGTGTAGGGTAAAGAGTGTAGGGTATAGAGTGTAGGGTATAGAGTGTAGGGAATAGAGTGTAGAGTGTAAGGTATAGAGTGTAGAGTGTAGGGTATAGAGTGTAGGGTATAGAGTGTAGAGTGTAGGGATTAGAGTGTAGGGTATAGAGTGTAGGGTATAGTGTGTAGGGTATAGAGTGTAGAGTGTAGGGTATAGAGTGTAGAGTGTAGGGTATAGAGTGTAGGGTATAGAGTGTAGGGTATAGAGTGTAGGGCATAGAGTGTAGGGTATAGAGTGTAGGGTATAGAGTGTAGAGTGTAGGGTATAGAGTGTAGGGTATAGAGTGTAGGGTATAGAGTGTAGAGTGTAGGGTATAGAGTGTAGGGTATAGAGTGTAGGGTATAGAGTGTAGGGCATAGAGTGTAGGGTATAGAGTGTAGGGTATAGAGTGTAGAGTGTAGGGTATAGATTTTAGGGTATAGAGTGTAGGGTATAGAGTGTAGAGTGTAGGGCATAGAGTGTAGAGTGTAGGGTATAGAGTGTAGGGTATAGAGTGTAGGGTAGAGAGTGTAGGGTAGAGAGTGTAGAGTGTAGGGATTAGAGTGTAGGGTATAGAGTGTAGGGTGTAGAGTGTAGTGCATAGAGTGTAGAGTGTAGGGTATAGAGTGTATGGTATAGAGTGTAGAGTATAGAGTGTAGGGTGTAGAGTGTAGGGTATAGAGTGTAGGGTATAGAGTGTAGGGTATAGAGTGTAGGGAATAGAGTGTTGAGTGTAAGGTACAGAGTGTAGAGTGTAGGGCATAGAGTGTAGAGTGTAGGGTATAGAGTGTAGGGTATAGACTGCAGGGTATAGAGTGTAGGGTATACAGTGTAGGGTATAGAGTGTAGAGTGTAGGGTATAGAGTGTAGAGTGTAGGGTATAGAGTGTAGAGTGTAGGGCATAGAGTGTAGATTATAGGGTATAGAGTGTAGGGTATAGAGTGTAGGGTATAGAGTGTAGAGTGTAGGGTATAGAGTGTAGAGTGTAGGGTAT
The DNA here is from genome assembly GCF_032444005.1 of Ranitomeya imitator. Classification (NCBI taxonomy): domain Eukaryota; kingdom Metazoa; phylum Chordata; class Amphibia; order Anura; family Dendrobatidae; genus Ranitomeya; species Ranitomeya imitator. The sequence goes on from NW_027194843.1 coordinate 310,592, forward strand.
AGAGTGTAGGGTACAGAGTGTAGGGTATAGAGTGTAGGGTAGAGAGTGTAGAGTGTAGGGTATAGAGTGTAGGGTATAGAGTGTAGGGTATAGAGTGTAGAGTGTAGGGATTAGAGTGTAGGGTATAGAGTGTAGGGTGTGGAGTGTAGGGTATAGAGTGTAGAGTGTAGGGTATAGAGTGTATGGTGTAGAGTGTAGGGTATAGAGTGTAGGGTGTAGAGTGTAGGGTATAGAGTGTAGGGTATAGAGTGTAGGGTATAGAGAGTAGGGTATAGAGTGTAGGGTATAGAGTGTAGGAAATAGAGTGTAGAGTGAAAGGTATAGAGTGTAGAGTGTAGGGTATAGAGTGTAAGTTATAGAGTGTAGAGTGTAGGGATTAGATTGTAGGGTATAGAGTGTAGGGTGTAGAGTGTAGGGTATAGAGTGTAGAGTGTAGGGTATAGAGTGTATGGTATAGAGTGTAGGGTATACAGTGTAGGGTGTAGAGTGTAGGGTATAGAGTGTAGGGTATAGAGTGTAGGGTATAGAGTGTAGGGAATAGAGTGTGGAGTGTAAGGTATAGAGTGTAGAGTGTAGGGTATAGAGTGTAGGGTATAGACTGTAGGGTATAGAGTGTAGGGTATAGAGTGTAGGGTATAGATTGTAGCGTGTAGGCTATAGAGTGTAGGGTATAGAGTGTAGAGTGTAGGGTATAGAGTGTAGGGTATAGAGTGTAGGGTATAGAGTGTAGGGTATAGAGTGTAGAGTGTAGGGTATAGTGTGTAGGGTATAGAGTGCAGGGTGTAGAGTGTAGGGTATAGAGTGTAGGGTATAGAGTGTAGAGTGTAGGGTATAGTGTGTAGGGTATAGAGTGCAGGGTGTAGAGTGTAGGGTATAGAGTGTAGGGTATAGAGTGTAGAGTGTAGGGTATAGAGTGTAGGGTATAGAGTGTAGGGTAGAGAGTGTAGGGTAGAGAGTGTAGTGTGTAGGGATTAGAGTGTAGGGTATAGAGTGTAGGGTGTAGAGTGTAGGGCATAGAGTGTAGAGTGTAGGGTATAGAGTGTATGGTATAGAGTGTAGAGTATAGAGTGTAGGGTGTAGAGTGTAGGGTATAGAGTGTAGGGTATAGAGTGTAGGGTATAGAGTGTAGGGAATAGAGTGTTGAGTGTAAGGTACAGCGTGTAGAGTGTAGGGCATAGAGTGTAGAGTGTAGGGTATAGAATGTAGGGTATAGAGTGTAGGGTATAGAGTGTAGGGTATACAGTGTAGGGTATAGAGTGTAGAGTGTAGGGTATAGAGTGTAGAGTGTAGGGTATAAAGTGTAGAGTGAAGGGTATAGAGTGTAGATTGTAGGGTATAGAGTGTAGGGTATAGAGTGTAGGGTATAGAGTGTAGGGTATAGAGTGTAGAGTGTAGGGTATAGAGTGTAGAGTGTAGGGTATAGAGTGTAGGGTACAGAGTGTAGGGTATAGAGTGTAGGGTAGAGAGTGTAGAGTGTAGGGTATAGAGTGTAGGGTATAGAGTGTAGGGTATAGAGTGTAGAGTGTAGGGATTAGAGTGTAGGGTATAGAGTGTAGGGTGTGGAGTGTAGGGTATAGAGTGTAGAGTGTAGGGTATAGAGTGTATGGTATAGAGTGTAGGGTATAGAGTGTAGGGTGTAGAGTGTAGGGTATAGAGTTTAGGGAATAGAGTGTAGGGTATAGAGTGTAGGGTATAGAGTGTAGGGAATAGAGTGTAGAGTGTAAGGTATAGAGTGTAGAGTGTAGGGTATAGAGTGTAAGGTATAGAGTGTAGAGTGTAGGGATTAGAGTGTAGGGTATAGAGTGTAGGGTGTAGAGTGTAGGGCATAGAGTGTAGAGTGTAGGTTATAGAGTGTATGGCATAGAGTGTAGAGTATAGAGTGTAGGGTGTAGAGTGTAGGGTAAAGAGTGTAGGGTATAGAGTGTAGGGTATAGAGTGTAGGGAATAGAGTGTAGAGTGTAAGGTATAGAGTGTAGAGTGTAGGGTATAGAGTGTAGGGTATAGAGTGTAGAGTGTAGGGATTAGAGTGTAGGGTATAGAGTGTAGGGTATAGTGTGTAGGGTATAGAGTGTAGAGTGGAGGGTATAGAGTGTAGAGTGTAGGGTATAGAGTGTAGGGTATAGAGTGTAGGGTATAGAGTGTAGGGCATAGAGTGTAGGGTATAGAGTGTAGGGTATAGAGTGTAGAGTGTAGGGTATAGAGTGTAGGGTATAGAGTGTAGGGTATAGAGTGTAGAGTGTAGGGTATAGAGTGTAGGGTATAGAGTGTAGGGTATAGAGTGTAGGGCATAGAGTGTAGGGTATAGAGTGTAGGGTATAGAGTGTAGAGTGTAGGGTATAGATTTTAGGGTATAGAGTGTAGGGTATAGAGTGTAGAGTGTAGGGCATAGAGTGTAGAGTGTAGGGTATAGAGTGTAGGGTATAGAGTGTAGGGTAGAGAGTGTAGGGTAGAGAGTGTAGAGTGTAGGGATTAGAGTGTAGGGTATAGAGTGTAGGGTGTAGAGTGTAGTGCATAGAGTGTAGAGTGTAGGGTATAGAGTGTATGGTATAGAGTGTAGAGTATAGAGTGTAGGGTGTAGAGTGTAGGGTATAGAGTGTAGGGTATAGAGTGTAGGGTATAGAGTGTAGGGAATAGAGTGTTGAGTGTAAGGTACAGAGTGTAGAGTGTAGGGCATAGAGTGTAGAGTGTAGGGTATAGAGTGTAGGGTATAGACTGCAGGGTATAGAGTGTAGGGTATACAGTGTAGGGTATAGAGTGTAGAGTGTAGGGTATAGAGTGTAGAGTGTAGGGTATAGAGTGTAGAGTGTAGGGCATAGAGTGTAGATTATAGGGTATAGAGTGTAGGGTATAGAGTGTAGGGTATAGAGTGTAGAGTGTAGGGTATAGAGTGTAGAGTGTAGGGTATAGAGTGTAGGGTACAGAGTGTAGGGTATAGAGTGTAGGGTAGAGAGTGTAGAGTGTAGGGTATAGAGTGTAGGGTATAGAGTGTAGGGTATAGAGTGTAGAGTGTAGGGATTAGAGTGTAGGGTATAGAGTGTAGGGTGTGGAGTGTAGGGTATAGAGTGTAGAGTGTAGGGTATAGAGTGTATGGTATAGAGTGTAGGGTATAGAGTGTAGGGTGAAGAGTGTAGGGTATAGAGTGTAGGGTATAGAGTGTAGGGTATAGAGTGTAGGGTATAGAGTGTAGGGTATAGAGTGTAGGGAATAGAGTGTAGAGTGAAAGGTATAGAGTGTAGAGTGTAGGGTATAGAGTGTAAGTTATAGAGTGTAGAGTGTAGGGATTAGATTGTAGGGTATAGAGTGTAGGGTGTAGAGTGTAGGGTATAGAGTGTAGAGTGTAGGGTATAGAGTGTATGGTATAGAGTGTAGGGTATACAGTGTAGGGTGTAGAGTGTAGGGTATAGAGTGTAGGGTATAGAGTGTAGGGTATAGAGTGTAGGGTATAGAGTGTAGGGAATAGAGTGTGGAGTGTAAGGTATAGAGTGTAGAGTGTAGGGTATAGAGTGTAGGGTATAGACTGTAGGGTATAGAGTGTAGGGTATAGAGTGTAGGGTATAGATTGTAGCGTGTAGGCTATAGAGTGTAGGGTATAGAGTGTAGAGTGTAGGGTATAGAGTGTAGGGTATAGAGTGTAGGGTATAGAGTGTAGGGTATAGAGTGTAGAGTGTAGGGTATAGTGTGTAGGGTATAGAGTGCAGGGTGTAGAGTGTAGGGTATAGAGTGTAGGGTATAGAGTGTAGAGTGTATGGTATAGAGTGTATGCTATAGAGTGTATGGTGTAGAGTGTATGGTATAGAGTGTAGGGTATAGAGTGTTGAGTGTATGGTATAGAGTGTAGAGTGTAGAGTGTAGGGTATAGAGTGTATGTTATAGAGTGTAGGGTATAGAGTGTAGGGTAGAGAGTGTAGAGTGTAGGGTATAGAGTGTAGGGTATAGAGTGTAGGGTATAGAGTGTAGAGTGTAGGGATTAGAGTGTAGGGTATAGAGTGTAGTGTGTAGAGTGTAGGGTATAGAGTGTAGAGTGTAGGGTATAGAGTGTATGGTATAGAGTGTAGGGTATAGAGTGTAGGGTGTAGAGTGTAGGGTATAGAGTGTAGGGTATAGAGTGTAGGGTATAGAGTGTAGGGAATAGAGTGTAGAGTGTAAGGTATAGAGTGTAGAGTATAGGGTATAGAGTGTAGGGTATAGAGTGTAGAGTGTAGGGATTAGAGTGTAGGGTATAGAGTGTAGGGTGTAGAGTGTAGGGTATAGAGTGTAGAGTGTAGGGTATAGAGTGTATGGTATAGAGTGTAGGGTATAGAGTGTAGGTTGTAGAGTGTAGGGTATAGAGTGTAGGGTATAGAGTGTAGGGTATAGAGTGTAAGGTATAGAGTGTAGGGAATAGAGTGTAGAGTGTAAGGTATAGAGTGTAGAGTGTAGGGTATAGAGTGTAGGGTATAGACTGTAGGGTATAGAGTGTGGGGTATAGATTGTAGGCTATAGAGTGTAGGGTATAGAGTGTAGGGTATAGATTGTAGGGTATAGAGTGTAGGGTATAGAGTGTAGGGTATAGAGTGTAGAGTGTAGGGTATAGTGTGTAGGGTATAGAGTGCAGGGTGTAGAGTGTAGGGTATAGAGTGTAGGGTATAGAATGTAGAGTGTAGGGTATAGAGTGTATGCTATAGAGGGTATGGTGTAGAGTGTATGGTATAGAGTGTAGGGTATAGAGTGTAGAGTGTAGGGTATAGAGTGTAGGGTATAGAGTGTAGGGTATAGAGTGTATGTTATAGAGTGTAGGGTATAGAGTGTAGAGTGTAGGGTATAGAGTTTAGAGTGTAGGGTATAGAGTGTAGGGTATAGAGTGTAAGGTATAGAGTGTAGGGTGTAGAGTGTAGGGTATAGATTGTAGGGTATAGAGTGTAGGGTATAGAGTGTACGGTATAGAGTGTAGGGTATGGAGTGTATGGTATAGAGTGTAGGGTATAGAGTGTAGGGTATAGAGTGTAGGGTATAGAGTGTAGAGTGTAGGGTATAGAGTGTAGGGTATAGAGTGTAGGGTATACAGTGTAGGGTATACAGTGTAGGGTATAGAGTGTAGGGTATAGAGTGTAGGGTATAGAGTGTAGAGTGTAGGGTATAGAGTTTAGAGTGTAGGGTATAGAGTGTAGGGTATAGAGTGTAAGGTATAGAGTGTAGGGTGTAGAGTGTAGGGTATAGAGTGTAGGGTATAGAGTGTAGGGTATAGAGTGTACGGTATAGAGTGTAGGGTATAGAGTGTATGGTATAGAGTGTAGGGTATAGAGTGTAGGGTATAGAGTGTAGGGTATAGAGTGTATGGTATAGATTGTAGGGTATAGAGTGTAGGGTATAGAGTGTAGGGTATAGAGTGTAGAGTGTAGGGTATAGAGTGTAGAGTGTAGGGTATAGAGTGTAGAGTGTAGGGTATAGATTGTATGGTATAGAGTGTAGGGTATAGAATGTAGGGTGTAGAGTGTTGGGTATAGAGTGTAGGGTATAGAGTGTAGGGTATAGAGTGTAGGGTATAGAGTGTAGGGAATAGAGTGTAGAGTGTAAGGTATAGAGTGTAGAGTGTAGGGTATAGAGTGTAGGGTATAGAGTGTAGAGTGTAGGGATTAGAGTGTAGGGTATAGAGTGTAGGGTATAGAGTGTAGGGTATAGAGTGTAGAGTGTAGGGTATAGAGTGTAGAGTGTAGGGTATAGAGTGTAGGGTATAGAGTGTAGGGTATAGAGTGTAGGATAGAGTGTGTAGAGTGTAGGGTATAGAGTGTAGGGTATAGAGTGTAGGGTATAGAGTGTAGAGTGTAGGGATTAGAGTGTAGGGTATAGAGTGTAGGGTGTAGAGTGTAGGGTATAGAGTGTAGAGTGTAGGGTATAGAGTGTATGGTATAGAGTGTAGGGTATAGAGTGTAGGGTGTAGAGTGTAGGGTATAGAGTGTAGGGTATAGAGTGTAGGGTATAGAGTGTAGGGAATAGAGTGTAGAGTGTAAGGTATAGAGTGTAGAGTGTAGGGTATAGAGTGTAGGGTATAGAGTGTAGAGTGAAGGGATTAGAGTGTAGGGTATAGAGTGTAGGGTGTAGAGTGTAGGGTATAGAGTGTAGAGTGTAGGGTATAGAGTGTATGGTACAGAGTGTAGGGTATAGAGTGTAGGGTGTAGAGTGTAGGGCATAGAGTGTAGGGTATAGAGTGTAGGGTATAGAGTGTAGGGTATAGAGTGTAGGGAATAGAATGTAGAGTGTAAGGTATAGAGTGTAGAGTGTAGGGTATAGAGTGTAGGGTATAGACTGTAGGGCATAGAGTGTAGGGTATAGAGTGTAGGGTATAGATTGTAGAGTGTAGGCTATAGAGTGTAGGGTATAGAGTGTAGAGTGTAGGGTATAGAGTGTAGGGTATAGAGTGTAGGGTATAGAGTGTAGAGTGTAGGGTATAGTGTGTAGGGTATAGAGTGCAGGGTGTAGAGTGTAGGGTATAGAGTGTAGGGTATAGAGTGTAGATTGTAGGCTATAGAATGTATGCTATAGAGTGTATGGTGTAGAGTGTATGGTATAGAGTGTAGGGTATAGATTGTAGAGTGCATGGTATAGAGTGTAGGGTATAGAGTGTAGGGTATAGAGTGTATGTTATAGAGTGTAGGGTATAGAGTGTAGGGTAGAGATTGTAGAGTGTAGGGTATAGAGTGTAGGGTATAGAGTGTAGAGTGTCGGGATTAGAGTGTAGGGTATAGAGTGTAGGATGTAGAGTGTAGGGTATAGAGTGTAGAGTGTAGGGTATAGAGTGTATGGTATAGAGTGTAGGGTATAGAGTGTAGGGTGTAGAGTGTAGGGTATAGAGTGTTGGGTATAGAGTGTAGGGTATAGAGTGTAGGGTATAGAGTGTAGGGTGTAGAGTGTAGGGTATAGAGTGTATGGTATAGAGTGTAGGGTATAGAATGTATGGTATAGAGTGTAGAGTGTAGGATATAGAGTGTAGGGTATAGAGTGTAGAGTGTAGGGTATAGAGTGTAGGGTATAGAGTGTAGGGTATAGAGTGTAGAGTGTAGGGATTAGAGTGTAGGGTATAGAGTGTAGGGTATAGAGTGTAGAGTGTAGGGTAGAGAGTGTAGGATATAGAGTGTAGAGTGTAGGGTATAGAGTGTAGGGTATAGAGTGTAGGGTATAGAGTGTAGGGTATAGAGTGTAGAGTGTAGGGTATAGAGTGTAGGGTATAGAGTGTAGGGTATAGAGTGTAGGGTATAGAGTGTAGGGTGTAGAGTGTAGGGTATAGAGTGTAGGGTATAGAGTGTAGGGTATAGAGTGTAGGGTGTAGAGTGTAGGGTATAGAGTGTATGGTATAGAGTGCAGGGTATAGAATGTATGGTATAGAGTGTAGAGTGTAGGATATAGAGTGTAGGGTATAGAGTGTAGAGTGTAGGGATTAGAGTGTAGGGTATAGAGTGTAGGGTATAGAGTGTAGAGTGTAGGGTAGAGAGTGTAGGATATAGAGTGTAGAGTGTAGGGTATAGAGTGTAGGGTATAGAGTGTAGGGTTTAGAGTGTAGAGTGTAGGGTATAGAGTGTAGGGTATAGAGTGTATGGTATAGAGTGTAGGGTATAGAGTGTAGGGTGTAGAGTGTAGGGTATAGAGTGTAGGGTATAGAGTGTAGGGTATAGAGTGTAGGGTATAGAGTGTAGGGTGTAGAGTGTAGGGTATAAAGTGTATGGTATAGAGTGTAGGGTATAGAATGTATGTATAGAGTGTAGAGTGTAGGATATAGAGTGTAGGGTATAGAGTGTAGAGTGTAGGGTATAGAGTGTAGGGTATAGAGTGTAGGGTATAGAGTGTAGAGTGTAGGGATTAGAGTGTAGGGTATAGAGTGTAGGGTATAGAGTGTAGAGTGTAGGGTAGAGAGTGTAGGATATAGAGTGTAGGGTATAGAGTGTAGGGTATAGAGTGTAGGGTATAGAGTGTAGGGTATAGAGTGTAGAGTGTAGGGCATAGAGTGTAGGGTATAGAGTGTAGGGTATAGAGTGTAGAGTGTAGGGTATAGAGTGTAGGGTATAGAGTGTAGGGTATAGAGTGTAGGGCATAGAGTGTAGGGTAAAGAGTGTAGGGTGTAGAGTGTAGGGTATAGAGTGTAGGGTATAGAGTGTAGAGTGTAGGGTATAGAGTGTAGGGTATAAAGTGTAGGGTATAGAGTGTAGGGTATAGAGTGTAGGGTATAGAGTGTAGAGTGTAGGGTATAGCGTGTAGAGTGTCGGGTATAGAGTGTAGGGTATAGAGTGTAGGGTATAGAGTGTAGGGTATAGAGTGTAGAGTGTAGGGTATAGAGTGTAGAGTGTAGGGTATAGAGTGTATGGTATAGAGTGTAGGGTATAGAGTGTAGGGTGTAGAGTGTTGGGTATAGAGTGTAGGGTATAGAGTGTAGGGTATAGAGTGTAGGGTATAGAGTGTAGGGAATAGAGTGTAGAGTGTAAGGTATAGAGTGTAGAGTGTAGGGTATAGAGTGTAGGGTATAGAGTGTAGAGTGTAGGGATTAGAGTGTAGGGTATAGAGTGTAGGGTATAGAGTGTAGTGAATAGAGTGTAGGGAATAGAGTGTGGAGTGTAAGGTATAGAGTGTAGAGTGTAGGGTATAGAGTGTAGGGTATAGACTGTAGGGTATAGAGTGTAGGGTATAGAGTGTAGGGCTATAGATTGTACAGTATAGGCTATAGAGTGTAGGGTATAGAGTGTAGAGTGTAGGGTATAGAGTGTACGGGTATAGAGTCGTAGGGTATAGAGTGTAGAGTAGGGGTATAGTGTGTTAGCCGTACTAGACTGTCACGCACACGGGTGTAGAGAGTAGGGTATAGAGTGTAGGGTATAGAGTGTAGAGTGTAGGGTATAGAGTGTATGCTATAGAGTGTATGGTGTAGAGTGTATGGTATAGAGTGTAGGGTATACAGTGTAGAGTGTATGGTATAGAGTGTAGGGAGTAGAGTGTAGGATATAGAGTGTATGTCTATAGAGTGTAGGGTATAGAGTGGGGTAGAGAGCTCGTAGAGTGTAGGGTATAGAGTGTAGGGTATAGAGTGTAGGGTATAGAGTGTAGAGTGTAGGGATTAGAGTGTAGGGTATAGAGTGTAGTGTGTAGAGTGTAGGGTATAGAGTGTAGAGTGTAGGGTATAGAGTGTATGGTATAGAGTGTAGGGTATAGAGTGTAGGGTGTAGAGTGTAGGGTATAGAGTGTAAGGGTATAGAGTGTAGGGTATAGAGTGTAGGGAATAGAGTGTAGAGTGTAAGGTATAGAGTGGTAGAGTTTAGGGTATAGAGTGTAGGGTATAGAGTGTAGAGTGTAGGGTATAGAGTGTATGGTATAGAGTGTAGGTATAGAGTGTAGGGTGTAGAGTGTAGGGTATAGAGTCGTAGGGTATAGAGTGTAGGGTATAGAGTGTAGGGAATAGAGTGTAGAGTGTAAGGTATAGAGTGTAGAGTGTAGGGTATAGAGTGTAGGGTATAGAATGTAGGGTATAAAGTGTAGGGTATAGATTGTAGGCTATAGAGTGTAGGGTATAGAGTGTAGGGTATAGAGTGTAGGGTATAGAGTGTAGGGTATAGAGTGTAGAGTGTAGGGTATAGTGTGTAGGATATAGAGTGCAGGGTGTAGAGTGTAGGGCATAGAGTGTAGGGTATAGGTTTCTTGTTCAGTCCATAGGCCTACATCATGTGGCAAACCGGTGAGCATGTGGCTCTATTAGTATAGGAGATACCTGAAAACATATCACACTTTTCATCATAGTGCTCTATTACCAATGCATAAAATGCATGGAGAAGTCATTTCGAATGACTGGTCCTCAGTGTTGTGAGAACGATGACTGGTTAAAATTTTTGGTGGTTTCTTGTTCAGTCCATAGGCCTACATCATGTGGCAAACCGGTGAGCATGTGGCTCTATTAGTATAGGAGATACCTGAAAACATATCACACTTTTCATCATAGTGCTTTTACCAATGCATAAAATGCATGGAGAAGTCATTTCGAATGACTGGTCCTCAGTGTTGTGAGAACGATGACTGGTTAAAATTTTTGGTGGTTTCTTGTTCAGTCCATAGGCCTACATCATGTGGCAAACCGGTGAGCATGTGGCTCTATTAGTATAGGAGATACCTGAAAACATATCACACTTTTCATCATAGTGCTTTTACCAATGCATAAAATGCATGGAGAAGTCATTTCGAATGACTGGTCCTCAGTGTTGTGAGAACGATGACTGGTTAAAATTTTTGGTGGTTTCTTGTTCAGTCCATAGGCCTACATCATGTGGCAAACCGGTGAGCATGTGGCTCTATTAGTATAGGAGATACCTGAAAACATATCACACTTTTCATCATAGTGCTTTTACCAATGCATAAAATGCATGGAGAAGTCATTTCGAATGACTGGTCCTCAGTGTTGTGAGAACGATGACTGGTTAAAATTTTTGGTGGTTTCTTGTTCAGTCCATAGGCCTACATCATGTGGCAAACCGGTGAGCATGTGGCTCTATTAGTATAGGAGATACCTGAAAACATATCACACTTTTCATCATAGTGCTTTTACCAATGCATAAAATGCATGGAGAAGTCATTTCGAATGACTGGTCCTCAGTGTTGTGAGAACGATGACTGGTTAAAATTTTTGGTGGTTTCTTGTTCAGTCCATAGGCCTACATCATGTGGCAAACCGGTGAGCATGTGGCTCTATTAGTATAGGAGATACCTGAAAACATATCACACTTTTCATCATAGTGCTTTTACCAATGCATAAAATGCATGGAGAAGTCATTTCGAATGACTGGTCCTCAGTGTTGTGAGAACGATGACTGGTTAAAATTTTTGGTGGTTTCTTGTTCAGTCCATAGGCCTACATCATGTGGCAAACCGGTGAGCATGTGGCTCTATTAGTATAGGAGATACCTGAAAACATATCACACTTTTCATCATAGTGCTTTTACCAATGCATAAAATGCATGGAGAAGTCATTTCGAATGACTGGTCCTCAGTGTTGTGAGAACGATGACTGGTTAAAATTTTTGGTGGTTTCTTGTTCAGTCCATAGGCCTACATCATGTGGCAAACCGGTGAGCATGTGGCTCTATTAGTATAGGAGATACCTGAAAACATATCACACTTTTCATCATAGTGCTTTTACCAATGCATAAAATGCATGGAGAAGTCATTTCGAATGACTGGTCCTCAGTGTTGTGAGAACGATGACTGGTTAAAATTTTTGGTGGTTTCTTGTTCAGTCCATAGGCCTACATCATGTGGCAAACCGGTGAGCATGTGGCTCTATTAGTATAGGAGATACCTGAAAACATATCACACTTTTCATCATAGTGCTTTTACCAATGCATAAAATGCATGGAGAAGTCATTTCGAATGACTGGTCCTCAGTGTTGTGAGAACGATGACTGGTTAAAATTTTTGGTGGTTTCTTGTTCAGTCCATAGGCCTACATCATGTGGCAAACCGGTGAGCATGTGGCTCTATTAGTATAGGAGATACCTGAAAACATATCACACTTTTCATCATAGTGCTTTTACCAATGCATAAAATGCATGGAGAAGTCATTTCGAATGACTGGTCCTCAGTGTTGTGAGAACGATGACTGGTTAAAATTTTTGGTGGTTTCTTGTTCAGTCCATAGGCCTACATCATGTGGCAAACCGGTGAGCATGTGGCTCTATTAGTATAGGAGATACCTGAAAACATATCACACTTTTCATCATAGTGCTTTTACCAATGCATAAAATGCATGGAGAAGTCATTTCGAATGACTGGTCCTCAGTGTTGTGAGAACGATGACTGGTTAAAATTTTTGGTGGTTTCTTGTTCAGTCCATAGGCCTACATCATGTGGCAAACCGGTGAGCATGTGGCTCTATTAGTATAGGAGATACCTGAAAACATATCACACTTTTCATCATAGTGCTTTTACCAATGCATAAAATGCATGGAGAAGTCATTTCGAATGACTGGTCCTCAGTGTTGTGAGAACGATGACTGGTTAAAATTTTTGGTGGTTTCTTGTTCAGTCCATAGGCCTACATCATGTGGCAAACCGGTGAGCATGTGGCTCTATTAGTATAGGAGATACCTGAAAACATATCACACTTTTCATCATAGTGCTTTTACCAATGCATAAAATGCATGGAGAAGTCATTTCGAATGACTGGTCCTCAGTGTTGTGAGAACGATGACTGGTTAAAATTTTTGGTGGTTTCTTGTTCAGTCCATAGGCCTACATCATGTGGCAAACCGGTGAGCATGTGGCTCTATTAGTATAGGAGATACCTGAAAACATATCACACTTTTCATCATAGTGCTTTTACCAATGCATAAAATGCATGGAGAAGTCATTTCGAATGACTGGTCCTCAGTGTTGTGAGAACGATGACTGGTTAAAATTTTTGGTGGTTTCTTGTTCAGTCCATAGGCCTACATCATGTGGCAAACCGGTGAGCATGTGGCTCTATTAGTATAGGAGATACCTGAAAACATATCACACTTTTCATCATAGTGCTTTTACCAATGCATAAAATGCATGGAGAAGTCATTTCGAATGACTGGTCCTCAGTGTTGTGAGAACGATGACTGGTTAAAATTTTTGGTGGTTTCTTGTTCAGTCCATAGGCCTACATCATGTGGCAAACCGGTGAGCATGTGGCTCTATTAGTATAGGAGATACCTGAAAACATATCACACTTTTCATCATAGTGCTTTTACCAATGCATAAAATGCATGGAGAAGTCATTTCGAATGACTGGTCCTCAGTGTTGTGAGAACGATGACTGGTTAAAATTTTTGGTGGTTTCTTGTTCAGTCCATAGGCCTACATCATGTGGCAAACCGGTGAGCATGTGGCTCTATTAGTATAGGAGATACCTGAAAACATATCACACTTTTCATCATAGTGCTTTTACCAATGCATAAAATGCATGGAGAAGTCATTTCGAATGACTGGTCCTCAGTGTTGTGAGAACGATGACTGGTTAAAATTTTTGGTGGTTTCTTGTTCAGTCCATAGGCCTACATCATGTGGCAAACCGGTGAGCATGTGGCTCTATTAGTATAGGAGATACCTGAAAACATATCACACTTTTCATCATAGTGCTTTTACCAATGCATAAAATGCATGGAGAAGTCATTTCGAATGACTGGTCCTCAGTGTTGTGAGAACGATGACTGGTTAAAATTTTTGGTGGTTTCTTGTTCAGTCCATAGGCCTACATCATGTGGCAAACCGGTGAGCATGTGGCTCTATTAGTATAGGAGATACCTGAAAACATATCACACTTTTCATCATAGTGCTTTTACCAATGCATAAAATGCATGGAGAAGTCATTTCGAATGACTGGTCCTCAGTGTTGTGAGAACGATGACTGGTTAAAATTTTTGGTGGTTTCTTGTTCAGTCCATAGGCCTACATCATGTGGCAAACCGGTGAGCATGTGGCTCTATTAGTATAGGAGATACCTGAAAACATATCACACTTTTCATCATAGTGCTTTTACCAATGCATAAAATGCATGGAGAAGTCATTTCGAATGACTGGTCCTCAGTGTTGTGAGAACGATGACTGGTTAAAATTTTTGGTGGTTTCTTGTTCAGTCCATAGGCCTACATCATGTGGCAAACCGGTGAGCATGTGGCTCTATTAGTATAGGAGATACCTGAAAACATATCACACTTTTCATCATAGTGCTTTTACCAATGCATAAAATGCATGGAGAAGTCATTTCGAATGACTGGTCCTCAGTGTTGTGAGAACGATGACTGGTTAAAATTTTTGGTGGTTTCTTGTTCAGTCCATAGGCCTACATCATGTGGCAAACCGGTGAGCATGTGGCTCTATTAGTATAGGAGATACCTGAAAACATATCACACTTTTCATCATAGTGCTTTTACCAATGCATAAAATGCATGGAGAAGTCATTTCGAATGACTGGTCCTCAGTGTTGTGAGAACGATGACTGGTTAAAATTTTTGGTGGTTTCTTGTTCAGTCCATAGGCCTACATCATGTGGCAAACCGGTGAGCATGTGGCTCTATTAGTATAGGAGATACCTGAAAACATATCACACTTTTCATCATAGTGCTTTTACCAATGCATAAAATGCATGGAGAAGTCATTTCGAATGACTGGTCCTCAGTGTTGTGAGAACGATGACTGGTTAAAATTTTTGGTGGTTTCTTGTTCAGTCCATAGGCCTACATCATGTGGCAAACCGGTGAGCATGTGGCTCTATTAGTATAGGAGATACCTGAAAACATATCACACTTTTCATCATAGTGCTTTTACCAATGCATAAAATGCATGGAGAAGTCATTTCGAATGACTGGTCCTCAGTGTTGTGAGAACGATGACTGGTTAAAATTTTTGGTGGTTTCTTGTTCAGTCCATAGGCCTACATCATGTGGCAAACCGGTGAGCATGTGGCTCTATTAGTATAGGAGATACCTGAAAACATATCACACTTTTCATCATAGTGCTTTTACCAATGCATAAAATGCATGGAGAAGTCATTTCGAATGACTGGTCCTCAGTGTTGTGAGAACGATGACTGGTTAAAATTTTTGGTGGTTTCTTGTTCAGTCCATAGGCCTACATCATGTGGCAAACCGGTGAGCATGTGGCTCTATTAGTATAGGAGATACCTGAAAACATATCACACTTTTCATCATAGTGCTTTTACCAATGCATAAAATGCATGGAGAAGTCATTTCGAATGACTGGTCCTCAGTGTTGTGAGAACGATGACTGGTTAAAATTTTTGGTGGTTTCTTGTTCAGTCCATAGGCCTACATCATGTGGCAAACCGGTGAGCATGTGGCTCTATTAGTATAGGAGATACCTGAAAACATATCACACTTTTCATCATAGTGCTTTTACCAATGCATAAAATGCATGGAGAAGTCATTTCGAATGACTGGTCCTCAGTGTTGTGAGAACGATGACTGGTTAAAATTTTTGGTGGTTTCTTGTTCAGTCCATAGGCCTACATCATGTGGCAAACCGGTGAGCATGTGGCTCTATTAGTATAGGAGATACCTGAAAACATATCACACTTTTCATCATAGTGCTTTTACCAATGCATAAAATGCATGGAGAAGTCATTTCGAATGACTGGTCCTCAGTGTTGTGAGAACGATGACTGGTTAAAATTTTTGGTGGTTTCTTGTTCAGTCCATAGGCCTACATCATGTGGCAAACCGGTGAGCATGTGGCTCTATTAGTATAGGAGATACCTGAAAACATATCACACTTTTCATCATAGTGCTTTTACCAATGCATAAAATGCATGGAGAAGTCATTTCGAATGACTGGTCCTCAGTGTTGTGAGAACGATGACTGGTTAAAATTTTTGGTGGTTTCTTGTTCAGTCCATAGGCCTACATCATGTGGCAAACCGGTGAGCATGTGGCTCTATTAGTATAGGAGATACCTGAAAACATATCACACTTTTCATCATAGTGCTTTTACCAATGCATAAAATGCATGGAGAAGTCATTTCGAATGACTGGTCCTCAGTGTTGTGAGAACGATGACTGGTTAAAATTTTTGGTGGTTTCTTGTTCAGTCCATAGGCCTACATCATGTGGCAAACCGGTGAGCATGTGGCTCTATTAGTATAGGAGATACCTGAAAACATATCACACTTTTCATCATAGTGCTTTTACCAATGCATAAAATGCATGGAGAAGTCATTTCGAATGACTGGTCCTCAGTGTTGTGAGAACGATGACTGGTTAAAATTTTTGGTGGTTTCTTGTTCAGTCCATAGGCCTACATCATGTGGCAAACCGGTGAGCATGTGGCTCTATTAGTATAGGAGATACCTGAAAACATATCACACTTTTCATCATAGTGCTTTTACCAATGCATAAAATGCATGGAGAAGTCATTTCGAATGACTGGTCCTCAGTGTTGTGAGAACGATGACTGGTTAAAATTTTTGGTGGTTTCTTGTTCAGTCCATAGGCCTACATCATGTGGCAAACCGGTGAGCATGTGGCTCTATTAGTATAGGAGATACCTGAAAACATATCACACTTTTCATCATAGTGCTTTTACCAATGCATAAAATGCATGGAGAAGTCATTTCGAATGACTGGTCCTCAGTGTTGTGAGAACGATGACTGGTTAAAATTTTTGGTGGTTTCTTGTTCAGTCCATAGGCCTACATCATGTGGCAAACCGGTGAGCATGTGGCTCTATTAGTATAGGAGATACCTGAAAACATATCACACTTTTCATCATAGTGCTTTTACCAATGCATAAAATGCATGGAGAAGTCATTTCGAATGACTGGTCCTCAGTGTTGTGAGAACGATGACTGGTTAAAATTTTTGGTGGTTTCTTGTTCAGTCCATAGGCCTACATCATGTGGCAAACCGGTGAGCATGTGGCTCTATTAGTATAGGAGATACCTGAAAACATATCACACTTTTCATCATAGTGCTTTTACCAATGCATAAAATGCATGGAGAAGTCATTTCGAATGACTGGTCCTCAGTGTTGTGAGAACGATGACTGGTTAAAATTTTTGGTGGTTTCTTGTTCAGTCCATAGGCCTACATCATGTGGCAAACCGGTGAGCATGTGGCTCTATTAGTATAGGAGATACCTGAAAACATATCACACTTTTCATCATAGTGCTTTTACCAATGCATAAAATGCATGGAGAAGTCATTTCGAATGACTGGTCCTCAGTGTTGTGAGAACGATGACTGGTTAAAATTTTTGGTGGTTTCTTGTTCAGTCCATAGGCCTACATCATGTGGCAAACCGGTGAGCATGTGGCTCTATTAGTATAGGAGATACCTGAAAACATATCACACTTTTCATCATAGTGCTTTTACCAATGCATAAAATGCATGGAGAAGTCATTTCGAATGACTGGTCCTCAGTGTTGTGAGAACGATGACTGGTTAAAATTTTTGGTGGTTTCTTGTTCAGTCCATAGGCCTACATCATGTGGCAAACCGGTGAGCATGTGGCTCTATTAGTATAGGAGATACCTGAAAACATATCACACTTTTCATCATAGTGCTTTTACCAATGCATAAAATGCATGGAGAAGTCATTTCGAATGACTGGTCCTCAGTGTTGTGAGAACGATGACTGGTTAAAATTTTTGGTGGTTTCTTGTTCAGTCCATAGGCCTACATCATGTGGCAAACCGGTGAGCATGTGGCTCTATTAGTATAGGAGATACCTGAAAACATATCACACTTTTCATCATAGTGCTTTTACCAATGCATAAAATGCATGGAGAAGTCATTTCGAATGACTGGTCCTCAGTGTTGTGAGAACGATGACTGGTTAAAATTTTTGGTGGTTTCTTGTTCAGTCCATAGGCCTACATCATGTGGCAAACCGGTGAGCATGTGGCTCTATTAGTATAGGAGATACCTGAAAACATATCACACTTTTCATCATAGTGCTTTTACCAATGCATAAAATGCATGGAGAAGTCATTTCGAATGACTGGTCCTCAGTGTTGTGAGAACGATGACTGGTTAAAATTTTTGGTGGTTTCTTGTTCAGTCCATAGGCCTACATCATGTGGCAAACCGGTGAGCATGTGGCTCTATTAGTATAGGAGATACCTGAAAACATATCACACTTTTCATCATAGTGCTTTTACCAATGCATAAAATGCATGGAGAAGTCATTTCGAATGACTGGTCCTCAGTGTTGTGAGAACGATGACTGGTTAAAATTTTTGGTGGTTTCTTGTTCAGTCCATAGGCCTACATCATGTGGCAAACCGGTGAGCATGTGGCTCTATTAGTATAGGAGATACCTGAAAACATATCACACTTTTCATCATAGTGCTTTTACCAATGCATAAAATGCATGGAGAAGTCATTTCGAATGACTGGTCCTCAGTGTTGTGAGAACGATGACTGGTTAAAATTTTTGGTGGTTTCTTGTTCAGTCCATAGGCCTACATCATGTGGCAAACCGGTGAGCATGTGGCTCTATTAGTATAGGAGATACCTGAAAACATATCACACTTTTCATCATAGTGCTTTTACCAATGCATAAAATGCATGGAGAAGTCATTTCGAATGACTGGTCCTCAGTGTTGTGAGAACGATGACTGGTTAAAATTTTTGGTGGTTTCTTGTTCAGTCCATAGGCCTACATCATGTGGCAAACCGGTGAGCATGTGGCTCTATTAGTATAGGAGATACCTGAAAACATATCACACTTTTCATCATAGTGCTTTTACCAATGCATAAAATGCATGGAGAAGTCATTTCGAATGACTGGTCCTCAGTGTTGTGAGAACGATGACTGGTTAAAATTTTTGGTGGTTTCTTGTTCAGTCCATAGGCCTACATCATGTGGCAAACCGGTGAGCATGTGGCTCTATTAGTATAGGAGATACCTGAAAACATATCACACTTTTCATCATAGTGCTTTTACCAATGCATAAAATGCATGGAGAAGTCATTTCGAATGACTGGTCCTCAGTGTTGTGAGAACGATGACTGGTTAAAATTTTTGGTGGTTTCTTGTTCAGTCCATAGGCCTACATCATGTGGCAAACCGGTGAGCATGTGGCTCTATTAGTATAGGAGATACCTGAAAACATATCACACTTTTCATCATAGTGCTTTTACCAATGCATAAAATGCATGGAGAAGTCATTTCGAATGACTGGTCCTCAGTGTTGTGAGAACGATGACTGGTTAAAATTTTTGGTGGTTTCTTGTTCAGTCCATAGGCCTACATCATGTGGCAAACCGGTGAGCATGTGGCTCTATTAGTATAGGAGATACCTGAAAACATATCACACTTTTCATCATAGTGCTTTTACCAATGCATAAAATGCATGGAGAAGTCATTTCGAATGACTGGTCCTCAGTGTTGTGAGAACGATGACTGGTTAAAATTTTTGGTGGTTTCTTGTTCAGTCCATAGGCCTACATCATGTGGCAAACCGGTGAGCATGTGGCTCTATTAGTATAGGAGATACCTGAAAACATATCACACTTTTCATCATAGTGCTTTTACCAATGCATAAAATGCATGGAGAAGTCATTTCGAATGACTGGTCCTCAGTGTTGTGAGAACGATGACTGGTTAAAATTTTTGGTGGTTTCTTGTTCAGTCCATAGGCCTACATCATGTGGCAAACCGGTGAGCATGTGGCTCTATTAGTATAGGAGATACCTGAAAACATATCACACTTTTCATCATAGTGCTTTTACCAATGCATAAAATGCATGGAGAAGTCATTTCGAATGACTGGTCCTCAGTGTTGTGAGAACGATGACTGGTTAAAATTTTTGGTGGTTTCTTGTTCAGTCCATAGGCCTACATCATGTGGCAAACCGGTGAGCATGTGGCTCTATTAGTATAGGAGATACCTGAAAACATATCACACTTTTCATCATAGTGCTTTTACCAATGCATAAAATGCATGGAGAAGTCATTTCGAATGACTGGTCCTCAGTGTTGTGAGAACGATGACTGGTTAAAATTTTTGGTGGTTTCTTGTTCAGTCCATAGGCCTACATCATGTGGCAAACCGGTGAGCATGTGGCTCTATTAGTATAGGAGATACCTGAAAACATATCACACTTTTCATCATAGTGCTTTTACCAATGCATAAAATGCATGGAGAAGTCATTTCGAATGACTGGTCCTCAGTGTTGTGAGAACGATGACTGGTTAAAATTTTTGGTGGTTTCTTGTTCAGTCCATAGGCCTACATCATGTGGCAAACCGGTGAGCATGTGGCTCTATTAGTATAGGAGATACCTGAAAACATATCACACTTTTCATCATAGTGCTTTTACCAATGCATAAAATGCATGGAGAAGTCATTTCGAATGACTGGTCCTCAGTGTTGTGAGAACGATGACTGGTTAAAATTTTTGGTGGTTTCTTGTTCAGTCCATAGGCCTACATCATGTGGCAAACCGGTGAGCATGTGGCTCTATTAGTATAGGAGATACCTGAAAACATATCACACTTTTCATCATAGTGCTTTTACCAATGCATAAAATGCATGGAGAAGTCATTTCGAATGACTGGTCCTCAGTGTTGTGAGAACGATGACTGGTTAAAATTTTTGGTGGTTTCTTGTTCAGTCCATAGGCCTACATCATGTGGCAAACCGGTGAGCATGTGGCTCTATTAGTATAGGAGATACCTGAAAACATATCACACTTTTCATCATAGTGCTTTTACCAATGCATAAAATGCATGGAGAAGTCATTTCGAATGACTGGTCCTCAGTGTTGTGAGAACGATGACTGGTTAAAATTTTTGGTGGTTTCTTGTTCAGTCCATAGGCCTACATCATGTGGCAAACCGGTGAGCATGTGGCTCTATTAGTATAGGAGATACCTGAAAACATATCACACTTTTCATCATAGTGCTTTTACCAATGCATAAAATGCATGGAGAAGTCATTTCGAATGACTGGTCCTCAGTGTTGTGAGAACGATGACTGGTTAAAATTTTTGGTGGTTTCTTGTTCAGTCCATAGGCCTACATCATGTGGCAAACCGGTGAGCATGTGGCTCTATTAGTATAGGAGATACCTGAAAACATATCACACTTTTCATCATAGTGCTTTTACCAATGCATAAAATGCATGGAGAAGTCATTTCGAATGACTGGTCCTCAGTGTTGTGAGAACGATGACTGGTTAAAATTTTTGGTGGTTTCTTGTTCAGTCCATAGGCCTACATCATGTGGCAAACCGGTGAGCATGTGGCTCTATTAGTATAGGAGATACCTGAAAACATATCACACTTTTCATCATAGTGCTTTTACCAATGCATAAAATGCATGGAGAAGTCATTTCGAATGACTGGTCCTCAGTGTTGTGAGAACGATGACTGGTTAAAATTTTTGGTGGTTTCTTGTTCAGTCCATAGGCCTACATCATGTGGCAAACCGGTGAGCATGTGGCTCTATTAGTATAGGAGATACCTGAAAACATATCACACTTTTCATCATAGTGCTTTTACCAGCATGAAAAATGCATGGAGAAGTCATTTCGAATGACTGGTCCTCAGTGTGTGTGAGAACGATGACTGGTTAACATTTTTGGTGGTTTCTTGTTCAGTCCATAGGCCTACAGCATGTGGCAAACCGGTGAGCATGTGGCTCTATTAGTATAGGAGATACCTGAAAACATATCACACTTTTCATCATAGTGCTTTACCAATGCCATAAAATGCATGGAGAAGTCATTTCGAATGACTGCTCCTCAGTGTTGTGAGAACGAGGACTGGGTTAAAATTTTTGGTGGTTTCTTGTTCAGTCCATAGGCCTACATCATGTGGCAAACCGGTGAGCATGTGGCTCTATTAGTATAGGAGATACCTGAAAACATATCACACTTTTTCATCATAGTGCTTTTACCAATGCATAAAATGCATGGAGAAGTCATTTCGAATGACTGGTCCTCAGTGTTGTGAGAACGATGACTGGTTAAAATTTTTGGTGGTTTCTTGTTCAGTCCATAGGCCTACATCATGTGGCAAACCGGTGAGCATGTGGGCTCTATTAGTATAGGAAGATACCTGAAAACATATCACACTTTTCATCATAGTGCTTTTACCAATGCATAAATGCATGGAGAAGTCATTTCGAATGACTGGTCTCAGTGTTGTGAGAACGATGACTGGTTAAAATTTTTGGGTGGTTTCTTGTTCAGTCCATAGGCCTACATCATGTGGCAAACCAGTGAGCATGTGGCTCTATTAGTATAGGAGATACCTGAAAACATATCACACTTTTCATCATATAGTGCTTTTACCAATGCATAAAATGCATGGAGAAGTCCATTTCGAATGACTGGTCCTCAGTGTTGTCGAGAACGATGACTGGTTAAAATTTTTGGTGGTTTTCTTGTTCAGTCTCATAGGCCTACATCATGTGGCAAACCGGTGAGGCATGTGGGCTCTATTAGTATAGGAGATACCTGAAAACATATCACACTTTTCCATCATAGTGCTTTTACCAATGCATAAAATGCATGGAGAAGTCATTTCGAATGACTGGTCCTCAGTTGTTGTGAGAACGATGACTGGTTAAAATTTTTGGTGGTTTCTTGTTCAGTCCCATAGGCCTACATCATGTGGCAAACCGGTGAGCATGTGGCTCTATTAGTATAGGAGATACCTGAAAACATATCACACTTTTCATCATAGTGCTTTTACCAATGCATAAAATGCATGGAGAAGTCATTTCGAATGACTGGTCCTCAGTGTTGTGAGAACGATGACTGGTTAAAATTTTTGGTGGTTTCTTGTTCAGTCCATAGGCCTACATCATGTGGCAAACCGGTGAGCATGTGGCTCTATTAGTATAGGAGATACCTGAAAACATATCACACTTTTCATCATAGTGCTTTTACCAATGCATAAAATGCATGGAGAAGTCATTTCGAATGACTGGTCCTCAGTGTTGTGAGAACGATGACTGGTTTAAAATTTTTGGTGGTTTCTTGTTCAGTCCATAGGCCTACATCATGTGGCAAACCGAGTGAGCATGTGGCTCTATTAGTATAGGAGATACCTGAAAACATATCACACTTTTCATCATAGTGCTTTTACCAATGCATAAAATGCATGGAGAAGTCATTTCGAATGACTGGTCCTCAGTGTTGTGGAGAACGATGACTGGTTAAAATTTTTGGTGGTTTCTGTTCAGTCCATAGGCCTACATCATGTGGCAAACCGGTGAGGCAGTGGCTCTATTAGTAGAGGAGATACCTGAAAACATATCACACTTTTCATCATAGTGCTTTTACCATGCATAAATGCATGGAGAAGTCATTTCGAATGACTGGTCCTCAGTGTTGTGAGAACGATGACTGGTTAAAATTTTTGGTGGTTTCTTGTTCAGTCCATAGGCCTACATCATGTGGCAAACCGGTGAGCATGTGGCTCTATTAGTATAGGAGATACCTGAAAACATATCACACTTTTCATCATAGTGCTTTTACCAATGCATAAAATGCATGGAGAAGTCATTTCGAATGACTGGTCCTCAGTGTTGTGAAGAACGATGACTGGTTAAAATTTTTGGTGGTTTCTTGTTCAGTCCATAGGGCCTACATCATGTGGCAAACCGGTGAGCATGTGGCTCTATTAGTATAGGAGATACCTGAAAACATATCACACTTTTCATCATAGTGCTTTTACCAATGCATAAAATGCATGGAGAAGTCATTTCGAATGACTGGTCCTCAGTGTTGTGAGAACGATGACTGGTTATAATTTTTGGTGGTTTCTTGTTCAGTCCATAGGCCTACATCATGTGGCAAACCGGGTGAGCATGTGGCTCTATTAGTATAGGAGATACCTGAAAACATATCACACTTTTCATCATAGTGCTTTTACCAATGCATAAAATGCATGGAGAAGTCATTTCGAATGACTGGTCCTCAGTGTTGTGAGAACGATGACTGGTTAAAATTTTTGGTGGTTTCTTGTTCAGTCCATAGGCCTACATCATGTGGCAAACCGGTGAGCATGTGGCTCTATTAGTATAGGAGATACCTGAAAACATATCACACTTATAGGAGATACCTGAAAACATATCACACTTTTCATCATAGTGCTTTTACCAATGCATAAAATGCATGGAGAAGTCATTTCGAATGACTGGTCCTCAGTGTTGTGAGAACGATGACTGGTTAAAATTTTTGGTGGTTTCTTGTTCAGTCCATAGGCCTACATCATGTGGCAAACCGGTGAGCATGTGGCTCTATTAGTATAGGAGATACCTGAAAACATATCACACTTTTCATCATAGTGCTTTTACCAATGCATAAAATGCATGGAGAAGTCATTTCGAATGACTGGTCCTCAGTGTTGTGAGAACGATGACTGGTTAAAATTTTTGGTGGTTTCTTGTTCAGTCCATAGGCCTACATCATGTGGCAAACCGGTGAGCATGTGGCTCTATTAGTATAGGAGATACCTGAAAACATATCACACTTTTCATCATAGTGCTTTTACCAATGCATAAAATGCATGGAGAAGTCATTTCGAATGACTGGTCCTCAGTGTTGTGAGAACGATGACTGGTTAAAATTTTTGGTGGTTTCTTGTTCAGTCCATAGGCCTACATCATGTGGCAAACCGGTGAGCATGTGGCTCTATTAGTATAGGAGATACCTGAAAACATATCACACTTTTCATCATAGTGCTTTTACCAATGCATAAAATGCATGGAGAAGTCATTTCGAATGACTGGTCCTCAGTGTTGTGAGAACGATGACTGGTTAAAATTTTTGGTGGTTTCTTGTTCAGTCCATAGGCCTACATCATGTGGCAAACCGGTGAGCATGTGGCTCTATTAGTATAGGAGATACCTGAAAACATATCACACTTTTCATCATAGTGCTTTTACCAATGCATAAAATGCATGGAGAAGTCATTTCGAATGACTGGTCCTCAGTGTTGTGAGAACGATGACTGGTTAAAATTTTTGGTGGTTTCTTGTTCAGTCCATAGGCCTACATCATGTGGCAAACCGGTGAGCATGTGGCTCTATTAGTATAGGAGATACCTGAAAACATATCACACTTTTCATCATAGTGCTTTTACCAATGCATAAAATGCATGGAGAAGTCATTTCGAATGACTGGTCCTCAGTGTTGTGAGAACGATGACTGGTTAAAATTTTTGGTGGTTTCTTGTTCAGTCCATAGGCCTACATCATGTGGCAAACCGGTGAGCATGTGGCTCTATTAGTATAGGAGATACCTGAAAACATATCACACTTTTCATCATAGTGCTTTTACCAATGCATAAAATGCATGGAGAAGTCATTTCGAATGACTGGTCCTCAGTGTTGTGAGAACGATGACTGGTTAAAATTTTTGGTGGTTTCTTGTTCAGTCCATAGGCCTACATCATGTGGCAAACCGGTGAGCATGTGGCTCTATTAGTATAGGAGATACCTGAAAACATATCACACTTTTCATCATAGTGCTTTTACCAATGCATAAAATGCATGGAGAAGTCATTTCGAATGACTGGTCCTCAGTGTTGTGAGAACGATGACTGGTTAAAATTTTTGGTGGTTTCTTGTTCAGTCCATAGGCCTACATCATGTGGCAAACCGGTGAGCATGTGGCTCTATTAGTATAGGAGATACCTGAAAACATATCACACTTTTCATCATAGTGCTTTTACCAATGCATAAAATGCATGGAGAAGTCATTTCGAATGACTGGTCCTCAGTGTTGTGAGAACGATGACTGGTTAAAATTTTTGGTGGTTTCTTGTTCAGTCCATAGGCCTACATCATGTGGCAAACCGGTGAGCATGTGGCTCTATTAGTATAGGAGATACCTGAAAACATATCACACTTTTCATCATAGTGCTTTTACCAATGCATAAAATGCATGGAGAAGTCATTTCGAATGACTGGTCCTCAGTGTTGTGAGAACGATGACTGGTTAAAATTTTTGGTGGTTTCTTGTTCAGTCCATAGGCCTACATCATGTGGCAAACCGGTGAGCATGTGGCTCTATTAGTATAGGAGATACCTGAAAACATATCACACTTTTCATCATAGTGCTTTTACCAATGCATAAAATGCATGGAGAAGTCATTTCGAATGACTGGTCCTCAGTGTTGTGAGAACGATGACTGGTTAAAATTTTTGGTGGTTTCTTGTTCAGTCCATAGGCCTACATCATGTGGCAAACCGGTGAGCATGTGGCTCTATTAGTATAGGAGATACCTGAAAACATATCACACTTTTCATCATAGTGCTTTTACCAATGCATAAAATGCATGGAGAAGTCATTTCGAATGACTGGTCCTCAGTGTTGTGAGAACGATGACTGGTTAAAATTTTTGGTGGTTTCTTGTTCAGTCCATAGGCCTACATCATGTGGCAAACCGGTGAGCATGTGGCTCTATTAGTATAGGAGATACCTGAAAACATATCACACTTTTCATCATAGTGCTTTTACCAATGCATAAAATGCATGGAGAAGTCATTTCGAATGACTGGTCCTCAGTGTTGTGAGAACGATGACTGGTTAAAATTTTTGGTGGTTTCTTGTTCAGTCCATAGGCCTACATCATGTGGCAAACCGGTGAGCATGTGGCTCTATTAGTATAGGAGATACCTGAAAACATATCACACTTTTCATCATAGTGCTTTTACCAATGCATAAAATGCATGGAGAAGTCATTTCGAATGACTGGTCCTCAGTGTTGTGAGAACGATGACTGGTTAAAATTTTTGGTGGTTTCTTGTTCAGTCCATAGGCCTACATCATGTGGCAAACCGGTGAGCATGTGGCTCTATTAGTATAGGAGATACCTGAAAACATATCACACTTTTCATCATAGTGCTTTTACCAATGCATAAAATGCATGGAGAAGTCATTTCGAATGACTGGTCCTCAGTGTTGTGAGAACGATGACTGGTTAAAATTTTTGGTGGTTTCTTGTTCAGTCCATAGGCCTACATCATGTGGCAAACCGGTGAGCATGTGGCTCTATTAGTATAGGAGATACCTGAAAACATATCACCTTTTGAATCATCAAGTGCTTTACATTCATAAAATGCATGGAGAAGTCATTTTCGAATGACTGGTCCTCAGTGTTGTGAGAACGATGACTGGGTTAAAATTTTTGGTGTTTCTTGTTCAGTCCATAGGCCTACATCATGTGGCAAACCGGTGAGCATGTGGCTCTATTAGTATAGGAGATACCTGAAAACATATCACACTTTTCATCATAGTGCTTTTACCAATGCATAAAATGCATGGAGAAGTCATTTCGAATGACTGGTCCTCAGTGTTGTGAGAACGATGACTGGTTAAAATTTTTGGTGGTTTCTTGTTCAGTCCATAGGCCTACATCATGTGGCAAACCGGTGAGCATGTGGCTCTATTAGTATAGGAGATACCTGAAAACATATCACACTTTTCATCATAGTGCTTTTACCAATGCATAAAATGCATGGAGAAGTCATTTCGAATGACTGGTCCTCAGTGTTGTGAGAACGATGACTGGTTAAAATTTTTGGTGGTTTCTTGTTCAGTCCATAGGCCTACATCATGTGGCAAACCGGTGAGCATGTGGCTCTATTAGTATAGGAGATACCTGAAAACATATCACACTTTTCATCATAGTGCTTTTACCAATGCATAAAATGCATGGAGAAGTCATTTCGAATGACTGGTCCTCAGTGTGTTGTGAGAACGATGACTGGTTAAAATTTTTCGGTGGTTTCTTGTTCAGTCCATAGGCCTACATCATGTGGCAAACCGGTGAGCATGTGGCTCTATTAGTATAGGAGATACCTGAAAACATATCACACTTTTCATCATAGTGCTTTTACCAATGCATAAAATGCATGGAGAAGTCATTTCGAATGACTGGTCCTCAGTGTTGTGAGAACGATGACTGGTTAAAATTTTTGGTGGTTTCTTGTTCAGTCCATAGGCCTACATCATGTGGCAAACCGGTGAGCATGTGGCTCTATTAGTATAGGAGATACCTGAAAACATATCACACTTTTCATCATAGTGCTTTTACCAATGCATAAAATGCATGGAGAAGTCATTTCGAATGACTGGTCCTCAGTGTTGTGAGAACGATGACTGGTTAAAATTTTTGGTGGTTTCTTGTTCAGTCCATAGGCCTACATCATGTGGCAAACCGGTGAGCATGTGGCTCTATTAGTATAGGAGATACCTGAAAACATATCACACTTTTCATCATAGTGCTTTTACCAATGCATAAAATGCATGGAGAAGTCATTTCGAATGACTGGTCCTCAGTGTTGTGAGAACGATGACTGGTTAAAATTTTTGGTGGTTTCTTGTTCAGTCCATAGGCCTACATCATGTGGCAAACCGGTGAGCATGTGGCTCTATTAGTATAGGAGATACCTGAAAACATATCACACTTTTCATCATAGTGCTTTTACCAATGCATAAAATGCATGGAGAAGTCATTTCGAATGACTGGTCCTCAGTGTTGTGAGAACGATGACTGGTTAAAATTTTTGGTGGTTTCTTGTTCAGTCCATAGGCCTACATCATGTGGCAAACCGGTGAGCATGTGGCTCTATTAGTATAGGAGATACCTGAAAACATATCACACTTTTCATCATAGTGCTTTTACCAATGCATAAAATGCATGGAGAAGTCATT
Source organism: Ranitomeya imitator (assembly GCF_032444005.1). Classification (NCBI taxonomy): domain Eukaryota; kingdom Metazoa; phylum Chordata; class Amphibia; order Anura; family Dendrobatidae; genus Ranitomeya; species Ranitomeya imitator. The sequence continues at coordinate 338,757 of NW_027194843.1, forward strand.
TCGAATGACTGGTCCTCAGTGTTGTGAGAACGATGACTGGTTAAAATTTTTGGTGGTTTCTTGTTCAGTCCATAGGCCTACATCATGTGGCAAACCGGTGAGCATGTGGCTCTATTAGTATAGGAGATACCTGAAAACATATCACACTTTTCATCATAGTGCTTTTACCAATGCATAAAATGCATGGAGAAGTCATTTCGAATGACTGGTCCTCAGTGTTGTGAGAACGATGACTGGTTAAAATTTTTGGTGGTTTCTTGTTCAGTCCATAGGCCTACATCATGTGGCAAACCGGTGAGCATGTGGCTCTATTAGTATAGGAGATACCTGAAAACATATCACACTTTTCATCATAGTGCTTTTACCAATGCATAAAATGCATGGAGAAGTCATTTCGAATGACTGGTCCTCAGTGTTGTGAGAACGATGACTGGTTAAAATTTTTGGTGGTTTCTTGTTCAGTCCATAGGCCTACATCATGTGGCAAACCGGTGAGCATGTGGCTCTATTAGTATAGGAGATACCTGAAAACATATCACACTTTTCATCATAGTGCTTTTACCAATGCATAAAATGCATGGAGAAGTCATTTCGAATGACTGGTCCTCAGTGTTGTGAGAACGATGACTGGTTAAAATTTTTGGTGGTTTCTTGTTCAGTCCATAGGCCTACATCATGTGGCAAACCGGTGAGCATGTGGCTCTATTAGTATAGGAGATACCTGAAAACATATCACACTTTTCATCATAGTGCTTTTACCAATGCATAAAATGCATGGAGAAGTCATTTCGAATGACTGGTCCTCAGTGTTGTGAGAACGATGACTGGTTAAAATTTTTGGTGGTTTCTTGTTCAGTCCATAGGCCTACATCATGTGGCAAACCGGTGAGCATGTGGCTCTATTAGTATAGGAGATACCTGAAAACATATCACACTTTTCATCATAGTGCTTTTACCAATGCATAAAATGCATGGAGAAGTCATTTCGAATGACTGGTCCTCAGTGTTGTGAGAACGATGACTGGTTAAAATTTTTGGTGGTTTCTTGTTCAGTCCATAGGCCTACATCATGTGGCAAACCGGTGAGCATGTGGCTCTATTAGTATAGGAGATACCTGAAAACATATCACACTTTTCATCATAGTGCTTTTACCAATGCATAAAATGCATGGAGAAGTCATTTCGAATGACTGGTCCTCAGTGTTGTGAGAACGATGACTGGTTAAAATTTTTGGTGGTTTCTTGTTCAGTCCATAGGCCTACATCATGTGGCAAACCGGTGAGCATGTGGCTCTATTAGTATAGGAGATACCTGAAAACATATCACACTTTTCATCATAGTGCTTTTACCAATGCATAAAATGCATGGAGAAGTCATTTCGAATGACTGGTCCTCAGTGTTGTGAGAACGATGACTGGTTAAAATTTTTGGTGGTTTCTTGTTCAGTCCATAGGCCTACATCATGTGGCAAACCGGTGAGCATGTGGCTCTATTAGTATAGGAGATACCTGAAAACATATCACACTTTTCATCATAGTGCTTTTACCAATGCATAAAATGCATGGAGAAGTCATTTCGAATGACTGGTCCTCAGTGTTGTGAGAACGATGACTGGTTAAAATTTTTGGTGGTTTCTTGTTCAGTCCATAGGCCTACATCATGTGGCAAACCGGTGAGCATGTGGCTCTATTAGTATAGGAGATACCTGAAAACATATCACACTTTTCATCATAGTGCTTTTACCAATGCATAAAATGCATGGAGAAGTCATTTCGAATGACTGGTCCTCAGTGTTGTGAGAACGATGACTGGTTAAAATTTTTGGTGGTTTCTTGTTCAGTCCATAGGCCTACATCATGTGGCAAACCGGTGAGCATGTGGCTCTATTAGTATAGGAGATACCTGAAAACATATCACACTTTTCATCATAGTGCTTTTACCAATGCATAAAATGCATGGAGAAGTCATTTCGAATGACTGGTCCTCAGTGTTGTGAGAACGATGACTGGTTAAAATTTTTGGTGGTTTCTTGTTCAGTCCATAGGCCTACATCATGTGGCAAACCGGTGAGCATGTGGCTCTATTAGTATAGGAGATACCTGAAAACATATCACACTTTTCATCATAGTGCTTTTACCAATGCATAAAATGCATGGAGAAGTCATTTCGAATGACTGGTCCTCAGTGTTGTGAGAACGATGACTGGTTAAAATTTTTGGTGGTTTCTTGTTCAGTCCATAGGCCTACATCATGTGGCAAACCGGTGAGCATGTGGCTCTATTAGTATAGGAGATACCTGAAAACATATCACACTTTTCATCATAGTGCTTTTACCAATGCATAAAATGCATGGAGAAGTCATTTCGAATGACTGGTCCTCAGTGTTGTGAGAACGATGACTGGTTAAAATTTTTGGTGGTTTCTTGTTCAGTCCATAGGCCTACATCATGTGGCAAACCGGTGAGCATGTGGCTCTATTAGTATAGGAGATACCTGAAAACATATCACACTTTTCATCATAGTGCTTTTACCAATGCATAAAATGCATGGAGAAGTCATTTCGAATGACTGGTCCTCAGTGTTGTGAGAACGATGACTGGTTAAAATTTTTGGTGGTTTCTTGTTCAGTCCATAGGCCTACATCATGTGGCAAACCGGTGAGCATGTGGCTCTATTAGTATAGGAGATACCTGAAAACATATCACACTTTTCATCATAGTGCTTTTACCAATGCATAAAATGCATGGAGAAGTCATTTCGAATGACTGGTCCTCAGTGTTGTGAGAACGATGACTGGTTAAAATTTTTGGTGGTTTCTTGTTCAGTCCATAGGCCTACATCATGTGGCAAACCGGTGAGCATGTGGCTCTATTAGTATAGGAGATACCTGAAAACATATCACACTTTTCATCATAGTGCTTTTACCAATGCATAAAATGCATGGAGAAGTCATTTCGAATGACTGGTCCTCAGTGTTGTGAGAACGATGACTGGTTAAAATTTTTGGTGGTTTCTTGTTCAGTCCATAGGCCTACATCATGTGGCAAACCGGTGAGCATGTGGCTCTATTAGTATAGGAGATACCTGAAAACATATCACACTTTTCATCATAGTGCTTTTACCAATGCATAAAATGCATGGAGAAGTCATTTCGAATGACTGGTCCTCAGTGTTGTGAGAACGATGACTGGTTAAAATTTTTGGTGGTTTCTTGTTCAGTCCATAGGCCTACATCATGTGGCAAACCGGTGAGCATGTGGCTCTATTAGTATAGGAGATACCTGAAAACATATCACACTTTTCATCATAGTGCTTTTACCAATGCATAAAATGCATGGAGAAGTCATTTCGAATGACTGGTCCTCAGTGTTGTGAGAACGATGACTGGTTAAAATTTTTGGTGGTTTCTTGTTCAGTCCATAGGCCTACATCATGTGGCAAACCGGTGAGCATGTGGCTCTATTAGTATAGGAGATACCTGAAAACATATCACACTTTTCATCATAGTGCTTTTACCAATGCATAAAATGCATGGAGAAGTCATTTCGAATGACTGGTCCTCAGTGTTGTGAGAACGATGACTGGTTAAAATTTTTGGTGGTTTCTTGTTCAGTCCATAGGCCTACATCATGTGGCAAACCGGTGAGCATGTGGCTCTATTAGTATAGGAGATACCTGAAAACATATCACACTTTTCATCATAGTGCTTTTACCAATGCATAAAATGCATGGAGAAGTCATTTCGAATGACTGGTCCTCAGTGTTGTGAGAACGATGACTGGTTAAAATTTTTGGTGGTTTCTTGTTCAGTCCATAGGCCTACATCATGTGGCAAACCGGTGAGCATGTGGCTCTATTAGTATAGGAGATACCTGAAAACATATCACACTTTTCATCATAGTGCTTTTACCAATGCATAAAATGCATGGAGAAGTCATTTCGAATGACTGGTCCTCAGTGTTGTGAGAACGATGACTGGTTAAAATTTTTGGTGGTTTCTTGTTCAGTCCATAGGCCTACATCATGTGGCAAACCGGTGAGCATGTGGCTCTATTAGTATAGGAGATACCTGAAAACATATCACACTTTTCATCATAGTGCTTTTACCAATGCATAAAATGCATGGAGAAGTCATTTCGAATGACTGGTCCTCAGTGTTGTGAGAACGATGACTGGTTAAAATTTTTGGTGGTTTCTTGTTCAGTCCATAGGCCTACATCATGTGGCAAACCGGTGAGCATGTGGCTCTATTAGTATAGGAGATACCTGAAAACATATCACACTTTTCATCATAGTGCTTTTACCAATGCATAAAATGCATGGAGAAGTCATTTCGAATGACTGGTCCTCAGTGTTGTGAGAACGATGACTGGTTAAAATTTTTGGTGGTTTCTTGTTCAGTCCATAGGCCTACATCATGTGGCAAACCGGTGAGCATGTGGCTCTATTAGTATAGGAGATACCTGAAAACATATCACACTTTTCATCATAGTGCTTTTACCAATGCATAAAATGCATGGAGAAGTCATTTCGAATGACTGGTCCTCAGTGTTGTGAGAACGATGACTGGTTAAAATTTTTGGTGGTTTCTTGTTCAGTCCATAGGCCTACATCATGTGGCAAACCGGTGAGCATGTGGCTCTATTAGTATAGGAGATACCTGAAAACATATCACACTTTTCATCATAGTGCTTTTACCAATGCATAAAATGCATGGAGAAGTCATTTCGAATGACTGGTCCTCAGTGTTGTGAGAACGATGACTGGTTAAAATTTTTGGTGGTTTCTTGTTCAGTCCATAGGCCTACATCATGTGGCAAACCGGTGAGCATGTGGCTCTATTAGTATAGGAGATACCTGAAAACATATCACACTTTTCATCATAGTGCTTTTACCAATGCATAAAATGCATGGAGAAGTCATTTCGAATGACTGGTCCTCAGTGTTGTGAGAACGATGACTGGTTAAAATTTTTGGTGGTTTCTTGTTCAGTCCATAGGCCTACATCATGTGGCAAACCGGTGAGCATGTGGCTCTATTAGTATAGGAGATACCTGAAAACATATCACACTTTTCATCATAGTGCTTTTACCAATGCATAAAATGCATGGAGAAGTCATTTCGAATGACTGGTCCTCAGTGTTGTGAGAACGATGACTGGTTAAAATTTTTGGTGGTTTCTTGTTCAGTCCATAGGCCTACATCATGTGGCAAACCGGTGAGCATGTGGCTCTATTAGTATAGGAGATACCTGAAAACATATCACACTTTTCATCATAGTGCTTTTACCAATGCATGCATAAAATGCATGGAGAAGTCATTTCGAATGACTGGTCCTCAGTGTTGTGAGAACGATGACTGGTTAAAATTTTGGTGGTTTCTTGTTCAGTCCATAGGCCTACATCATGTGGCAAACTGGTGAGCATGTGGCTCTATTAGTATAGGAGATACCTGAAAACATATCACACTTTTCATCATAGTGCTTTTACCAATGCATAAAATGCATGGAGAAGTCATTTCGAATGACTGGTCCTCAGTGTTGTGAGAACGATGACTGGTTAAAATTTTTGGTGGTTTCTTGTTCAGTCCATAGGCCTACATCATGTGGCAAACCGGTGAGCATGTGGCTCTATTAGTATAGGAGATACCTGAAAACATATCACACTTTTCATCATAGTGCTTTTACCAATGCATAAAATGCATGGAGAAGTCATTTCGAATGACTGGTCCTCAGTGTTGTGAGAACGATGACTGGTTAAAATTTTTGGTGGTTTCTTGTTCAGTCCATAGGCCTACATCATGTGGCAAACCGGTGAGCATGTGGCTCTATTAGTATAGGAGATCCTGAAACATATCACACTTTTCATCATAGTGCTTTTAAGAAATGCATAAAATGCATGGAGAAGTCATTTCGAATGACTGGTCCTCAGTGTTGTGAGAACGATGACTGGTTAAAATTTTTGGTGGTTTCTTGTTCAGTCCATAGGCCTACATCATGTGGCAAACCGGTGAGCATGTGGCTCTATTAGTATAGGAGATACCTGAAAACATATCACACTTTTCATCATAGTGCTTTTAACAATGCATAAAATGCATGGAGAAGTCATTTCGAATGACTGGTCCTCAGTGTTGTGAGAACGATGACTGGTTAAAATTTTTGGTGGTTTCTTGTTCAGTCCATAGGCCTACATCATGTGGCAAACCGGTGAGCATGTGGCTCTATTAGTATAGGAGATACCTGAAAACATATCACACTTTTCATCATAGTGCTTTTACCAATGCATAAAATGCATGGAGAAGTCATTTCGAATGACTGGTCCTCAGTGTTGTGAGAACGATGACTGGTTAAAATTTTTGGTGGTTTCTTGTTCAGTCCATAGGCCTACATCATGTGGCAAACCGGTGAGCATGTGGCTCTATTAGTATAGGAGATACCTGAAAACATATCACACTTTTCATCATAGTGCTTTTACCAATGCATAAAATGCATGGAGAAGTCATTTCGAATGACTGGTCCTCAGTGTTGTGAGAACGATGACTGGTTAAAATTTTTGGTGGTTTCTTGTTCAGTCCATAGGCCTACATCATGTGGCAAACCGGTGAGCATGTGGCTCTATTAGTATAGGAGATACCTGAAAACATATCACACTTTTCATCATAGTGCTTTTACCAATGCATAAAATGCATGGAGAAGTCATTTCGAATGACTGGTCCTCAGTGTTGTGAGAACGATGACTGGTTAAAATTTTTGGTGGTTTCTTGTTCAGTCCATAGGCCTACATCATGTGGCAAACCGGTGAGCATGTGGCTCTATTAGTATAGGAGATACCTGAAAACATATCACACTTTTCATCATAGTGCTTTTACCAATGCATAAAATGCATGGAGAAGTCATTTCGAATGACTGGTCCTCAGTGTTGTGAGAACGATGACTGGTTAAAATTTTTGGTGGTTTCTTGTTCAGTCCATAGGCCTACATCATGTGGCAAACCGGTGAGCATGTGGCTCTATTAGTATAGGAGATACCTGAAAACATATCACACTTTTCATCATAGTGCTTTTACCAATGCATAAAATGCATGGAGAAGTCATTTCGAATGACTGGTCCTCAGTGTTGTGAGAACGATGACTGGTTAAAATTTTTGGTGGTTTCTTGTTCAGTCCATAGGCCTACATCATGTGGCAAACCGGTGAGCATGTGGCTCTATTAGTATAGGAGATACCTGAAAACATATCACACTTTTCATCATAGTGCTTTTACCAATGCATAAAATGCATGGAGAAGTCATTTCGAATGACTGGTCCTCAGTGTTGTGAGAACGATGACTGGTTAAAATTATTGGTGTTTCTTGTTCAGTCCATAGGCCTACATCATGTGGCAAACCGGTGAGCATGTGGCTCTATTAGTATAGGAGATACCTGAAAACATATCACACTTTTCATCATAGTGCTTTTACCAATGCATAAAATGCATGGAGAAGTCATTTCGAATGACTGGTCCTCAGTGTTGTGAGAACGATGACTGGTTAAAATTTTTGGTGGTTTCTTGTTCAGTCCATAGGCCTACATCATGTGGCAAACCGGTGAGCATGTGGCTCTATTAGTATAGGAGATACCTGAAAACATATCACACTTTTCATCATAGTGCTTTTACCAATGCATAAAATGCATGGAGAAGTCATTTCGAATGACTGGTCCTCAGTGTTGTGATAACGATGACTGGTTAAAATTTTTGGTGGTTTCTTGTTCAGTCCATAGGCCTACATCATGTGGCAAACCGGTGAGCATGTGGCTCTATTAGTATAGGAGATACCTGAAAACATATCACACTTTTCATCATAGTGCTTTTACCAATGCATAAAATGCATGGAGAAGTCATTTCGAATGACTGGTCCTCAGTGTTGTGAGAACGATGACTGGTTAAAATTTTTGGTGGTTTCTTGTTCAGTCCATAGGCCTACATCATGTGGCAAACCGGTGAGCATGTGGCTCTATTAGTATAGGAGATACCTGAAAACATATCACACTTTTCATCATAGTGCTTTTACCAATGCATAAAATGCATGGAGAAGTCATTTCGAATGACTGGTCCTCAGTGTTGTGAGAACGATGACTGGTTAAAATTTTTGGTGGTTTCTTGTTCAGTCCATAGGCCTACATCATGTGGCAAACCGGTGAGCATGTGGCTCTATTAGTATAGGAGATACCTGAAAACATATCACACTTTTCATCATAGTGCTTTTACCAATGCATAAAATGCATGGAGAAGTCATTTCGAATGACTGGTCCTCAGTGTTGTGAGAACGATGACTGGTTAAAATTTTTGGTGGTTCTTGTTCAGTCCATAGGCCTACATCATGTGGCAAACCGGTGAGCATGTGGCTCTATTAGTATAGGAGATACCTGAAAACATATCACACTTTTCATCATAGTGCTTTTACCAATGCATAAAATGCATGGAGAAGTCATTTCGAATGACTGGTCCTCAGTGTTGTGAGAACGATGACTGGTTAAAATTTTTGGTGGTTTCTTGTTCAGTCCATAGGCCTACATCATGTGGCAAACCGGTGAGCATGTGGCTCTATTAGTATAGGAGATACCTGAAAACATATCACACTTTTCATCATAGTGCTTTTACAAATGCATAAAATGCATGGAGAAGTCATTTCGAATGACTGGTCCTCAGTGTTGTGAGAACGATGACTGGTTAAAATTTTTGGTGGTTTCTTGTTCAGTCCATAGGCCTACATCATGTGGCAAACCGGTGAGCATGTGGCTCTATTAGTATAGGAGATACCTGAAAACATATCACACTTTTCATCATAGTGCTTTTAACAAATGCATAAAATGCATGGAGAAGTCATTTCGAATGACTGGTCCTCAGTGTTGTGAGAACGATGACTGGTTAAAATTTTTGGTGGTTTCTTGTTCAGTCCATAGGCCTACATCATGTGGCAAACCGGTGAGCATGTGGCTCTATTAGTATAGGAGATACCTGAAAACATATCACACTTTTCATCATAGTGCTTTTACCAATGCATAAAATGCATGGAGAAGTCATTTCGAATGACTGGTCCTCAGTGTTGTGAGAACGATGACTGGTTAAAATTTTTGGTGGTTTCTTGTTCAGTCCATAGGCCTACATCATGTGGCAAACCGGTGAGCATGTGGCTCTATTAGTATAGGAGATACCTGAAAACATATCACACTTTTCATCATAGTGCTTTTACCAATGCATAAAATGCATGGAGAAGTCATTTCGAATGACTGGTCCTCAGTGTTGTGAGAACGATGACTGGTTAAAATTTTTGGTGGTTTCTTGTTCAGTCCATAGGCCTACATCATGTGGCAAACCGGTGAGCATGTGGCTCTATTAGTATAGGAGATACCTGAAAACATATCACACTTTTCATCATAGTGCTTTTACCAATGCATAAAATGCATGGAGAAGTCATTTCGAATGACTGGTCCTCAGTGTTGTGAGAACGATGACTGGCTAAAATTTTTGGTGGTTTCTTGTTCAGTCCATAGGCCTACATCATGTGGCAAACCGGTGAGCATGTGGCTCTATTAGTATAGGAGATACCTGAAAACATATCACACTTTTCATCATAGTGCTTTTACCAATGCATAAAATGCATGGAGAAGTCATTTCGAATGACTGGTCCTCAGTGTTGTGAGAACGATGACTGGTTAAAATTTTTGGTGGTTTCTTGTTCAGTCCATAGGCCTACATCATGTGGCAAACCGGTGAGCATGTGGCTCTATTAGTATAGGAGATACCTGAAAACATATCACACTTTTCATCATAGTGCTTTTACCAATGCATAAAATGCATGGAGAAGTCATTTCGAATGACTGGTCCTCAGTGTTGTGAGAACGATGACTGGTTAAAATTTTGGTGGTTTCTTGTTCAGTCCATAGGCCTACATCATGTGGCAAACCGGTGAGCATGTGGCTCTATTAGTATAGGAGATACCTGAAAACATATCACACTTTTCATCATAGTGCTTTTGCTTTTACCAATGCATAAAATGCATGGAGAAGTCATTTCGAATGACTGGTCCTCAGTGTTGTGAGAACGATGACTGGTTAAAATTTTTGGTGGTTTCTTGTTCAGTCCATAGGCCTACATCATGTGGCAAACCGGTGAGCATGTGGCTCTATTAGTATAGGAGATACCTGAAAACATATCACACTTTTCATCATAGTGCTTTTACCAATGCATAAAATGCATGGAGAAGTCATTTCGAATGACTGGTCCTCAGTGTTGTGAGAACGATGACTGGTTAAAATTTTTGGTGGTTTCTTGTTCAGTCCATAGGCCTACATCATGTGGCAAACCGGTGAGCATGTGGCTCTATTAGTATAGGAGATACCTGAAAACATATCACACTTTTCATCATAGTGCTTTTACCAATGCATAAAATGCATGGAGAAGTCATTTCGAATGACTGGTCCTCAGTGTTGTGAGAACGATGACTGGTTAAAATTTTTGGTGGTTTCTTGTTCAGTCCATAGGCCTACATCATGTGGCAAACCGGTGAGCATGTGGCTCTATTAGTATAGGAGATACCTGAAAACATATCACACTTTTCATCATAGTGCTTTTACCAATGCATAAAATGCATGGAGAAGTCATTTCGAATGACTGGTCCTCAGTGTTGTGAGAACGATGACTGGTTAAAATTTTTGGTGGTTTCTTGTTCAGTCCATAGGCCTACATCATGTGGCAAACCGGTGAGCATGTGGCTCTATTAGTATAGGAGATACCTGAAAACATATCACACTTTTCATCATAGTGCTTTTACCAATGCATAAAATGCATGGAGAAGTCATTTCGAATGACTGGTCCTCAGTGTTGTGAGAACGATGACTGGTTAAAATTTTTGGTGGTTTCTTGTTCAGTCCATAGGCCTACATCATGTGGCAAACCGGTGAGCATGTGGCTCTATTAGTATAGGAGATACCTGAAAACATATCACACTTTTCATCATAGTGCTTTTACCAATGCATAAAATGCATGGAGAAGTCATTTCGAATGACTGGTCCTCAGTGTTGTGAGAACGATGACTGGTTAAAATTTTTGGTGGTTTCTTGTTCAGTCCATAGGCCTACATCATGTGGCAAACCGGTGAGCATGTGGCTCTATTAGTATAGGAGATACCTGAAAACATATCACACTTTTCATCATAGTGCTTTTACCAATGCATAAAATGCATGGAGAAGTCATTTCGAATGACTGGTCCTCAGTGTTGTGAGAACGATGACTGGTTAAAATTTTTGGTGGTTTCTTGTTCAGTCCATAGGCCTACATCATGTGGCAAACCGGTGAGCATGTGGCTCTATTAGTATAGGAGATACCTGAAAACATATCACACTTTTCATCATAGTGCTTTTACCAATGCATAAAATGCATGGAGAAGTCATTTCGAATGACTGGTCCTCAGTGTTGTGAGAACGATGACTGGTTAAAATTTTTGGTGGTTTCTTGTTCAGTCCATAGGCCTACATCATGTGGCAAACCGGTGAGCATGTGGCTCTATTAGTATAGGAGATACCTGAAAACATATCACACTTTTCATCATAGTGCTTTTACCAATGCATAAAATGCATGGAGAAGTCATTTCGAATGACTGGTCCTCAGTGTTGTGAGAACGATGACTGGTTAAAATTTTTGGTGGTTTCTTGTTCAGTCCATAGGCCTACATCATGTGGCAAACCGGTGAGCATGTGGCTCTATTAGTATAGGAGATACCTGAAAACATATCACACTTTTCATCATAGTGCTTTTACCAATGCATAAAATGCATGGAGAAGTCATTTCGAATGACTGGTCCTCAGTGTTGTGAGAACGATGACTGGTTAAAATTTTTGGTGGTTTCTTGTTCAGTCCATAGGCCTACATCATGTGGCAAACCGGTGAGCATGTGACACTTTTCATCATAGTGCTTTTACCAATGCATAAAATGCAAGGAGAAGTCATTTCGAATGACTGGTCCTCAGTGTTGTAGAGAACGATGACTGGTTAAAATTTTTGGTGGTTTCTTGGTTCAGTCCATAGGCCTACATCATGTGGCAAACCCGGTGGAGCATGTGGCTCTATTAGTATAGGAGATACCTGAAAACATATCACACTTTTCATCATAGTGCTTTTACCAATGCATAAAATGCATGGAGAAGTCATTTCGAATGACTGGTCCTCAGTGTTTGTGAGAACGATGACTGGTTAAAATTTTTGGTGGTTTCTTGTTCAGTCCATAGGCCTACATCATGTGGCAAACCGGTGAGCATGTGGCTCTATTAGTATAGGGAGATACCTGAAAACATATCACACTTTTCATCATAGTGCTTTTACCAATGCATAAAATGCATGGAGAGAAGTCATTTCGAATGACTGGTCCTCAGTGTTGTGAGAACGATGACTGGTTAAAATTTTTGGTGGTTTCTTGTTCAGTCCATAGGCCTACATCATGTGGCAAACCGGTGAGCATGTGGCTCTATTAGTATAGGAGATACCTGAAAACATATCACACTTTTTCATCATAGTGCTTTTACCAATGCATAAAATGCATGGAGAAGTCATTTCGAATGACTGGTCCTCAGTGTTGTGAGAACGATGACTGGTTAAAATTTTTGGTGGTTTCTTGTTCAGTCCATAGGCCTACATCAATGTGGCAAACCGGTGAGCATGTGGCTCTATTAGTATAGGGAGATACCTGAAAACATATCACACTTTTCATCATAGTGCTTTTACCAATGCATAAAATGCATGGAGAAGTCATTTCGAATGACTGGTCCTCAGTGTTGTGAGAACGATGACTGGTTAAAATTTTTGGTGGTTTCTTGTTCAGTCCATAGGGCCTACATCATGTGGCAAACCGGTGAGCATGTGGCTCTATTAGTATAGGAGATACCTGAAAACATATCACACTTTTCATCATAGTGCTTTTACCAATGCATAAAATGCATGGAGAAGTCATTTCGAATGACTGGTCCTCAGTGTTGTGAGAACGATGACTGGGTTAAAATTTTTGGTGGTTTCTTGTTCAGTCCATAGGCCTACATCATGTGGCAAACCGGTGAGCATGTGGCTCTATTAGTATAGGAGATACCTGAAAACATATCACACTTTTCATCATAGTGCTTTTACCAATGCATAAAATGCATGGAGAAGTCATTTCGAATGACTGGTCACTCAGTGTTGTGAGAACGATGACTGGTTAAAATTTTTGGTGGTTTCTTGTTCAGTCCATAGGGCCTACATCATGTGGCAAACCGGTGAGCATGTGGCTCTATTAGTATAGGAGATACCTGAAAACATATCACACTTTTCATCATAGTGCTTTTACCAATGCATAAAATGCATGGAGAAGTCCATTTCGAATGACTGGTCCTCAGTGTTGTGAGAACGATGACTGGTTAAAATTTTTGGTGGTTTCTTGTTCAGTCCATAGGGCCTACATCATGTGGCAAACCGGTGAGCATGTGGCTCTATTAGTATAGGAGATACCTGAAAACATATCACACTTTTCATCATAGTGCTTTTACCAATGCATAAAATGCATGGAGAAGTCATTTCGAATGACTGGTCCTCAGTGTTGTGAGAACGATGAACTGGTTAAAATTTTTGGTGGTTTCTTGTTCAGTCCATAGGCCTACATCATGTGGCAAACCGGTGAGCATGTGGCTCTATTAGTATAGGAGATACCTGAAAACATATCACACTTTTCATCATAGTGCTTTTACCAATGCATAAAATGCATGGAGAAGTCATTTCGAATGACTGGTCCTCAGTGTTGTGAGAACGATTACTGGTTAAAATTTTTGGTGGTTTCTTGTTCAGTCCATAGGCCTACATCATGTGGCAAACCGGTGAGCATGTGGCTTCTATTAGTATAGGAGATACCTGAAAACATATCACACTTTTCATCATAGTTGCTTTTACCAATGCATAAAATGCATGGAGAAGTCATTTCGAATGACTGGTCCTCAGTGTTGTGAGAACGATGACTGGTTAAAATTTTTGGTGGTTTCTTGTTCAGTCCATAGGCCTACATCATGTGGCAAACCGGTGACATGTGGCTCTATTAGTATAGGAGATACCTGAAAACATATCACACTTTTCATCATAGTGCTTTTACCAATGCATAAAATGCATGGAGAAAGTCATTTCGAATGACTGGTCCCTCAGTGTTGTGAGAACGATGACTGGTTAAAATTTTTGGTGGTTTCTTGTTCAGTCCATAGGCCTACATCATGTGGGCAAACCGGTGAGCATGTGGCTCTATTAGTATAGGAGATACCTGAAAACATATCACACTTTTCATCATAGTGCTTTTACCAATGCATAAAATGCATGGAGAAGTCATTTCGAATGACTGGTCCTCAGTGTTTGTGAGAACGATGACTGGTTTAAAATTTTTGGTGGTTTCTTGTTCAGTCCATAGGCCTACATCATGTGGCAAACCGGTGAGCATGTGGCTCTATTAGTATAGGAGATACCTGAAAACATCACACTTTTCATCATAGTGCTTTTACCAATGCATAAAATGCATGGAGAAGTCATTTCGAATGACTGGTCCTCAGTGTTGTGAGAACGATGACTGGTTAAAATTTTTGGTGGTTTCTTGTTCAGTCCATAGGCCTACATCATGTGGCAAACCGGTGAGCATGTGGCTCTATTAGTATAGGAGATACCTGAAAACATATCACACTTTTCATCATAGTGCTTTTACCAATGCATAAAATGCATGGAGAAGTCATTTCGAATGACTGGTCCTCAGTGTTGTGAGAACGATGACTGGTTAAAATTTTTGGTGGTTTCTTGTTCAGTCCATAGGCCTACATCATGTGGCAAAACCGGTGAGCATGTGGCTCTATTAGTATAGGAGATACCTGAAAACATCACACTTTTCATCATAGTGCTTTTTACCAATGCATAAAATGCATGGAGAAGTCATTTCGAATGACTGGTCCTCAGTGTTGTGAGAACGATGACTGGTTTAAAATTTTTGGTGGTATCTTGTTCAGTCCATAGGCCTACATCATGTGGCAAACCGGTGAGCATGTGGCTCTATTAGTATAGGAGATACCTGAAAACATACACACTTTTCATCATAGTGCTTTTACCAATGCATAAAATGCATGGAGAAGTCATTTCGAATGACTGGTCCTCAGTGTTGTGAGTACGATGACTGGTTAAAATTTTTGGTGGTTTTCTTGTTCAGTCCATAGGCCTACATCATGTGGCAAACCGGTGAGCATGTGGCTCTATTAGTATAGGAGATACCTGAAAACATATCACACTTTTTATCATAGTGCTTTTACCAATGCATAAAATGCATGGAGAAGTCATTTCGAATGACTGGTCCTCAGTGTTGTGAGAACGATGACTGGTTAAAATTTTTGGTGGTTTCTTGTTCAGTCCATAGGCCTACATCATGTGGCAAACCGGTGAGCATGTGGCTCTATTAGTATAGGAGATACCTGAAAACATATCACACTTTTCATCATAGTGCTTTTACCAATGCATAAAATGCATGGAGAAGTCATTTCGAATGACTGGTCCTCAGTGTTGTGAGAACGATGACTGGTTAAAATTTTTGGTGGTTTCTTGTTCAGTCCATAGGCCTACATCATGTGGCAAACCGGTGAGCATGTGGCTCTATTAGTATAGGAGATACCTGAAAACATATCACACTTTTCATCATAGTGCTTTTACCAATGCATAAAATGCATGGAGAAGTCATTTCGAATGACTGGTCCTCAGTGTTGTGAGAACGATGACTGGTTAAAATTTTTTGGTGGTTTCTTGTTCAGTCCATAGGCCTACATCATGTGGCAAACCGGAGAGCATGTGGTCTCTATTAGTATAGGGAGATACCTGAAAACATATCACACTTTTTCATCATAGTGCTTTTACCAATGCATAAAATGCATGGAGAAGTCATTTCGAATGACTGGTCCTCAGTGTTGTGAGAACGATGACTGGTTAAAATTTTTGGTGGTTTCTTGTTCAGTCCATAGGCCTACATCATGTGGCAAACCGGTGAGCATGTGGCTCTATTAGTATAGGAGATACCTGAAAACATATCACACTTTTCATCATAGTGCTTTTAACCAATGCATAAAATGCATGGAGAAGTCATTTCGAATGACTGGTCCTCAGTGTTGTGAGAACGATGACTGGTTAAAATTTTTGGTGGTTTCTTGTTCAGTCCATGGGCCCTACATCATGTGGCAAACCGGTGAGCATGTGGCTCTATTAGTATAGGAGATACCTGAAAAACATATCACACTTTTCATCATAGTGCTTTTACAAATGCATAAAATGCATGGAGAAGTCATTTCGAATGACTGGTCCTCAGTGTTTGTGAGAACGATGACTGGTTTAAAATTTTTGGTGGTTTATTGTTTCAGTCCATAGGCCTACATCATGTGGCAAACCGGTGAGCATGTGGTTCTATTAGTATAGGAGATACCTGAAAACATATCACACTTTTCATCATAGTGCTTTTACCAATGCATAAAATGCATGGAGAAGTCATTTCGAATGACTGGTCCTCAGTGTTGTGAGAACGATGACTGGTTAAAATTTTTGGTGGTTTCTTGTTCAGTCCATAGGCCTACATCATGTGGCAAACCGGTGAGCATGTGGCTCTATTAGTATAGGAGATACCTGAAAACATATCACACTTTTCATCATAGTGCTTTTTCCAATGCATAAAATGCATGGAGAGAAGTCATTTCGAATGACTGGTCCTCAGTGTTGTGAGAACGATGACTGGTTAAAATTTTTGGTGGTTTCTTGTTCAGTCCATGGGCCTACATCATGTGGCAAACCGGTGAGCATGTGGCTCTATTAGTATAGGAGATACCTGAAAACATATCACACTTTTCATCATAGTGCTTTTACCAATGCATAAAATGCATGGAGAAGTCATTTCGAATGACTGGTCCTCAGTGTTGTGAGAACGATGACTGGTTAAAATTTTTGGTGGTTTCTTGTTCAGTCCATAGGCCTACATCATGTGGCAAACCGGTGAGCATGTGGCTCTATTAGTATAGGAGATACCTGAAAACATATCACACTTTTCATCATAGTGCTTTTTACCAATGCATAAAATGCATGGAGAAGTCATTTCGAATGACTGGTCCTCAGTGTTGTGAGAACGATGACTGGTTAAAATTTTTGGTGGTTTCTTGTTCAGTCAATAGGCCTACATCATGTGGCAAACCGAGTGAGCATGTGGCTCTATTAGTATAGGAGATACCTGAAAACATCACACTTTTCATCATAGTGCTTTTACCAATGCATAAAATGCATGGAGAAGTCATTTCGAATGACTGGTCCTCAGTGTTGTGAGAACGATGACTGGTTAAAATTTTTGGTGGTTTCTTGTTCAGTCCATAGGCCTACATCATGTGGCAAACCGGTGAGCATGTGGCTCTATTAGTATAGGAGATACCTGAAAACATCACACTTTTCATCATAGTGCTTTTACCAATGCATAAAATGCATGGAGAAGTCATTTCGAATGACTGGTCCTCAGTGTTGTGAGAACGATGACTGGTTAAAATTTTTGGTGGTTTCTTGTTCAGTCCAATAGGCCTACATCATGTGGCAAACCGGTGAGCATGTGGCTCTATTAGTATAGGAGATACCTGAAAACATCACACTTTTCATCATAGTGCTTTTACCAATGCATAAAATGCATGGAGAAGTCATTTCGAATGACTGGTCCTCAGTGTTGTGAGTACGATGACTGGTTAAAATTTTTGGTGGTTTCTTGTTCAGTCCATAGGCCCTACATCATGTGGCAAACCGGTGAGCATGTGGCTCTATTAGTATAGGAGATACCTGAAAACATATCAGCACTTTTTTATCATAGTGCTTTTACCAATGCATAAAATGCATGGAGAAGTCATTTCGAATGACTGGTCCTCAGTGTTGTGAGAACGATGACTGGTTAAAATTTTTGGTGGTTTCTTGTTCAGTCCATAGGCCTACATCATGTGGCAAACCGGTGTGATCATGTGGCTCTATTAGGATAGGAGATACCTGAAAACATATCACACTTTTCATCATAGTGCTTTTACCAATGCATAAAATGCATGGAGAAGTCATTTCGAATGACTGGTCCTCAGTGTTGTGAGAACGATGACTGGTTAAAATTTTTGGTGGTTTCTTGTTCAGTCCATAGGCCTACATCATGTGGCAAACCGGTGAGCATGTGGCTCTATTAGTATAGGAGATACCTGAAAAACATATCACACTTTTCATCATAGTGCTTTTACCAATGCATAAAATGCATGGAGAAGTCATTTCGAATGACTGGTCCTCAGTGTTTGTGAGAACTGATGACTGGTTAAAATTTTTGGTGGTTTCTTGTTCAGTCCATAGGCCTACATCATGTGGCAAACCGGTGAGCATGTGGCTCTATTAGTATAGGAGATACCTGAAAAGCATATCACACTTTTCATCATAGTGCTTTTACCAATGCATAAAATGCATGGAGAAGTCATTTCGAATGACTGGTCCTCAGTGTTGTGAGAACGATGACTGGTTAAAATTTTTGGTGGTTTCTTGTTCAGTCCATAGGGCCTACATCATGTGGCAAACCCGGTGAGCATGTGGCTCTATTAGTATAGGAGATACCTGAAAACATATCACACTTTTCATCATAGTGCTTTTTACCAATGCATAAAATGCATGGAGAAGTCATTTCGAATGACTGGTCCTCAGTGTTGTGAGAACGATGACTGGTTAAAATTTTTGGTGGTTTCTTGTTCAGTCCATAGGCCTACATCATGTGGCAAACCGGTGAGCATGTGGCTCTATTAGTATAGGAGATACCTGAAAACATATCACACTTTTCATCATAGTGCTTTTACCAATGCATAAAATGCATGGAGAAGTCATTTCGAATGACTGGTCCTCAGTGTTGTGAGAACGATGACTGGTTAAAAATTTTTGGTGGTTTCTTGTTCAGTCCATAGGCCTACATCATGTGGCAAACCGGTGAGCATGTGGCTCTATTAGTATAGGAGATACCTGAAAACATATCACACTTTTCATCATAGTGCTTTTACCAATGCATAAAATGCATGGAGAAGTCATTTCGAATGACTGGTCCTCAGTGTTGTGAGAACGATGACTGGTTAAAATTTTTGGTGGTTTCTTGTTCAGTCCATAGGGCCTACATCATGTGGCAAACCGGTGAGCATGTGGCTCTATTAGTATAGGAGATACCTGAAAACATATCACACTTTTCATCATAGTGCTTTTACCAATGCATAAAATGCATGGAGAAGTCATTTCGAATGACTGGTCCTCAGTGTTGTGAGAACGATGACTGGTTAAAATTTTTGGTGGTTTCTTGTTCAGTCCATAGGCCTACATCATGTGGCAAACCGGTGAGCATGTGGCTCTATTAGTATAGGAGATACCTGAAAACATATCACACTTTTCATCATAGTGCTTTTACCAATGCATAAAATGCATGGAGAAGTCATTTCGAATGACTGGTCCTCAGTGTTGTGAGAACGATGACTGGTTAAAATTTTTGGTGGTTTCTTGTTCAGTCCATAGGCCTACATCATGTGGCAAACCGGGTGAGCATGTGGCTCTATTAGTATAGGAGATACCTGAAAACATATCACACTTTTCATCATAGTGCTTTTACCAATGCATAAAATGCATGGAGAAGTCATTTCGAATGACTGGTCCTCAGTGTTGTGAGAACGATGACTGGTTAAAATTTTTGGTGGTTTCTTGTTCAGTCCATAGGCCTACATCATGTGGCAAACCGGTGAGCATGTGGCTCTATTAGTATAGGAGATACCTGAAAACATATCACACTTTTCATCATAGTGCTTTTTACCAATGCATAAAATGCATGGAGAAGTCATTTCGAATGACTGGTCCTCAGTGTTGTGAGAACGATGACTGGTTAAAATTTTTGGTGGTTTCTTGTTCAGTCCATAGGCCTACATCATGTGGCAAACCGGTGAGCATGTGGCTCTATTAGTATAGGAGATACCTGAAAACATATCACACTTTTCATCATAGTGCTTTTTACCAATGCATAAAATGCATGGAGAAGTCATTTCGAATGACTGGTCCTCAGTGTTGTGAGAACGATGACTGGTTAAAATTTTTGGTGGTTTCTTGTTCAGTCCATAGGCCTACATCATGTGGCAAACCGGTGAGCATGTGGCTCTATTAGTATAGGAGATACCTGAAAACATATCACACTTTTCATCATAGTGCTTTTTACCAATGCATAAAATGCATGGAGAAGTCATTTCGAATGACTGGTTCCTCAGTGTTGTGAGAACGATGACTGGTTTAAAATTTTTTGGTGGTTTCTTGTTCAGTCCATAGGCCTACATCATGTGGCAAACCGGTGAGCATGTGGCTCTATTAGTATAGGAGATACCTGAAAACATATCACACTTTTCATCATAGTGCTTTTACCAATGCATAAAATGCATGGAGAAGTCATTTCGAATGACTGGTCCTCAGTGTTGTGAGAACGATGACTGGTTAAAATTTTTGGTGGTTTCTTGTTCAGTCCATAGGCCTACATCATGTGGCAAACCGGTGAGCATGTGGCCTCTATTAGTATAGGAGATACCTGAAAAACATATCACACTTTTCATCATAGTGCTTTTACCAATGCATAAAATGCATGGAGAAGTCATTTCGAATGACTGGTCCTCAGTGTTGTGAGAACGATGACTGGTTAAAATTTTTGGTGGTTTCTTGTTCAGTCCATAGGCCTACATCATGTGGCAAACCGGTGAGCATGTGGCTCTATTAGTATAGGAGATACCTGAAAACATATCACACTTTTCATCATAGTGCTTTTACCAATGCATAAAATGCATGGAGAAGTCATTTCGAATGACTGGTCCTCAGTGTTGTGAGAACGATGACTGGTTAAAATTTTTGGTGGTTTCTTGTTCAGTCCATAGGCCTACATCATGTGGCAAACCGGTGAGCATGTGGCTCTATTAGTATAGGAGATACCTGAAAACATATCACACTTTTTCATCATAGTGCTTTTACCAATGCATAAAATGCATGGAGAAGTCATTTCGAATGACTGGTCCTCAGTGTTGTGAGAACGATGACTGGTTAAAATTTTTGTGGTGGTTTCTTGTTCAGTCCATAGGCCTACATCATGTGGCAAACCGGTGAGCATGTGGCTCTATTAGTATAGGAGATACCTGAAAACATCACACTTTTCATCATAGTGCTTTTACCAAGTGCATAAAATGCATGGAGAAGTCATTTCGAATGACTGGTCCTCAGTGTTGTGAGATACGATGACTGGT
Organism: Ranitomeya imitator; assembly: GCF_032444005.1. Lineage (NCBI taxonomy): Eukaryota > Metazoa > Chordata > Amphibia > Anura > Dendrobatidae > Ranitomeya > Ranitomeya imitator. Next base: position 360,103 of record NW_027194843.1, read on the forward strand.
TAAAATTTTTGGTGGTTTCTTGTTCAGTCCATAGGCCTACATCATGTGGCAAACCGGTGAGCATGTGGCTCTATTAGTATAGGAGATACCTGAAAACATATCACACTTTTTATCATAGTGCTTTTTACCAATGCATAAAATGCATGGAGAAGTCATTTCGAATGACTGGTCCTCAGTGTTGTGAGAACGATGACTGGTTAAAATTTTTGGTGGTTTCTTGTTCAGTCCATAGGCCTACATCATGTGGCAAACCGTGTGAGCATGTGGCTCTATTAGTATAGGAGATACCTGAAAACATATCACACTTTTCATCATAGTGCTTTTTACTCAATGCATAAAATGCATGGAGAAGTCATTTCGAATGACTGGTCCTCAGTGTTGTGAGAACGATGACTGGTTAAAATTTTTGGTGGTTTCTTGTTCAGTCCATAGGCCTACATCATGTGGCAAACCGGTGAGCATGTGGCTCTATTAGTATAGGAGATACCTGAAAACATATCACACTTTTCATCATAGTGCTTTTACCAATGCATAAAATGCATGGAGAAGTCATTTCGAATGACTGGTCCTCAGTGTTGTGAGAACGATGAACTGGTTAAAATTTTTGGTGGTTTCTTGTTCAGTCCATAGGCCTACATCATGTGGCAAACCGGTGAGCATGTGGCTTCTATTAGTATAGGAGATACCTGAAAAACATATCACACTTTTCATCATAGTGCTTTTACCAATGCATATAAATGCATGGAGAAGTCATTTCGAATGACTGGTCCTCAGTGTTGTGAGAACGATGACTGGTTAAAATTTTTGGTGGTTTCTTGTTCAGTCCATAGGCCTACATCATGTGGCAAACCGGTGAGCATGTGGCTCTATTAGTATAGGAGATACCTGAAAACATATCACACTTTTCATCATAGTGCTTTTACCAATGCATAAAATGCATGGAGAAGTCATTTCGAATGACTGGTCCTCAGTGTTGTGAGAACGATGACTGGTTAAAATTTTTGGTGGTTTCTTGTTCAGTCCATAGGCCTACATCATGTGGCAAACCGGTGAGCATGTGGCTCTATTAGTATAGGAGATACCTGAAAACATATCACACTTTTCATCATAGTGCTTTTACCAATGCATAAAATGCATGGAGAAGTCATTTCGAATGACTGGTCCTCAGTGTTGTGAGAACGATGACTGGTTAAAATTTTTGGTGGTTTCTTGTTCAGTCCATAGGCCTACATCATGTGGCAAACCGGTGAGCATGTGGCTCTATTAGTATAGGAGATACCTGAAAACATATCACACTTTTCATCATAGTGCTTTTACCAATGCATAAAATGCATGGAGAAGTCATTTCGAATGACTGGTCCTCAGTGTTGTGAGAACGATGACTGGTTAAAATTTTTGGTGGTTTTCTTGTTCAGTCCATAGGCCTACATCATGTGGCAAACCGGTGAGCATGTGGCTCTATTAGTATAGGAGATACCTGAAAACATATCACACTTTTCATCATAGTGCTTTTACCAATGCATAAAATGCATGGAGAAGTCAATTCGAATGACTGGTCCTCAGTGTTGTGAGAACGATGACTGGTTAAAATTTTTGGGTGGTTTCTTGTTCAGTCCATAGGCCTACATCATGTGGCAAACCGTGTGAGCATGTGGCTCTATTAGTATAGGAGATACCTGAAAACATCACACTTTTCATCATAGTGCTTTTACCAATGCATAAAATGCATGGAGAAGTCATTTCGAATGACTGGTCCTCAGTGTTGTGAGAACGATGACTGGTTAAAATTTTTGGTGGTTTCTTGTTCAGTCCATAGGCCTACATCATGTGGCAAACCGGTGAGCATGTGGCTCTATTAGTATAGGAGATACCTGAAAACATATCACACTTTTCATCATAGTGCTTTTACCAATGCATAAAATGCATGGAGAAGTCATTTCGAATGACTGGTCCTCAGTGTTGTGAGAACGATGACTGGTTAAAATTTTTGGTGGTTTCTTGTTCAGTCCATAGGCCTACATCATGTGGCAAAACCGGTGAGCATGTGGCTCTATTAGTATAGGAGATACCTGAAAACATCACACTTTTCATCATAGTGCTTTTACCAATGCATAAAATGCATGGAGAAGTCATTTCGAATGACTGAGTCCTCAGTGTTGTGAGAACGATGACTGGTTAAAATTTTTGGTGGTTTCTTGTTCAGTCCATAGGCCTACATCATGTGGCAAACCGGTGAGCATGTGGCTCTATTAGTATAGGAGATACCTGAAAACATCACACTTTTCATCATAGTGCTTTTACCAATGCATAAAATGCATGGAGAAGTCATTTCGAATGACTGGTCCTCAGTGTTTGTGAGTACGATGACTGGTTAAAATTTTTGGTGGTTTCTTGTTCAGTCCATAGGCCTACATCATGTGGCAAACCGGTGAGCATGTGGCTCTATTAGTATAGGAGATACCTGAAAACATATCACACTTTTTATCATAGTGCTTTTACCAATGCATAAAATGCATGGAGAAGTCATTTCGAATGACTGGTCCTCAGTGTTGTGAGAACGATGACTGGTTAAAATTTTTGGTGGTTTCTTGTTCAGTCCCATAGGCCTACATCATGTGGCAAACCGGTGAGCATGTGGCTCTATTAGGATAGGAGATACCTGAAAACATATCACACTTTTCATCATAGTGCTTTTTACCAATGCATAAAATGCATGGAGAAGTCATTTCGAATGACTGGTCCTCAGTGTTGTGAGAACGATGACTGGTTAAAATTTTTGGTGGTTTCTTGTTCAGTCCATAGGCCTACATCATGTGGCAAACCGGTGAGCATGTGGCTCTATTAGTATAGGAGATACCTGAAAACATATCACACTTTTCATCATAGTGCTTTTACCAATGCATAAAATGCATGGAGAAGTCATTTCGAATGACTGGTCCTCAGTGTTGTGAGAACGATGACTGGTTAAAATTTTTGGTGGTTTCTTGTTCAGTCCATAGGCCTACATCATGTGGCAAACCGGTGAGCATGTGGCTCTATTAGTATAGGAGATACCTGAAAACATATCACACTTTTCATCATAGTGCTTTTACCAATGCATAAAATGCATGGAGAAGTCATTTCGAATGACAGGTCCTCAGTGTTGTGAGAACGATGACTGGTTAAAATTTTGGTGGTTTCTTGTTCAGTCCATAGGCCTACATCATGTGGCAAACCGGTGAGCATGTGGCTCTATTAGTATAGGAGATACCTGAAAACATATCACACTTTTCATCATAGTGCTTTTACCAATGCATAAAATGCATGGAGAAGTCAATTCGAATGACTGGTCCTCAGTGTTGTGAGAACGATGACTGGTTAAAATTTTTGGTGGTTTCTTGTTCAGTCCATGGGCCTACATCATGTGGCAAACCGGTGAGCATGTGACTCTATTAGTATAGGAGATACCTGAAAACATATCACACTTTTCATCATAGTGCTTTTACCAATGCATAAAATGCATGGAGAAGTCATTTCGAATGACTGGTCCTCAGTGTTGTGAGAACGATGACTGGTTAAAATTTTTGGTGGTTTCTTGTTCAGTCCATGGGCCTACATCATGTGGTAAACCGGTGAGCATGTGGCTCTATTAGTATGGGAGATAACTGAAAACATATCACACTTTTCATCATAGTGCTTTTACCAATGCATAAAATGCATGGAGAAGTCATTTCGAATGACTGGTCCTCAGTGTTGTGAGAACGATGACTGGTTAAAATTTTGGTGGTTTCTTGTTCAGTCCATAGGCCTACATCATGTGGCAAACCGGTGAGCATGTGGCTCTATTAGTATAGGAGATACCTGAAAACATATCACACTTTTCATCATAGTGCTTCTAGCAATGCATAAAATGCATGGAGAAGTCAATTCGAATGACTGGTCCTCAGTGTTGTGAGAACGATGACTGGTTAAAATTTTTGGTGGTTTCTTGTTCAGTCCATGGGCCTACATCATGTGGCAAACCGGTGAGCATGTGACTCTATTAGTATAGGAGATACCTGAAAACATATCACACTTTTCATCATAGTGCTTTTACCAATGCATAAGATGCATGGAGAAGTCATTTCGAATGACTGGTCCTCAGTGTTGTGAGAACGATGACTGGTTAAAATTTTTGGTGGTTTCTTGTCCAGTCCATGGGCCTACATCATGTGGCAAACCGGTGAGCATGTGGCTCTATTAGTATAGGAGATAACTGAAAACATATCACACTTTTCATCATAGTGCTTTTACCAATGCATAAAATGCATGGAGAAGTCATTTCGAATGACTGGTCCTCAGTGTTGTGAGAACGATGACTGGTTAAAATTTTTGGTGGTTTCTTGTTCAGTCCATAGGCCTACATCATGTGGCAAACCGGTGAGCATGTGGCTCTATTAGTATAGGAGATACCTGAAAACATATCACACTTTTCATCATAGTGCTTTTACCAATGCATAAAATGCATGGAGAAGTCATTTCGAATGACTGGTCCTCAGTGTTGTGAGAACGATGACTGGTTAAAATTTTTGGTGGTTTCTTGTCCAGTCCATGGGCCTACATCATGTGGCAAACCGGTGAGCATGTGGCTCTATTAGTATAGGAGATAACTGAAAACATATCACACTTTTCATCATAGTGCTTTTACCAATGCATAAAATGCATGGAGAAGTCATTTCGAATGACTGGTCCTCAGTGTTGTGAGAACGATGACTGGTTAAAATTTTTGGTGGTTTCTTGTTCAGTCCATAGGCCTACATCATGTGGCAAACCGGTGAGCATGTGGCTCTATTAGTATAGGAGATACCTGAAAACATATCACACTTTTCATCATAGTGCTTTTACCAATGCATAAAATGCATGGAGAAGTCATTTCGAATGACTGGTCCTCAGTGTTGTGAGAACGATGACTGGTTAAAATTTTTGGTGGTTTCTTGTTCAGTCCATAGGCCTACATCATGTGGCAAACCGGTGAGCATGTGGCTCTATTGGTATAGGAGATACCTGAAAACATATCACACTTTTCATCATAGTGCTTTTACCAATGCATAAAATGCATGGAGAAGTCATTTCGAATGACTGGTCCTCAGTGTTGTGAGAACGATGACTGGTTAAAATTTTTGGTGGTTTCTTGTTCAGTCCATAGGCCTACATCATGTGGCAAACCGGTGAGCATGTGGCTCCATTAGTATAGGAGATACCTGAAAGCATATCACACTTTTCATCATAGTGCTTTTACCAATGCATAAAATGCATGGAGAAGTCATTTCGAATGACTGGTCCTCAGTGTTGTGAGAATGATGACTGGTTAAAATTTTTGGTGGTTTCTTGTTCAGTCCATAGGCCTACATCATGTGGCAAACCGGTGAGCATGTGGCTCTATTAGTATAGGAGATACCTGAAAACATATCACACTTTTCATCATAGTGCTTTTACCAATGCATAAAATGCATGGAGAAGTCATTTCGAATGACTGGTCCTCAGTGTTGTGAGAACGATGACTGGTTAAAATTTTTGGTGGTTTCTTGTTCAGTCCATAGGCCTACATCATGTGGCAAACCGGTGAGCATGTGGCTCTATTAGTATAGGAGATACCTGAAAACATCACACTTTTCATCATAGTGCTTTTACCAATGCATAAAATGCATGGAGAAGTCATTTCGAATGACTGGTCCTCAGTGTTGTGAGAACGATGACTGGTTAAAATTTTTGGTGGTTTCTTGTTCAGTCCATAGGCCTACATCATGTGGCAAACCGGTGAGCATGTGGCTCTATTAGTATAGGAGATACCTGAAAACATCACACTTTTCATCATAGTGCTTTTACCAATGCATAAAATGCATGGAGAAGTCATTTCGAATGACTGGTCCTCAGTGTTGTGAGTACGATGACTGGTTAAAATTTTTGGTGGTTTCTTGTTCAGTCCATAGGCCTACATCATGTGGCAAACCGGTGAGCATGTGGCTCTATTAGTATAGGAGATACCTGAAAACATATCACACTTTTTATCATAGTGCTTTTACCAATGCATAAAATGCATGGACAAGTCATTTCGAATGACTGGTCCTCAGTGTTGTGAGAACGATGACTGGTTAAAATTTTTGGTGGTTTCTTGTTCAGTCCATAGGCCTACATCATGTGGCAAACCGGTGAGCATGTGGCTCTATTAGGATAGGAGATACCTGAAAACATATCACACTTTTCATCATAGTGCTTTTACCAATGCATAAAATGCATGGAGAAGTCATTTCGAATGACTGGTCCTCAGTGTTGTGAGAACGATGACTGGTTAAAATTTTTGGTGGTTTCTTGTTCAGTCCATAGGCCTACATCATGTGGCAAACCGGTGAGCATGTGGCTCTATTAGTATAGGAGATACCTGAAAACATATCACACTTTTCATCATAGTGCTTTTACCAATGCATAAAATGCATGGAGAAGTCATTTCGAATGACTGGTCCTCAGTGTTGTGAGAACGATGACTGGTTAAAATTTTTGGTGGTTTCTTGTTCAGTCCATAGGCCTACATCATGTGGCAAACCGGTGAGCATGTGGCTCTATTAGTATAGGAGATACCTGAAAACATATCACACTTTTCATCATAGTGCTTTTACCAATGCATAAAATGCATGGAGAAGTCATTTCGAATGACTGGTCCTCAGTGTTGTGAGAACGATGACTGGTTAAAATTTTTGGTGGTTTCTTGTTCAGTCCATAGGCCTACATCATGTGGCAAACCGGTGAGCATGTGGCTCTATTAGTATAGGAGATACCTGAAAACATATCACACTTTTCATCATAGTGCTTTTACCAATGCATAAAATGCATGGAGAAGTCATTTCGAATGACTGGTCCTCAGTGTTGTGAGAACGATGACTGGTTAAAATTTTTGGTGGTTTCTTGTTCAGTCCATAGGCCTACATCATGTGGCAAACCGGTGAGCATGTGGCTCTATTAGTATAGGAGATACCTGAAAACATATCACACTTTTCATCATAGTGCTTTTACCAATGCAGAAAATGCATGGAGAAGTCATTTCGAATGACTGGTCCAAAGTGTTGTGAGAACGATGACTGGTTAAAATTTTTGGTGGTTTCTTGTTCAGTCCATAGGCCTACATCATGTGGCAAACCGGTGAGCATGTGGCTCTATTAGTATAGGAGATACCTGAAAACATATCACACTTTTCATCATAGTGCTTTTACCAATGCATAAAATGCATGGAGAAGTCATTTCGAATGACTGGTCCTCAGTGTTGTGAGAACGATGACTGGTTAAAATTTTTGGTGGTTTCTTGTTCAGTCCATAGGCCTACATCATGTGGCAAACCGGTGAGCATGTGGCTCTATTAGTATAGGAGATACCTGAAAACATATCACACTTTTCATCATAGTGCTTTTACCAATGCATAAAATGCATGGAGAAGTCATTTCGAATGACAGGTCCTCAGTGTTGTGAGAACGATGACTGGTTAAAATTTTGGTGGTTTCTTGTTCAGTCCATAGGCCTACATCATGTGGCAAACCGGTGAGCATGTGGCTCTATTAGTATAGGAGATACCTGAAAACATATCACACTTTTCATCATAGTGCTTTTACCAATGCATAAAATGCATGGAGAAGTCAATTGGAATGACTGGTCCTCAGTGTTGTGAGAACGATGACTGGTTAAAATTTTTGGTGGTTTCTTGTTCAGTCCATGGGCCTACATCATGTGGTAAACCGGTGAGCATGTGGCTCTATTAGTATGGGAGATAACTGAAAACATATCACACTTTTCATCATAGTGCTTTTACCAATGCATAAAATGCATGGAGAAGTCATTTCGAATGACTGGTCCTCAGTGTTGTGAGAACGATGACTGGTTAAAATTTTTGGTGGTTTCTTGTTCAGTCCATAGGCCTACATCATGTGGCAAACCGGTGAGCATGTGGCTCTATTAGTATAGGAGATACCTGAAAACATATCACACTTTTCATCATAGTGCTTTTACCAATGCATAAAATGCATGGAGAAGTCATTTCGAATGACTGGTCCTCAGTGTTGTGAGAACGATGACTGGTTAAAATTTTGGTGGTTTCTTGTTCAGTCCATAGGCCTACATCATGTGGCAAACCGGTGAGCATGTGGCTCTATTAGTATAGGAGATACCTGAAAACATATCACACTTTTCATCATAGTGCTTCTAGCAATGCATAAAATGCATGGAGAAGTCAATTCGAATGACTGGTCCTCAGTGTTGTGAGAACGATGACTGGTTAAAATTTTTGGTGGTTTCTTGTTCAGTCCATGGGCCTACATCATGTGGCAAACCGGTGAGCATGTGACTCTATTAGTATAGGAGATACCTGAAAACATATCACACTTTTCATCATAGTGCTTTTACCAATGCATAAGATGCATGGAGAAGTCATTTCGAATGACTGGTCCTCAGTGTTGTGAGAACGATGACTGGTTAAAATTTTTGGTGGTTTCTTGTCCAGTCCATGGGCCTACATCATGTGGCAAACCGGTGAGCATGTGGCTCTATTAGTATAGGAGATAACTGAAAACATATCACACTTTTCATCATAGTGCTTTTACCAATGCATAAAATGCATGGAGAAGTCATTTCGAATGACTGGTCCTCAGTGTTGTGAGAACGATGACTGGTTAAAATTTTTGGTGGTTTCTTGTTCAGTCCATAGGCCTACATCATGTGGCAAACCGGTGAGCATGTGGCTCTATTAGTATAGGAGATACCTGAAAACATATCACACTTTTCATCATAGTGCTTTTACCAATGCATAAAATGCATGGAGAAGTCATTTCGAATGACTGGTCCTCAGTGTTGTGAGAACGATGACTGGTTAAAATTTTTGGTGGTTTCTTGTTCAGTCCATAGGCCTACATCATGTGGCAAACCGGTGAGCATGTGGCTCTATTGGTATAGGAGATACCTGAAAACATATCACACTTTTCATCATAGTGCTTTTACCAATGCATAAAATGCATGGAGAAGTCATTTCGAATGACTGGTCCTCAGTGTTGTGAGAACGATGACTGGTTAAAATTTTTGGTGGTTTCTTGTTCAGTCCATAGGCCTACATCATGTGGCAAACCGGTGAGCATGTGGCTCTATTAGTATAGGAGATACCTGAAAACATATCACACTTTTCATCATAGTGCTTTTACCAATGCATAAAATGCATGGAGAAGTCATTTCGAATGACAGGTCCTCAGTGTTGTGAGAACGATGACTGGTTAAAATTTTGGTGGTTTCTTGTTCAGTCCATAGGCCTACATCATGTGGCAAACCGGTGAGCATGTGGCTCTATTAGTATAGGAGATACCTGAAAACATATCACACTTTTCATCATAGTGCTTTTACCAATGCATAAAATGCATGGAGAAGTCAATTCGAATGACTGGTCCTCAGTGTTGTGAGAACGATGACTGGTTAAAATTTTTGGTGGTTTCTTGTTCAGTCCATGGGCCTACATCATGTGGCAAACCGGTGAGCATGTGACTCTATTAGTATAGGAGATACCTGAAAACATATCACACTTTTCATCATAGTGCTTTTACCAATGCATAAAATGCATGGAGAAGTCATTTCGAATGACTGGTCCTCAGTGTTGTGAGAACGATGACTGGTTAAAATTTTTGGTGGTTTCTTGTTCAGTCCATGGGCCTACATCATGTGGTAAACCGGTGAGCATGTGGCTCTATTAGTATGGGAGATAACTGAAAACATATCACACTTTTCATCATAGTGCTTTTACCAATGCATAAAATGCATGGAGAAGTCATTTCGAATGACTGGTCCTCAGTGTTGTGAGAACGATGACTGGTTAAAATTTTGGTGGTTTCTTGTTCAGTCCATAGGCCTACATCATGTGGCAAACCGGTGAGCATGTGGCTCTATTAGTATAGGAGATACCTGAAAACATATCACACTTTTCATCATAGTGCTTCTAGCAATGCATAAAATGCATGGAGAAGTCAATTCGAATGACTGGTCCTCAGTGTTGTGAGAACGATGACTGGTTAAAATTTTTGGTGGTTTCTTGTTCAGTCCATGGGCCTACATCATGTGGCAAACCGGTGAGCATGTGACTCTATTAGTATAGGAGATACCTGAAAACATATCACACTTTTCATCATAGTGCTTTTACCAATGCATAAGATGCATGGAGAAGTCATTTCGAATGACTGGTCCTCAGTGTTGTGAGAACGATGACTGGTTAAATTTTTGGTGGTTTCTTGTCCAGTCCATGGGCCTACATCATGTGGCAAACCGGTGAGCATGTGGCTCTATTAGTATAGGAGATAACTGAAAACATATCACACTTTTCATCATAGTGCTTTTACCAATGCATAAAATGCATGGAGAAGTCATTTCGAATGACTGGTCCTCAGTGTTGTGAGAACGATGACTGGTTAAAATTTTTGGTGGTTTCTTGTTCAGTCCATAGGCCTACATCATGTGGCAAACCGGTGAGCATGTGGCTCTATTAGTATAGGAGATACCTGAAAACATATCACACTTTTCATCATAGTGCTTTTACCAATGCATAAAATGCATGGAGAAGTCATTTCGAATGACTGGTCCTCAGTGTTGTGAGAACGATGACTGGTTAAAATTTTTGGTGGTTTCTTGTCCAGTCCATGGGCCTACATCATGTGGCAAACCGGTGAGCATGTGGCTCTATTAGTATAGGAGATAACTGAAAACATATCACACTTTTCATCATAGTGCTTTTACCAATGCATAAAATGCATGGAGAAGTCATTTCGAATGACTGGTCCTCAGTGTTGTGAGAACGATGACTGGTTAAAATTTTTGGTGGTTTCTTGTTCAGTCCATAGGCCTACATCATGTGGCAAACCGGTGAGCATGTGGCTCTATTAGTATAGGAGATACCTGAAAACATATCACACTTTTAATCATAGTTCTTTTACCAATGCATAAAATGCATGGAGAAGTCATTTCGAATGACTGGTCCTCAGTGTTGTGAGAACGATGACTGGTTAAAATTTTTGGTGGTTTCTTGTTCAGTCCATAGGCCTACATCATGTGGCAAACCGGTGAGCATGTGGCTCTATTGGTATAGGAGATACCTGAAAACATATCACACTTTTCATCATAGTGCTTTTACCAATGCATAAAATGCATGGAGAAGTCATTTCGAATGACTGGTCCTCAGTGTTGTGAGAACGATGACTGGTTAAAATTTTTGGTGGTTTCTTGTTCAGTCCATAGGCCTACATCATGTGGCAAACCGGTGAGCATGTGGCTCCATTAGTATAGGAGATACCTGAAAGCATATCACACTTTTCATCATAGTGCTTTTACCAATGCATAAAATGCATGGAGAAGTCATTTCGAATGACTGGTCCTCAGTGTTGTGAGAATGATGACTGGTTAAAATTTTTGGTGGTTTCTTGTTCAGTCCATAGGCCTACATCATGTGGCAAACCGGTGAGCATGTGGCTCTATTAGTATAGGAGATACCTGAAAACATATCACACTTTTCATCATAGTGCTTTTACCAATGCATAAAATGCATGGAGAAGTCATTTCGAATGACTGGTCCTCAGTGTTGTGAGAACGATGACTGGTTAAAATTTTTGGTGGTTTCTTGTTCAGTCCATAGGCCTACATCATGTGGCAAACCGGTGAGCATGTGGCTCTATTAGTATAGGAGATACCTGAAAACATCACACTTTTCATCATAGTGCTTTTACCAATGCATAAAATGCATGGAGAAGTCATTTCGAATGACTGGTCCTCAGTGTTGTGAGAACGATGACTGGTTAAAATTTTTGGTGGTTTCTTGTTCAGTCCATAGGCCTACATCATGTGGCAAACCGGTGAGCATGTGGCTCTATTAGTATAGGAGATACCTGAAAACATCACACTTTTCATCATAGTGCTTTTACCAATGCATAAAATGCATGGAGAAGTCATTTCGAATGACTGGTCCTCAGTGTTGTGAGTACGATGACTGGTTAAAATTTTTGGTGGTTTCTTGTTCAGTCCATAGGCCTACATCATGTGGCAAACCGGTGAGCATGTGGCTCTATTAGTATAGGAGATACCTGAAAACATATCACACTTTTTATCATAGTGCTTTTACCAATGCATAAAATGCATGGAGAAGTCATTTCGAATGACTGGTCCTCAGTGTTGTGAGAACGATGACTGGTTAAAATTTTTGGTGGTTTCTTGTTCAGTCCATAGGCCTACATCATGTGGCAAACCGGTGAGCATGTGGCTCTATTAGGATAGGAGATACCTGAAAACATATCACACTTTTCATCATAGTGCTTTTACCAATGCATAAAATGCATGGAGAAGTCATTTCGAATGACTGGTCCTCAGTGTTGTGAGAACGATGACTGGTTAAAATTTTTGGTGGTTTCTTGTTCAGTCCATAGGCCTACATCATGTGGCAAACCGGTGAGCATGTGGCTCTATTAGTATAGGAGATACCTGAAAACATATCACACTTTTCATCATAGTGCTTTTACCAATGCATAAAATGCATGGAGAAGTCATTTCGAATGACTGGTCCTCAGTGTTGTGAGAACGATGACTGGTTAAAATTTTTGGTGGTTTCTTGTTCAGTCCATAGGCCTACATCATGTGGCAAACCGGTGAGCATGTGGCTCTATTAGTATAGGAGATACCTGAAAACATATCACACTTTTCATCATAGTGCTTTTACCAATGCATAAAATGCATGGAGAAGTCATTTCGAATGACTGGTCCTCAGTGTTGTGAGAACGATGACTGGTTAAAATTTTTGGTGGTTTCTTGTTCAGTCCATAGGCCTACATCATGTGGCAAACCGGTGAGCATGTGGCTCTATTAGTATAGGAGATACCTGAAAACATATCACACTTTTCATCATAGTGCTTTTACCAATGCATAAAATGCATGGAGAAGTCATTTCGAATGACTGGTCCTCAGTGTTGTGAGAACGATGACTGGTTAAAATTTTTGGTGGTTTCTTGTTCAGTCCATAGGCCTACATCATGTGGCAAACCGGTGAGCATGTGGCTCTATTAGTATAGGAGATACCTGAAAACATATCACACTTTTCATCATAGTGCTTTTACCAATGCAGAAAATGCATGGAGAAGTCATTTCGAATGACTGGTCCAAAGTGTTGTGAGAACGATGACTGGTTAAAATTTTTGGTGGTTTCTTGTTCAGTCCATAGGCCTACATCATGTGGCAAACCGGTGAGCATGTGGCTCTATTAGTATAGGAGATACCTGAAAACATATCACACTTTTCATCATAGTGCTTTTACCAATGCATAAAATGCATGGAGAAGTCATTTCGAATGACTGGTCCTCAGTGTTGTGAGAACGATGACTGGTTAAAATTTTTGGTGGTTTCTTGTTCAGTCCATAGGCCTACATCATGTGGCAAACCGGTGAGCATGTGGCTCTATTAGTATAGGAGATACCTGAAAACATATCACACTTTTCATCATAGTGCTTTTACCAATGCATAAAATGCATGGAGAAGTCATTTCGAATGACAGGTCCTCAGTGTTGTGAGAACGATGACTGGTTAAAATTTTGGTGGTTTCTTGTTCAGTCCATAGGCCTACATCATGTGGCAAACCGGTGAGCATGTGGCTCTATTAGTATAGGAGATACCTGAAAACATATCACACTTTTCATCATAGTGCTTTTACCAATGCATAAAATGCATGGAGAAGTCAATTCGAATGACTGGTCCTCAGTGTTGTGAGAACGATGACTGGTTAAAATTTTTGGTGGTTTCTTGTTCAGTCCATGGGCCTACATCATGTGGTAAACCGGTGAGCATGTGGCTCTATTAGTATGGGAGATAACTGAAAACATATCACACTTTTCATCATAGTGCTTTTACCAATGCATAAAATGCATGGAGAAGTCATTTCGAATGACTGGTCCTCAGTGTTGTGAGAACGATGACTGGTTAAAATTTTTGGTGGTTTCTTGTTCAGTCCATAGGCCTACATCATGTGGCAAACCGGTGAGCATGTGGCTCTATTAGTATAGGAGATACCTGAAAACATATCACACTTTTCATCATAGTGCTTTTACCAATGCATAAAATGCATGGAGAAGTCATTTCGAATGACTGGTCCTCAGTGTTGTGAGAACGATGACTGGTTAAAATTTTGGTGGTTTCTTGTTCAGTCCATAGGCCTACATCATGTGGCAAACCGGTGAGCATGTGGCTCTATTAGTATAGGAGATACCTGAAAACATATCACACTTTTCATCATAGTGCTTCTAGCAATGCATAAAATGCATGGAGAAGTCAATTCGAATGACTGGTCCTCAGTGTTGTGAGAACGATGACTGGTTAAAATTTTTGGTGGTTTCTTGTTCAGTCCATGGGCCTACATCATGTGGCAAACCGGTGAGCATGTGACTCTATTAGTATAGGAGATACCTGAAAACATATCACACTTTTCATCATAGTGCTTTTACCAATGCATAAGATGCATGGAGAAGTCATTTCGAATGACTGGTCCTCAGTGTTGTGAGAACGATGACTGGTTAAAATTTTTGGTGGTTTCTTGTCCAGTCCATGGGCCTACATCATGTGGCAAACCGGTGAGCATGTGGCTCTATTAGTATAGGAGATAACTGAAAACATATCACACTTTTCATCATAGTGCTTTTACCAATGCATAAAATGCATGGAGAAGTCATTTCGAATGACTGGTCCTCAGTGTTGTGAGAACGATGACTGGTTAAAATTTTTGGTGGTTTCTTGTTCAGTCCATAGGCCTACATCATGTGGCAAACCGGTGAGCATGTGGCTCTATTAGTATAGGAGATACCTGAAAACATATCACACTTTTCATCATAGTGCTTTTACCAATGCATAAAATGCATGGAGAAGTCATTTCGAATGACTGGTCCTCAGTGTTGTGAGAACGATGACTGGTTAAAATTTTTGGTGGTTTCTTGTTCAGTCCATAGGCCTACATCATGTGGCAAACCGGTGAGCATGTGGCTCTATTGGTATAGGAGATACCTGAAAACATATCACACTTTTCATCATAGTGCTTTTACCAATGCATAAAATGCATGGAGAAGTCATTTCGAATGACTGGTCCTCAGTGTTGTGAGAACGATGACTGGTTAAAATTTTTGGTGGTTTCTTGTTCAGTCCATAGGCCTACATCATGTGGCAAACCGGTGAGCATGTGGCTCTATTAGTATAGGAGATACCTGAAAGCATATCACACTTTTCATCATAGTGCTTTTACCAATGCATAAAATGCATGGAGAAGTCATTTCGAATGACTGGTCCTCAGTGTTGTGAGAATGATGACTGGTTAAAATTTTTGGTGGTTTCTTGTTCAGTCCATAGGCCTACATCATGTGGCAAACCGGTGAGCATGTGGCTCTATTAGTATAGGAGATACCTGAAAACATATCACACTTTTCATCATAGTGCTTTTACCAATGCATAAAATGCATGGAGAAGTCATTTCGAATGACTGGTCCTCAGTGTTGTGAGAACGATGACTGGTTAAAATTTTTGGTGGTTTCTTGTTCAGTCCATAGGCCTACATCATGTGGCAAACCGGTGAGCATGTGGCTCTATTAGTATAGGAGATACCTGAAAACATATCACACTTTTCATCATAGTGCTTTTACCAATGCATAAAATGCATGGAGAAGTCATTTCGAATGACTGGTCCTCAGTGTTGTGAGAACGATGACTGGTTAAAATTTTTGGTGGTTTCTTGTTCAGTCCATAGGCCTACATCATGTGGCAAACCGGTGAGCATGTGGCTCTATTAGTATAGGAGATACCTGAAAACATATCACACTTTTCATCATAGTGCTTTTACCAATGCATAAAATGCATGGAGAAGTCATTTCGAATGACTGGTCCTCAGTGTTGTGAGAACGATGACTGGTTAAAATTTTTGGTGGTTTCTTGTTCAGTCCATGGGCCTACATCATGTGGCAAACCGTTGAGCATGTGGCTCTATTAGTATAGGAGATACCTGAAAACATATCACACTTTTCATCATAGTGCTTTTACCAATGCATAAAATGCATGGAGAAGTCATTTCGAATGACTGGTCCTCAGTGTTGTGAGAACGATGACTGGTTAAAATTTTTGGTGGTTTCTTGTTCAGTCCATAGGCCTACATCATGTGGCAAACTGGTGAGCATGTGGCTCTATTAGTATAGGAGATACCTGAAAACATATCACACTTTTCATCATAGTGCTTTTACCAATGCATAAAATGCATGGAGAAGTCATTTCGAATAACTGGTCCTCAGTGTTGTGAGAACGATGACTGGTTAAAATTTTTGGTGGTTTCTTGTTCAGTCCATAGGCCTACATCATGTGGCAAACCGGTGAGCATGTGGCTCTATTAGTATAGGAGATACCTGAAAACATATCACACTTTTCATCATAGTGCTTTTACCAATGCATAAAATGCATGGAGAAGTCATTTCGAATGACTGGTCCTCAGTGTTGTGAGAACGATGACTGGTTAAAATTTTTGGTGGTTTCTTGTTCAGTCCATAGGCCTACATCATGTGGCAAACCGGTGAGCATGTGGCTCTATTAGTATAGGAGATACCTGAAAACATATCACACTTTTCATCATAGTGCTTTTACCAATGCAGAAAATGCATGGAGAAGTCATTTCGAATGACTGGTCCTCAGTGTTGTGAGAACAATGACTGGTTAAAATTTTTGATGGTTTCTTGTTCAGTCCATAGGCCTACATCATGTGGCAAACCGGTGAGCATGTGGCTCTATTAGTATAGGAGATACCTGAAAACATATCACACTTTTCATCATAGTGCTTTTACCAATGCATAAAATGCATGGAGAAGTCATTTCGAATGACTGGTCCTCAGTGTTGTGAGAACGATGACTGGTTAAAATTTTGGTGGTTTCTTGTTCAGTCCATAGGCCTACATCATGTGGCAAACCGGTGAGCATGTGGCTCTATTAGTATAGGAGATACCTGAAAACATATCACACTTTTCATCATAGTGCTTTTACCAATGCATAAAATGCATGGAGCAGTCAATTCGAATGACTGGTCCTCAGTGTTGTGAGAACGATGACTGGTTAAAATTTTGGTGGTTTCTTGTTCAGTCCATGGGCCTACATCATGTGGCAAACCGGTGAGCATGTGACTCTATTAGTATAGGAGATACCTGAAAACATATCACACTTTTCATCATAGTGCTTTTACCAATGCATAAAATGCATGGAGAAGTCATTTCGAATGACTGGTCCTCAGTGTTGTGAGAACGATGACTGGTTAAAATTTTTGGTGGTTTCTTGTTCAGTCCATGGGCCTACATCATGTGGCAAACCGGTGAGCATGTGGCTCTATTAGTATGGGAGATAACTGAAAACATATCACACTTTTCATCATAGTGCTTTTACCAATGCATAAAATGCATGGAGAAGTCATTTCGAATGACTGGTCCTCAGTGTTGTGAGAACGATGACTGGTTAAAATTTTTGGTGGTTTCTTGTTCAGTCCATAAGCCTACATCATGTGGCAAACCGGTGAGCATGTGGCTCTATTAGTATAGGAGATACCTGAAAACATATCACACTTTTCATCATAGTGCTTTTACCAATGCATAAAATGCATGGAGAAGTCATTTCGAATGACTGGTCCTCAGTGTTGTGAGAACGATGACTGGTTAAAATTTTGGTGGTTTCTTGTTCAGTCCATAGGCCTACATCATGTGGCAAACCGGTGAGCATGTGGCTCTATTAGTATAGGAGATACCTGAAAACATATCACACTTTTCATCATAGTGCTTTTAGCAATGCATAAAATGCATGGAGAAGTCAATTCGAATGACTGGTCCTCAGTGTTGTGAGAACGATGACTGGTTAAAATTTTTGGTGGTTTCTTGTTCAGTCCATGGGCCTACATCATGTGGCAAACCGGTGAGCATGTGACTCTATTAGTATAGGAGATACCTGAAAACATATCACACTTTTCATCATAGTGCTTTTACCAATGCATAAAATGCATGGAGAAGTCATTTCGAATGACTGGTCCTCAGTGTTGTGAGAACGATGACTGGTTAAAATTTTTGGTGGTTTCTGGTTCAGTCCATGGGCCTACATCATGTGGCAAACCGGTGAGCATGTGGCTCTATTAGTATAGGAGATACCTGAAAACATATCACACTTTTCATCATAGTGCTTTTAGCAATGCATAAAATGCATGGAGAAGTCAATTCGAATGACTGGTCCTCAGTGTTGTGAGAACGATGACTGGTTAAAATTTTTGGTGGTTTCTTGTTCAGTCCATGGGCCTACATCATGTGGCAAACCGGTGAGCATGTGACTCTATTAGTATAGGAGATACCTGAAAACATATCACACTTTTCATCATAGTGCTTTTACCAATGCATAAAATGCATGGAGAAGTCATTTCGAATGACTGGTCCTCAGTGTTGTGAGAACGATGACTGGTTAAAATTTTTGGTGGTTTCTTGTTCAGTCCATAGGCCCACATCATGTGGCAAACCGGTGAGCATGTGGATCTATTGGTATAGGAGATACCTGAAAACATATCACACTTTTCATCATAGTGCTTTTACCAATGCATAAAATGCATGGAGAAGTCATTTCGAATGACTGGTCCTCAGTGTTGTGAGAATGATGACTGGTTAAAATTTTTGGTGGTTTCTTGTTCAGTCCATAGGCCTACATCATGTGGCAAACCGGTGAGCATGTGGCTCTATTAGTATAGGAGATACCTGAAAACATATCACACTTTTCATCATAGTGCTTTTACCAATGCATAAAATGCATGGAGAAGTCATTTCGAATGACTGGTCCTCAGTGTTGTGAGAACGATGACTGGTTAAAATTTTTGGTGGCTTCTTGTTCAGTCCATAGGCCTACATCATGTGGCAAACCGGTGAGCATGTGGCTCTATTAGTATAGGAGATACCTGAAAACATATCACACTTTTCATCATAGTGCTTTTACCAATGCATAAAATGCATGGAGAAGTCATTTCGAATGACTGGTCCTCAGTGTTGTGAGAACGATGACTGGTTAAAATTTTTGGTGGTTTCTTGTTCAGTCCATAGGCCTACATCATGTGGCAAACCGGTGAGCATGTGGCTCTATTAGTATAGGAGATACCTGAAAACATATCACACTTTTCATCATAGTGCTTTTACCAATGCATAAAATGCATGGAGAAGTCATTTCGAATGACTGGTCCTCAGTGTTGTGAGAACGATGACTGGTTAATATTTTTGGTGGTTTCTTGTTCAGTCCATAGGCCTACATCATGTGGCAAACCGGTGAGCATGTGGCTCTATTAGTATAGGAGATACCTGAAAACATATCACACTTTTCATCATAGTGCTTTTACCAATGCAGAAAATGCATGGAGAAGTCATTTCGAATGACTGGTCCTCAGTGTTCTGAGAACGATGACTGGTTAAAATTTTTGGTGGTTTCTTGTTCAGTCCATAGGCCTACATCATGTGGCAAACCGGTGAGCATGTGGCTCTATTAGTATAGGAGATACCTGAAAACATATCACACTTTTCATCATAGTGCTTTTACCAATGCATAAAATGCATGGAGAAGTCATTTCGAATGACTGGTCCTCAGTGTTGTGAGAACGATGACTGGTTAAAATTTTGGTGGTTTCTTGTTCAGTCCATAGGCCTACATCATGTGGCAAACCGGTGAGCATGTGGCTCTATTAGTATAGGAGATACCTGAAAACATATCACACTTTTCATCATAGAGCTTTTACCAATGCATAAAATGCATGGAGAAGTCAATTCGAATGACTGGTCCTCAGTGTTGTGAGAACGATGACTGGTTAAAATTTTTGGTGGTTTCTTGTTCAGTCCATGGGCCTACATCATGTGGCAAACCGGTGAGCATGTGACTCTATTAGTATAGGAGATACCTGAAAACATATCACACTTTTCATCATAGTGCTTTTACCAATGCATAAAATGCATGGAGAAGTCATTTCGAATGACTGGTCCTCAGTGTTGTGAGAACGATGACTGGTTAAAATTTTTGGTGGTTTCTTGTTCAGTCCATGGGCCTACATCATGTGGCAAACCGGTGAGCATGTGGCTCTATTAGTATGGGAGTTAACTGAAAACATATCACACTTTTCATCATAGTGCTTTTACCAATGCATAAAATGCATGGAGAAGTCATTTCGAATGACTGGTCCTCAGTGTTGTGAGAACGATGACTGGTTAAAATTTTGGTGGTTTCTTGTTCAGTCCATAGGCCTACATCATGTGGCAAACCGGTGAGCATGTGGCTCTATTAGTATAGGAGATACCTGAAAACATATCACACTTTTCATCATAGTGCTTTTAGCAATGCATAAAATGCATGGAGAAGTCAATTCGAATGACTGGTCCTCAGTGTTGTGAGAACGATGACTGGTTAAAATTTTTGGTGGTTTCTTGTTCAGTCCATAGGCCTACATCATGTGGCAAACCGGTGAGCATGTGGCTCTATTAGTATAGGAGATACCTGAAAACATCACACTTTTCATCATAGTGCTTTTACCAATGCATAAAATGCATGGAGAAGTCATTTCGAATGACTGGTCCTCAGTGTTGTGAGTACGATGACTGGTTAAAATTTTTGGTGGTTTCTTGTTCAGTCCATAGGCCTACATCATGTGGCAAACCGGTGAGCATGTGGCTCTATTAGTATAGGAGATACCTGAAAACATATCACACTTTTTATCATAGTGCTTTTACCAATGCATAAAATGCATGGAGAAGTCATTTCGAATGACTGGTCCTCAGTGTTGTGAGAACGATGACTGGTTAAAATTTTTGGTGGTTTCTTGTTCAGTCCATAGGCCTACATCATGTGGCAAACCGGTGATCATGTGGCTCTATTAGGATAGGAGATACCTGAAAACATATCACACTTTTCATCATAGTGCTTTTACCAATGCATAAAATGCATGGAGAAGTCATTTCGAATGACTGGTCCTCAGTGTTGTGAGAACGATGACTGGTTAAAATTTTTGGTGGTTTCTTGTTCAGTCCATAGGCCTACATCATGTGGCAAACCGGTGAGCATGTGGCTCTATTAGTATAGGAGATACCTGAAAACATATCACACTTTTCATCATAGTGCTTTTACCAATGCATAAAATGCATGGAGAAGTCATTTCGAATGACTGGTCCTCAGTGTTGTGAGAATGATGACTGGTTAAAATTTTTGGTGGTTTCTTGTTCAGTCCATAGGCCTACATCATGTGGCAAACCGGTGAGCATGTGGCTCTATTAGTATAGGAGATACCTGAAAGCATATCACACTTTTCATCATAGTGCTTTTACCAATGCATAAAATGCATGGAGAAGTCATTTCGAATGACTGGTCCTCAGTGTTGTGAGAACGATGACTGGTTAAAATTTTTGGTGGTTTCTTGTTCAGTCCATAGGCCTACATCATGTGGCAAACCGGTGAGCATGTGGCTCTATTAGTATAGGAGATACCTGAAAACATATCACACTTTTCATCATAGTGCTTTTACCAATGCATAAAATGCATGGAGAAGTCATTTCGAATGACTGGTCCTCAGTGTTGTGAGAACGATGACTGGTTAAAATTTTTGGTGGTTTCTTGTTCAGTCCATAGGCCTACATCATGTGGCAAACCGGTGAGCATGTGGCTCTATTAGTATAGGAGATACCTGAAAACATATCACACTTTTCATCATAGTGCTTTTACCAATGCATAAAATGCATGGAGAAGTCATTTCGAATGACTGGTCCTCAGTGTTGTGAGAACGATGACTGGTTAAAATTTTTGGTGGTTTCTTGTTCAGTCCATAGGCCTACATCATGTGGCAAACCGGTGAGCATGTGGCTCTATTAGTATAGGAGATACCTGAAAACATATCACACTTTTCATCATAGTGCTTTTACCAATGCATAAAATGCATGGAGAAGTCATTTCGAATGACTGGTCCTCAGTGTTGTGAGAACGATGACTGGTTAAAATTTTTGGTGGTTTCTTGTTCAGTCCATGGGCCTACATCATGTGGCAAACCGGTGAGCATGTGGCTCTATTAGTATAGGAGATACCTGAAAACATATCACACTTTTCATCATAGTGCTTTTACCAATGCATAAAATGCATGGAGAAGTCATTTCGAATGACTGGTCCTCAGTGTTGTGAGAACGATGACTGGTTAAAATTTTTGGTGGTTTCTTGTTCAGTCCATAGGCCTACATCATGTGGCAAACCGGTGAGCATGTGGCTATATTAGTATAGGAGATACCTGAAAACATATCACACTTTTCATCATAGTGCTTTTACCAATGCATAAAATGCATGGAGAAGTAATTTCGAATGACTGGTCCTCAGTGTTGTGAGAACGATAACTGGTTAAAATTTTTGGTGGTTTCTTGTTCAGTCCATAGGCCTACATCATGTGGCAAACCGGTGAGCATGTGGTTCTATTAGTATAGGAGATACCTGAAAACATATCACACTTTTCATCTTAGTGCTTTTACCAATGCATAAAATGCATGGAGAAGTCATTTCGAATGACTGGTCCTCAGTGTTGTGAGAACGATGACTGGTTAAAATTTTTGGTGGTTTCTTGTTCAGTCCATAGGCCTACATCATGTGGCAAACCGGTGAGCATGTGGCTCTATTAGTATAGGAGATACCTGAAAACATATCACACTTTTCATCATAGTGCTTTTACCAATGCAGAAAATGCATGGAGAAGTCATTTCGAATGACTGGTCCAAAGTGTTGTGAGAACGATGACTGGTTAAAATTTTTGGTGGTTTCTTGTTCAGTCCATAGGCCTACATCATGTGGCAAACCGGTGAGCATGTGGCTCTATTAGTATAGGAGATACCTGAAAACATATCACACTTTTCATCATAGTGCTTTTACCAATGCATAAAATGCATGGAGAAGTCATTTCGAATGACTGGTCCTCAGTGTTGTGAGAACGATGACTGGTTAAAATTTTTGGTGGTTTCTTGTTCAGTCCATAGGCCTACATCATGTGGCAAACCGGTGAGCATGTGGCTCTATTAGTATAGGAGATACCTGAAAACATATCACACTTTTCATCATAGTGCTTTTACCAATGCATAAAATGCATGGAGAAGTCAATTCGAATGACTGGTCCTCAGTGTTGTGAGAACGATGACTGGTTAAAATTTTTGGTGGTTTCTTGTTCAGTCCATAGGCCTACATCATGTGGCAAACCGGTGAGCATGTGGCTCTATTAGTATAGGAGATACCTGAAAACATCACACTTTTCATCATAGTGCTTTTACCAATGCATAAAATGCATGGAGAAGTCATTTCGAATGACTGGTCCTCAGTGTTGTGAGAACGATGACTGGTTAAAATTTTTGGTGGTTTCTTGTTCAGTCCATAGGCCTACATCATGTGGCAAACCGGTGAGCATGTGGCTCTATTAGTATAGGAGATACCTGAAAACATATCACACTTTTCATCATAGTGCTTTTACCAATGCATAAAATGCATGGAGAAGTCATTTCGAATGACTGGTCCTCAGTGTTGTGAGAACGATGACTGGTTAAAATTTTTGGTGGTTTCTTGTTCAGTCCATAGGCCTACATCATGTGGCAAACCGGTGAGCATGTGGCTCTATTAGTATAGGAGATACCTGAAAACATCACACTTTTCATCATAGTGCTTTTACCAATGCATAAAATGCATGGAGAAGTCATTTCGAATGACTGGTCCTCAGTGTTGTGAGAACGATGACTGGTTAAAATTTTTGGTGGTTTCTTGTTCAGTCCATAGGCCTACATCATGTGGCAAACCGGTGAGCATGTGGCTCTATTAGTATAGGAGATACCTGAAAACATCACACTTTTCATCATAGTGCTTTTACCAATGCATAAAATGCATGGAGAAGTCATTTCGAATGACTGGTCCTCAGTGTTGTGAGTACGATGACTGGTTAAAATTTTTGGTGGTTTCTTGTTCAGTCCATAGGCCTACATCATGTGGCAAACCGGTGAGCATGTGGCTCTATTAGTATAGGAGATACCTGAAAACATATCACACTTTTTATCATAGTGCTTTTACCAATGCATAAAATGCATGGAGAAGTCATTTCGAATGACTGGTCCTCAGTGTTGTGAGAACGATGACTGGTTAAAATTTTTGGTGGTTTCTTGTTCAGTCCATAGGCCTACATCATGTGGCAAACCGGTGAGCATGTGGCTCTATTAGGATAGGAGATACCTGAAAACATATCACACTTTTCATCATAGTGCTTTTACCAATGCATAAAATGCATGGAGAAGTCATTTCGAATGACTGGTCCTCAGTGTTGTGAGAACGATGACTGGTTAAAATTTTTGGTGGTTTCTTGTTCAGTCCATAGGCCTACATCATGTGGCAAACCGGTGAGCATGTGGCTATATTAGTATAGGAGATACCTGAAAACATATCACACTTTTCATCATAGTGCTTTTACCAATGCATAAAATGCATGGAGAAGTAATTTCGAATGACTGGTCCTCAGTGTTGTGAGAACGATAACTGGTTAAAATTTTTGGTGGTTTCTTGTTCAGTCCATAGGCCTACATCATGTGGCAAACCGGTGAGCATGTGGTTCTATTAGTATAGGAGATACCTGAAAACATATCACACTTTTCATCTTAGTGCTTTTACCAATGCATAAAATGCATGGAGAAGTCATTTCGAATGACTGGTCCTCAGTGTTGTGAGAACGATGACTGGTTAAAATTTTTGGTGGTTTCTTGTTCAGTCCATAGGCCTACATCATGTGGCAAACCGGTGAGCATGTGGCTCTATTAGTATAGGAGATACCTGAAAACATATCACACTTTTCATCATAGTGCTTTTACCAATGCATAAAATGCATGGAGAAGTCATTTCGAATGACTGGTCCTCAGTGTTGTGAGAACGATGACTGGTTAAAATTTTTGGTGGTTTCTTGTTCAGTCCATAGGCCTACATCATGTGGCAAACCGGTGAGCATGTGGCTCTATTAGTATAGGAGATACCTGAAAACATATCACACTTTTCATCATAGTGCTTTTACCAATGCAGAAAATGCATGGAGAAGTCATTTCGAATGACTGGTCCAAAGTGTTGTGAGAACGATGACTGGTTAAAATTTTTGGTGGTTTCTTGTTCAGTCCATAGGCCTACATCATGTGGCAAACCGGTGAGCATGTGGCTCTATTAGTATAGGAGATACCTGAAAACATATCACACTTTTCATCATAGTGCTTTTACCAATGCATAAAATGCATGGAGAAGTCATTTCGAATGACTGGTCCTCAGTGTTGTGAGAACGATGACTGGTTAAAATTTTTGGTGGTTTCTTGTTCAGTCCATAGGCCTACATCATGTGGCAAACCGGTGAGCATGTGGCTCTATTAGTATAGGAGATACCTGAAAACATATCACACTTTTCATCATAGTGCTTTTACCAATGCATAAAATGCATGGAGAAGTCAATTCGAATGACTGGTCCTCAGTGTTGTGAGAACGATGACTGGTTAAAATTTTTGGTGGTTTCTTGTTCAGTCCATAGGCCTACATCATGTGGCAAACCGGTGAGCATGTGGCTCTATTAGTATAGGAGATACCTGAAAACATCACACTTTTCATCATAGTGCTTTTACCAATGCATAAAATGCATGGAGAAGTCATTTCGAATGACTGGTCCTCAGTGTTGTGAGAACGATGACTGGTTAAAATTTTTGGTGGTTTCTTGTTCAGTCCATAGGCCTACATCATGTGGCAAACCGGTGAGCATGTGGCTCTATTAGTATAGGAGATACCTGAAAACATATCACACTTTTCATCATAGTGCTTTTACCAATGCATAAAATGCATGGAGAAGTCATTTCGAATGACTGGTCCTCAGTGTTGTGAGAACGATGACTGGTTAAAATTTTTGGTGGTTTCTTGTTCAGTCCATAGGCCTACATCATGTGGCAAACCGGTGAGCATGTGGCTCTATTAGTATAGGAGATACCTGAAAACATCACACTTTTCATCATAGTGCTTTTACCAATGCATAAAATGCATGGAGAAGTCATTTCGAATGACTGGTCCTCAGTGTTGTGAGAACGATGACTGGTTAAAATTTTTGGTGGTTTCTTGTTCAGTCCATAGGCCTACATCATGTGGCAAACCGGTGAGCATGTGGCTCTATTAGTATAGGAGATACCTGAAAACATCACACTTTTCATCATAGTGCTTTTACCAATGCATAAAATGCATGGAGAAGTCATTTCGAATGACTGGTCCTCAGTGTTGTGAGTACGATGACTGGTTAAAATTTTTGGTGGTTTCTTGTTCAGTCCATAGGCCTACATCATGTGGCAAACCGGTGAGCATGTGGCTCTATTAGTATAGGAGATACCTGAAAACATATCACACTTTTTATCATAGTGCTTTTACCAATGCATAAAATGCATGGAGAAGTCATTTCGAATGACTGGTCCTCAGTGTTGTGAGAACGATGACTGGTTAAAATTTTTGGTGGTTTCTTGTTCAGTCCATAGGCCTACATCATGTGGCAAACCGGTGAGCATGTGGCTCTATTAGGATAGGAGATACCTGAAAACATATCACACTTTTCATCATAGTGCTTTTACCAATGCATAAAATGCATGGAGAAGTCATTTCGAATGACTGGTCCTCAGTGTTGTGAGAACGATGACTGGTTAAAATTTTTGGTGGTTTCTTGTTCAGTCCATAGGCCTACATCATGTGGCAAACCGGTGAGCATGTGGCTCTATTAGTATAGGAGATACCTGAAAACATATCACACTTTTCATCATAGTGCTTTTACCAATGCATAAAATGCATGGAGAAGTCATTTCGAATGACTGGTCCTCAGTGTTGTGAGAACGATGACTGGTTAAAATTTTTGGTGGTTTCTTGTTCAGTCCATAGGCCTACATCATGTGGCAAACCGGTGAGCATGTGGCTCTATTAGTATAGGAGATACCTGAAAACATATCACACTTTTCATCATAGTGCTTTTACCAATGCATAAAATGCATGGAGAAGTCATTTCGAATGACAGGTCCTCAGTGTTGTGAGAACGATGACTGGTTAAAATTTTGGTGGTTTCTTGTTCAGTCCATAGGCCTACATCATGTGGCAAACCGGTGAGCATGTGGCTCTATTAGTATAGGAGATACCTGAAAACATATCACACTTTTCATCATAGTGCTTTTACCAATGCATAAAATGCATGGAGAAGTCAATTCGAATGACTGGTCCTCAGTGTTGTGAGAACGATGACTGGTTAAAATTTTTGGTGGTTTCTTGTTCAGTCCATGGGCCTACATCATGTGGCAAACCGGTGAGCATGTGACTCTATTAGTATAGGAGATACCTGAAAACATATCACACTTTTCATCATAGTGCTTTTACCAATGCATAAAATGCATGGAGAAGTCATTTCGAATGACTGGTCCTCAGTGTTGTGAGAACGATGACTGGTTAAAATTTTTGGTGGTTTCTTGTTCAGTCCATGGGCCTACATCATGTGGTAAACCGGTGAGCATGTGGCTCTATTAGTATGGGAGATAACTGAAAACATATCACACTTTTCATCATAGTGCTTTTACCAATGCATAAAATGCATGGAGAAGTCATTTCGAATGACTGGTCCTCAGTGTTGTGAGAACGATGACTGGTTAAAATTTTGGTGGTTTCTTGTTCAGTCCATAGGCCTACATCATGTGGCAAACCGGTGAGCATGTGGCTCTATTAGTATAGGAGATACCTGAAAACATATCACACTTTTCATCATAGTGCTTCTAGCAATGCATAAAATGCATGGAGAAGTCAATTCGAATGACTGGTCCTCAGTGTTGTGAGAACGATGACTGGTTAAAATTTTTGGTGGTTTCTTGTTCAGTCCATGGGCCTACATCATGTGGCAAACCGGTGAGCATGTGACTCTATTAGTATAGGAGATACCTGAAAACATATCACACTTTTCATCATAGTGCTTTTACCAATGCATAAGATGCATGGAGAAGTCATTTCGAATGACTGGTCCTCAGTGTTGTGAGAACGATGACTGGTTAAAATTTTTGGTGGTTTCTTGTCCAGTCCATGGGCCTACATCATGTGGCAAACCGGTGAGCATGTGGCTCTATTAGTATAGGAGATAACTGAAAACATATCACACTTTTCATCATAGTGCTTTTACCAATGCATAAAATGCATGGAGAAGTCATTTCGAATGACTGGTCCTCAGTGTTGTGAGAACGATGACTGGTTAAAATTTTTGGTGGTTTCTTGTTCAGTCCATAGGCCTACATCATGTGGCAAACCGGTGAGCATGTGGCTCTATTAGTATAGGAGATACCTGAAAACATATCACACTTTTCATCATAGTGCTTTTACCAATGCATAAAATGCATGGAGAAGTCATTTCGAATGACTGGTCCTCAGTGTTGTGAGAACGATGACTGGTTAAAATTTTTGGTGGTTTCTTGTCCAGTCCATGGGCCTACATCATGTGGCAAACCGGTGAGCATGTGGCTCTATTAGTATAGGAGATAACTGAAAACATATCACACTTTTCATCATAGTGCTTTTACCAATGCATAAAATGCATGGAGAAGTCATTTCGAATGACTGGTCCTCAGTGTTGTGAGAACGATGACTGGTTAAAATTTTTGGTGGTTTCTTGTTCAGTCCATAGGCCTACATCATGTGGCAAACCGGTGAGCATGTGGCTCTATTAGTATAGGAGATACCTGAAAACATATCACACTTTTCATCATAGTGCTTTTACCAATGCATAAAATGCATGGAGAAGTCATTTCGAATGACTGGTCCTCAGTGTTGTGAGAACGATGACTGGTTAAAATTTTTGGTGGTTTCTTGTTCAGTCCATAGGCCTACATCATGTGGCAAACCGGTGAGCATGTGGCTCTATTGGTATAGGAGATACCTGAAAACATATCACACTTTTCATCATAGTGCTTTTACCAATGCATAAAATGCATGGAGAAGTCATTTCGAATGACTGGTCCTCAGTGTTGTGAGAACGATGACTGGTTAAAATTTTTGGTGGTTTCTTGTTCAGTCCATAGGCCTACATCATGTGGCAAACCGGTGAGCATGTGGCTCCATTAGTATAGGAGATACCTGAAAGCATATCACACTTTTCATCATAGTGCTTTTACCAATGCATAAAATGCATGGAGAAGTCATTTCGAATGACTGGTCCTCAGTGTTGTGAGAATGATGACTGGTTAAAATTTTTGGTGGTTTCTTGTTCAGTCCATAGGCCTACATCATGTGGCAAACCGGTGAGCATGTGGCTCTATTAGTATAGGAGATACCTGAAAACATATCACACTTTTCATCATAGTGCTTTTACCAATGCATAAAATGCATGGAGAAGTCATTTCGAATGACTGGTCCTCAGTGTTGTGAGAACGATGACTGGTTAAAATTTTTGGTGGTTTCTTGTTCAGTCCATAGGCCTACATCATGTGGCAAACCGGTGAGCATGTGGCTCTATTAGTATAGGAGATACCTGAAAACATCACACTTTTCATCATAGTGCTTTTACCAATGCATAAAATGCATGGAGAAGTCATTTCGAATGACTGGTCCTCAGTGTTGTGAGAACGATGACTGGTTAAAATTTTTGGTGGTTTCTTGTTCAGTCCATAGGCCTACATCATGTGGCAAACCGGTGAGCATGTGGCTCTATTAGTATAGGAGATACCTGAAAACATCACACTTTTCATCATAGTGCTTTTACCAATGCATAAAATGCATGGAGAAGTCATTTCGAATGACTGGTCCTCAGTGTTGTGAGTACGATGACTGGTTAAAATTTTTGGTGGTTTCTTGTTCAGTCCATAGGCCTACATCATGTGGCAAACCGGTGAGCATGTGGCTCTATTAGTATAGGAGATACCTGAAAACATATCACACTTTTTATCATAGTGCTTTTACCAATGCATAAAATGCATGGACAAGTCATTTCGAATGACTGGTCCTCAGTGTTGTGAGAACGATGACTGGTTAAAATTTTTGGTGGTTTCTTGTTCAGTCCATAGGCCTACATCATGTGGCAAACCGGTGAGCATGTGGCTCTATTAGGATAGGAGATACCTGAAAACATATCACACTTTTCATCATAGTGCTTTTACCAATGCATAAAATGCATGGAGAAGTCATTTCGAATGACTGGTCCTCAGTGTTGTGAGAACGATGACTGGTTAAAATTTTTGGTGGTTTCTTGTTCAGTCCATAGGCCTACATCATGTGGCAAACCGGTGAGCATGTGGCTCTATTAGTATAGGAGATACCTGAAAACATATCACACTTTTCATCATAGTGCTTTTACCAATGCATAAAATGCATGGAGAAGTCATTTCGAATGACTGGTCCTCAGTGTTGTGAGAACGATGACTGGTTAAAATTTTTGGTGGTTTCTTGTTCAGTCCATAGGCCTACATCATGTGGCAAACCGGTGAGCATGTGGCTCTATTAGTATAGGAGATACCTGAAAACATATCACACTTTTCATCATAGTGCTTTTACCAATGCATAAAATGCATGGAGAAGTCATTTCGAATGACTGGTCCTCAGTGTTGTGAGAACGATGACTGGTTAAAATTTTTGGTGGTTTCTTGTTCAGTCCATAGGCCTACATCATGTGGCAAACCGGTGAGCATGTGGCTCTATTAGTATAGGAGATACCTGAAAACATATCACACTTTTCATCATAGTGCTTTTACCAATGCATAAAATGCATGGAGAAGTCATTTCGAATGACTGGTCCTCAGTGTTGTGAGAACGATGACTGGTTAAAATTTTTGGTGGTTTCTTGTTCAGTCCATAGGCCTACATCATGTGGCAAACCGGTGAGCATGTGGCTCTATTAGTATAGGAGATACCTGAAAACATATCACACTTTTCATCATAGTGCTTTTACCAATGCAGAAAATGCATGGAGAAGTCATTTCGAATGACTGGTCCAAAGTGTTGTGAGAACGATGACTGGTTAAAATTTTTGGTGGTTTCTTGTTCAGTCCATAGGCCTACATCATGTGGCAAACCGGTGAGCATGTGGCTCTATTAGTATAGGAGATACCTGAAAACATATCACACTTTTCATCATAGTGCTTTTACCAATGCATAAAATGCATGGAGAAGTCATTTCGAATGACTGGTCCTCAGTGTTGTGAGAACGATGACTGGTTAAAATTTTTGGTGGTTTCTTGTTCAGTCCATAGGCCTACATCATGTGGCAAACCGGTGAGCATGTGGCTCTATTAGTATAGGAGATACCTGAAAACATATCACACTTTTCATCATAGTGCTTTTACCAATGCATAAAATGCATGGAGAAGTCATTTCGAATGACAGGTCCTCAGTGTTGTGAGAACGATGACTGGTTAAAATTTTGGTGGTTTCTTGTTCAGTCCATAGGCCTACATCATGTGGCAAACCGGTGAGCATGTGGCTCTATTAGTATAGGAGATACCTGAAAACATATCACACTTTTCATCATAGTGCTTTTACCAATGCATAAAATGCATGGAGAAGTCAATTGGAATGACTGGTCCTCAGTGTTGTGAGAACGATGACTGGTTAAAATTTTTGGTGGTTTCTTGTTCAGTCCATGGGCCTACATCATGTGGTAAACCGGTGAGCATGTGGCTCTATTAGTATGGGAGATAACTGAAAACATATCACACTTTTCATCATAGTGCTTTTACCAATGCATAAAATGCATGGAGAAGTCATTTCGAATGACTGGTCCTCAGTGTTGTGAGAACGATGACTGGTTAAAATTTTTGGTGGTTTCTTGTTCAGTCCATAGGCCTACATCATGTGGCAAACCGGTGAGCATGTGGCTCTATTAGTATAGGAGATACCTGAAAACATATCACACTTTTCATCATAGTGCTTTTACCAATGCATAAAATGCATGGAGAAGTCATTTCGAATGACTGGTCCTCAGTGTTGTGAGAACGATGACTGGTTAAAATTTTGGTGGTTTCTTGTTCAGTCCATAGGCCTACATCATGTGGCAAACCGGTGAGCATGTGGCTCTATTAGTATAGGAGATACCTGAAAACATATCACACTTTTCATCATAGTGCTTCTAGCAATGCATAAAATGCATGGAGAAGTCAATTCGAATGACTGGTCCTCAGTGTTGTGAGAACGATGACTGGTTAAAATTTTTGGTGGTTTCTTGTTCAGTCCATGGGCCTACATCATGTGGCAAACCGGTGAGCATGTGACTCTATTAGTATAGGAGATACCTGAAAACATATCACACTTTTCATCATAGTGCTTTTACCAATGCATAAGATGCATGGAGAAGTCATTTCGAATGACTGGTCCTCAGTGTTGTGAGAACGATGACTGGTTAAAATTTTTGGTGGTTTCTTGTCCAGTCCATGGGCCTACATCATGTGGCAAACCGGTGAGCATGTGGCTCTATTAGTATAGGAGATAACTGAAAACATATCACACTTTTCATCATAGTGCTTTTACCAATGCATAAAATGCATGGAGAAGTCATTTCGAATGACTGGTCCTCAGTGTTGTGAGAACGATGACTGGTTAAAATTTTTGGTGGTTTCTTGTTCAGTCCATAGGCCTACATCATGTGGCAAACCGGTGAGCATGTGGCTCTATTAGTATAGGAGATACCTGAAAACATATCACACTTTTCATCATAGTGCTTTTACCAATGCATAAAATGCATGGAGAAGTCATTTCGAATGACTGGTCCTCAGTGTTGTGAGAACGATGACTGGTTAAAATTTTTGGTGGTTTCTTGTTCAGTCCATAGGCCTACATCATGTGGCAAACCGGTGAGCATGTGGCTCTATTGGTATAGGAGATACCTGAAAACATATCACACTTTTCATCATAGTGCTTTTACCAATGCATAAAATGCATGGAGAAGTCATTTCGAATGACTGGTCCTCAGTGTTGTGAGAACGATGACTGGTTAAAATTTTTGGTGGTTTCTTGTTCAGTCCATAGGCCTACATCATGTGGCAAACCGGTGAGCATGTGGCTCTATTAGTATAGGAGATACCTGAAAACATATCACACTTTTCATCATAGTGCTTTTACCAATGCATAAAATGCATGGAGAAGTCATTTCGAATGACAGGTCCTCAGTGTTGTGAGAACGATGACTGGTTAAAATTTTGGTGGTTTCTTGTTCAGTCCATAGGCCTACATCATGTGGCAAACCGGTGAGCATGTGGCTCTATTAGTATAGGAGATACCTGAAAACATATCACACTTTTCATCATAGTGCTTTTACCAATGCATAAAATGCATGGAGAAGTCAATTCGAATGACTGGTCCTCAGTGTTGTGAGAACGATGACTGGTTAAAATTTTTGGTGGTTTCTTGTTCAGTCCATGGGCCTACATCATGTGGCAAACCGGTGAGCATGTGACTCTATTAGTATAGGAGATACCTGAAAACATATCACACTTTTCATCATAGTGCTTTTACCAATGCATAAAATGCATGGAGAAGTCATTTCGAATGACTGGTCCTCAGTGTTGTGAGAACGATGACTGGTTAAAATTTTTGGTGGTTTCTTGTTCAGTCCATGGGCCTACATCATGTGGTAAACCGGTGAGCATGTGGCTCTATTAGTATGGGAGATAACTGAAAACATATCACACTTTTCATCATAGTGCTTTTACCAATGCATAAAATGCATGGAGAAGTCATTTCGAATGACTGGTCCTCAGTGTTGTGAGAACGATGACTGGTTAAAATTTTGGTGGTTTCTTGTTCAGTCCATAGGCCTACATCATGTGGCAAACCGGTGAGCATGTGGCTCTATTAGTATAGGA
This sequence comes from Ranitomeya imitator, assembly GCF_032444005.1. Taxonomy (NCBI): domain Eukaryota; kingdom Metazoa; phylum Chordata; class Amphibia; order Anura; family Dendrobatidae; genus Ranitomeya; species Ranitomeya imitator. The sequence continues at coordinate 394,035 of NW_027194843.1, forward strand.
GATACCTGAAAACATATCACACTTTTCATCATAGTGCTTCTAGCAATGCATAAAATGCATGGAGAAGTCAATTCGAATGACTGGTCCTCAGTGTTGTGAGAACGATGACTGGTTAAAATTTTTGGTGGTTTCTTGTTCAGTCCATGGGCCTACATCATGTGGCAAACCGGTGAGCATGTGACTCTATTAGTATAGGAGATACCTGAAAACATATCACACTTTTCATCATAGTGCTTTTACCAATGCATAAGATGCATGGAGAAGTCATTTCGAATGACTGGTCCTCAGTGTTGTGAGAACGATGACTGGTTAAATTTTTGGTGGTTTCTTGTCCAGTCCATGGGCCTACATCATGTGGCAAACCGGTGAGCATGTGGCTCTATTAGTATAGGAGATAACTGAAAACATATCACACTTTTCATCATAGTGCTTTTACCAATGCATAAAATGCATGGAGAAGTCATTTCGAATGACTGGTCCTCAGTGTTGTGAGAACGATGACTGGTTAAAATTTTTGGTGGTTTCTTGTTCAGTCCATAGGCCTACATCATGTGGCAAACCGGTGAGCATGTGGCTCTATTAGTATAGGAGATACCTGAAAACATATCACACTTTTCATCATAGTGCTTTTACCAATGCATAAAATGCATGGAGAAGTCATTTCGAATGACTGGTCCTCAGTGTTGTGAGAACGATGACTGGTTAAAATTTTTGGTGGTTTCTTGTCCAGTCCATGGGCCTACATCATGTGGCAAACCGGTGAGCATGTGGCTCTATTAGTATAGGAGATAACTGAAAACATATCACACTTTTCATCATAGTGCTTTTACCAATGCATAAAATGCATGGAGAAGTCATTTCGAATGACTGGTCCTCAGTGTTGTGAGAACGATGACTGGTTAAAATTTTTGGTGGTTTCTTGTTCAGTCCATAGGCCTACATCATGTGGCAAACCGGTGAGCATGTGGCTCTATTGGTATAGGAGATACCTGAAAACATATCACACTTTTCATCATAGTGCTTTTACCAATGCATAAAATGCATGGAGAAGTCATTTCGAATGACTGGTCCTCAGTGTTGTGAGAACGATGACTGGTTAAAATTTTTGGTGGTTTCTTGTTCAGTCCATAGGCCTACATCATGTGGCAAACCGGTGAGCATGTGGCTCCATTAGTATAGGAGATACCTGAAAGCATATCACACTTTTCATCATAGTGCTTTTACCAATGCATAAAATGCATGGAGAAGTCATTTCGAATGACTGGTCCTCAGTGTTGTGAGAATGATGACTGGTTAAAATTTTTGGTGGTTTCTTGTTCAGTCCATAGGCCTACATCATGTGGCAAACCGGTGAGCATGTGGCTCTATTAGTATAGGAGATACCTGAAAACATATCACACTTTTCATCATAGTGCTTTTACCAATGCATAAAATGCATGGAGAAGTCATTTCGAATGACTGGTCCTCAGTGTTGTGAGAACGATGACTGGTTAAAATTTTTGGTGGTTTCTTGTTCAGTCCATAGGCCTACATCATGTGGCAAACCGGTGAGCATGTGGCTCTATTAGTATAGGAGATACCTGAAAACATCACACTTTTCATCATAGTGCTTTTACCAATGCATAAAATGCATGGAGAAGTCATTTCGAATGACTGGTCCTCAGTGTTGTGAGAACGATGACTGGTTAAAATTTTTGGTGGTTTCTTGTTCAGTCCATAGGCCTACATCATGTGGCAAACCGGTGAGCATGTGGCTCTATTAGTATAGGAGATACCTGAAAACATCACACTTTTCATCATAGTGCTTTTACCAATGCATAAAATGCATGGAGAAGTCATTTCGAATGACTGGTCCTCAGTGTTGTGAGTACGATGACTGGTTAAAATTTTTGGTGGTTTCTTGTTCAGTCCATAGGCCTACATCATGTGGCAAACCGGTGAGCATGTGGCTCTATTAGTATAGGAGATACCTGAAAACATATCACACTTTTTATCATAGTGCTTTTACCAATGCATAAAATGCATGGAGAAGTCATTTCGAATGACTGGTCCTCAGTGTTGTGAGAACGATGACTGGTTAAAATTTTTGGTGGTTTCTTGTTCAGTCCATAGGCCTACATCATGTGGCAAACCGGTGAGCATGTGGCTCTATTAGGATAGGAGATACCTGAAAACATATCACACTTTTCATCATAGTGCTTTTACCAATGCATAAAATGCATGGAGAAGTCATTTCGAATGACTGGTCCTCAGTGTTGTGAGAACGATGACTGGTTAAAATTTTTGGTGGTTTCTTGTTCAGTCCATAGGCCTACATCATGTGGCAAACCGGTGAGCATGTGGCTCTATTAGTATAGGAGATACCTGAAAACATATCACACTTTTCATCATAGTGCTTTTACCAATGCATAAAATGCATGGAGAAGTCATTTCGAATGACTGGTCCTCAGTGTTGTGAGAACGATGACTGGTTAAAATTTTTGGTGGTTTCTTGTTCAGTCCATAGGCCTACATCATGTGGCAAACCGGTGAGCATGTGGCTCTATTAGTATAGGAGATACCTGAAAACATATCACACTTTTCATCATAGTGCTTTTACCAATGCATAAAATGCATGGAGAAGTCATTTCGAATGACTGGTCCTCAGTGTTGTGAGAACGATGACTGGTTAAAATTTTTGGTGGTTTCTTGTTCAGTCCATAGGCCTACATCATGTGGCAAACCGGTGAGCATGTGGCTCTATTAGTATAGGAGATACCTGAAAACATATCACACTTTTCATCATAGTGCTTTTACCAATGCATAAAATGCATGGAGAAGTCATTTCGAATGACTGGTCCTCAGTGTTGTGAGAACGATGACTGGTTAAAATTTTTGGTGGTTTCTTGTTCAGTCCATAGGCCTACATCATGTGGCAAACCGGTGAGCATGTGGCTCTATTAGTATAGGAGATACCTGAAAACATATCACACTTTTCATCATAGTGCTTTTACCAATGCAGAAAATGCATGGAGAAGTCATTTCGAATGACTGGTCCAAAGTGTTGTGAGAACGATGACTGGTTAAAATTTTTGGTGGTTTCTTGTTCAGTCCATAGGCCTACATCATGTGGCAAACCGGTGAGCATGTGGCTCTATTAGTATAGGAGATACCTGAAAACATATCACACTTTTCATCATAGTGCTTTTACCAATGCATAAAATGCATGGAGAAGTCATTTCGAATGACTGGTCCTCAGTGTTGTGAGAACGATGACTGGTTAAAATTTTTGGTGGTTTCTTGTTCAGTCCATAGGCCTACATCATGTGGCAAACCGGTGAGCATGTGGCTCTATTAGTATAGGAGATACCTGAAAACATATCACACTTTTCATCATAGTGCTTTTACCAATGCATAAAATGCATGGAGAAGTCATTTCGAATGACAGGTCCTCAGTGTTGTGAGAACGATGACTGGTTAAAATTTTGGTGGTTTCTTGTTCAGTCCATAGGCCTACATCATGTGGCAAACCGGTGAGCATGTGGCTCTATTAGTATAGGAGATACCTGAAAACATATCACACTTTTCATCATAGTGCTTTTACCAATGCATAAAATGCATGGAGAAGTCAATTCGAATGACTGGTCCTCAGTGTTGTGAGAACGATGACTGGTTAAAATTTTTGGTGGTTTCTTGTTCAGTCCATGGGCCTACATCATGTGGTAAACCGGTGAGCATGTGGCTCTATTAGTATGGGAGATAACTGAAAACATATCACACTTTTCATCATAGTGCTTTTACCAATGCATAAAATGCATGGAGAAGTCATTTCGAATGACTGGTCCTCAGTGTTGTGAGAACGATGACTGGTTAAAATTTTTGGTGGTTTCTTGTTCAGTCCATAGGCCTACATCATGTGGCAAACCGGTGAGCATGTGGCTCTATTAGTATAGGAGATACCTGAAAACATATCACACTTTTCATCATAGTGCTTTTACCAATGCATAAAATGCATGGAGAAGTCATTTCGAATGACTGGTCCTCAGTGTTGTGAGAACGATGACTGGTTAAAATTTTGGTGGTTTCTTGTTCAGTCCATAGGCCTACATCATGTGGCAAACCGGTGAGCATGTGGCTCTATTAGTATAGGAGATACCTGAAAACATATCACACTTTTCATCATAGTGCTTCTAGCAATGCATAAAATGCATGGAGAAGTCAATTCGAATGACTGGTCCTCAGTGTTGTGAGAACGATGACTGGTTAAAATTTTTGGTGGTTTCTTGTTCAGTCCATGGGCCTACATCATGTGGCAAACCGGTGAGCATGTGACTCTATTAGTATAGGAGATACCTGAAAACATATCACACTTTTCATCATAGTGCTTTTACCAATGCATAAGATGCATGGAGAAGTCATTTCGAATGACTGGTCCTCAGTGTTGTGAGAACGATGACTGGTTAAAATTTTTGGTGGTTTCTTGTCCAGTCCATGGGCCTACATCATGTGGCAAACCGGTGAGCATGTGGCTCTATTAGTATAGGAGATAACTGAAAACATATCACACTTTTCATCATAGTGCTTTTACCAATGCATAAAATGCATGGAGAAGTCATTTCGAATGACTGGTCCTCAGTGTTGTGAGAACGATGACTGGTTAAAATTTTTGGTGGTTTCTTGTTCAGTCCATAGGCCTACATCATGTGGCAAACCGGTGAGCATGTGGCTCTATTAGTATAGGAGATACCTGAAAACATATCACACTTTTCATCATAGTGCTTTTACCAATGCATAAAATGCATGGAGAAGTCATTTCGAATGACTGGTCCTCAGTGTTGTGAGAACGATGACTGGTTAAAATTTTTGGTGGTTTCTTGTTCAGTCCATAGGCCTACATCATGTGGCAAACCGGTGAGCATGTGGCTCTATTGGTATAGGAGATACCTGAAAACATATCACACTTTTCATCATAGTGCTTTTACCAATGCATAAAATGCATGGAGAAGTCATTTCGAATGACTGGTCCTCAGTGTTGTGAGAACGATGACTGGTTAAAATTTTTGGTGGTTTCTTGTTCAGTCCATAGGCCTACATCATGTGGCAAACCGGTGAGCATGTGGCTCTATTAGTATAGGAGATACCTGAAAGCATATCACACTTTTCATCATAGTGCTTTTACCAATGCATAAAATGCATGGAGAAGTCATTTCGAATGACTGGTCCTCAGTGTTGTGAGAATGATGACTGGTTAAAATTTTTGGTGGTTTCTTGTTCAGTCCATAGGCCTACATCATGTGGCAAACCGGTGAGCATGTGGCTCTATTAGTATAGGAGATACCTGAAAACATATCACACTTTTCATCATAGTGCTTTTACCAATGCATAAAATGCATGGAGAAGTCATTTCGAATGACTGGTCCTCAGTGTTGTGAGAACGATGACTGGTTAAAATTTTTGGTGGTTTCTTGTTCAGTCCATAGGCCTACATCATGTGGCAAACCGGTGAGCATGTGGCTCTATTAGTATAGGAGATACCTGAAAACATATCACACTTTTCATCATAGTGCTTTTACCAATGCATAAAATGCATGGAGAAGTCATTTCGAATGACTGGTCCTCAGTGTTGTGAGAACGATGACTGGTTAAAATTTTTGGTGGTTTCTTGTTCAGTCCATAGGCCTACATCATGTGGCAAACCGGTGAGCATGTGGCTCTATTAGTATAGGAGATACCTGAAAACATATCACACTTTTCATCATAGTGCTTTTACCAATGCATAAAATGCATGGAGAAGTCATTTCGAATGACTGGTCCTCAGTGTTGTGAGAACGATGACTGGTTAAAATTTTTGGTGGTTTCTTGTTCAGTCCATGGGCCTACATCATGTGGCAAACCGTTGAGCATGTGGCTCTATTAGTATAGGAGATACCTGAAAACATATCACACTTTTCATCATAGTGCTTTTACCAATGCATAAAATGCATGGAGAAGTCATTTCGAATGACTGGTCCTCAGTGTTGTGAGAACGATGACTGGTTAAAATTTTTGGTGGTTTCTTGTTCAGTCCATAGGCCTACATCATGTGGCAAACTGGTGAGCATGTGGCTCTATTAGTATAGGAGATACCTGAAAACATATCACACTTTTCATCATAGTGCTTTTACCAATGCATAAAATGCATGGAGAAGTCATTTCGAATAACTGGTCCTCAGTGTTGTGAGAACGATGACTGGTTAAAATTTTTGGTGGTTTCTTGTTCAGTCCATAGGCCTACATCATGTGGCAAACCGGTGAGCATGTGGCTCTATTAGTATAGGAGATACCTGAAAACATATCACACTTTTCATCATAGTGCTTTTACCAATGCATAAAATGCATGGAGAAGTCATTTCGAATGACTGGTCCTCAGTGTTGTGAGAACGATGACTGGTTAAAATTTTTGGTGGTTTCTTGTTCAGTCCATAGGCCTACATCATGTGGCAAACCGGTGAGCATGTGGCTCTATTAGTATAGGAGATACCTGAAAACATATCACACTTTTCATCATAGTGCTTTTACCAATGCAGAAAATGCATGGAGAAGTCATTTCGAATGACTGGTCCTCAGTGTTGTGAGAACAATGACTGGTTAAAATTTTTGATGGTTTCTTGTTCAGTCCATAGGCCTACATCATGTGGCAAACCGGTGAGCATGTGGCTCTATTAGTATAGGAGATACCTGAAAACATATCACACTTTTCATCATAGTGCTTTTACCAATGCATAAAATGCATGGAGAAGTCATTTCGAATGACTGGTCCTCAGTGTTGTGAGAACGATGACTGGTTAAAATTTTGGTGGTTTCTTGTTCAGTCCATAGGCCTACATCATGTGGCAAACCGGTGAGCATGTGGCTCTATTAGTATAGGAGATACCTGAAAACATATCACACTTTTCATCATAGTGCTTTTACCAATGCATAAAATGCATGGAGCAGTCAATTCGAATGACTGGTCCTCAGTGTTGTGAGAACGATGACTGGTTAAAATTTTGGTGGTTTCTTGTTCAGTCCATGGGCCTACATCATGTGGCAAACCGGTGAGCATGTGACTCTATTAGTATAGGAGATACCTGAAAACATATCACACTTTTCATCATAGTGCTTTTACCAATGCATAAAATGCATGGAGAAGTCATTTCGAATGACTGGTCCTCAGTGTTGTGAGAACGATGACTGGTTAAAATTTTTGGTGGTTTCTTGTTCAGTCCATGGGCCTACATCATGTGGCAAACCGGTGAGCATGTGGCTCTATTAGTATGGGAGATAACTGAAAACATATCACACTTTTCATCATAGTGCTTTTACCAATGCATAAAATGCATGGAGAAGTCATTTCGAATGACTGGTCCTCAGTGTTGTGAGAACGATGACTGGTTAAAATTTTTGGTGGTTTCTTGTTCAGTCCATAAGCCTACATCATGTGGCAAACCGGTGAGCATGTGGCTCTATTAGTATAGGAGATACCTGAAAACATATCACACTTTTCATCATAGTGCTTTTACCAATGCATAAAATGCATGGAGAAGTCATTTCGAATGACTGGTCCTCAGTGTTGTGAGAACGATGACTGGTTAAAATTTTGGTGGTTTCTTGTTCAGTCCATAGGCCTACATCATGTGGCAAACCGGTGAGCATGTGGCTCTATTAGTATAGGAGATACCTGAAAACATATCACACTTTTCATCATAGTGCTTTTAGCAATGCATAAAATGCATGGAGAAGTCAATTCGAATGACTGGTCCTCAGTGTTGTGAGAACGATGACTGGTTAAAATTTTTGGTGGTTTCTTGTTCAGTCCATGGGCCTACATCATGTGGCAAACCGGTGAGCATGTGACTCTATTAGTATAGGAGATACCTGAAAACATATCACACTTTTCATCATAGTGCTTTTACCAATGCATAAAATGCATGGAGAAGTCATTTCGAATGACTGGTCCTCAGTGTTGTGAGAACGATGACTGGTTAAAATTTTTGGTGGTTTCTGGTTCAGTCCATGGGCCTACATCATGTGGCAAACCGGTGAGCATGTGGCTCTATTAGTATAGGAGATACCTGAAAACATATCACACTTTTCATCATAGTGCTTTTAGCAATGCATAAAATGCATGGAGAAGTCAATTCGAATGACTGGTCCTCAGTGTTGTGAGAACGATGACTGGTTAAAATTTTTGGTGGTTTCTTGTTCAGTCCATGGGCCTACATCATGTGGCAAACCGGTGAGCATGTGACTCTATTAGTATAGGAGATACCTGAAAACATATCACACTTTTCATCATAGTGCTTTTACCAATGCATAAAATGCATGGAGAAGTCATTTCGAATGACTGGTCCTCAGTGTTGTGAGAACGATGACTGGTTAAAATTTTTGGTGGTTTCTTGTTCAGTCCATAGGCCCACATCATGTGGCAAACCGGTGAGCATGTGGATCTATTGGTATAGGAGATACCTGAAAACATATCACACTTTTCATCATAGTGCTTTTACCAATGCATAAAATGCATGGAGAAGTCATTTCGAATGACTGGTCCTCAGTGTTGTGAGAATGATGACTGGTTAAAATTTTTGGTGGTTTCTTGTTCAGTCCATAGGCCTACATCATGTGGCAAACCGGTGAGCATGTGGCTCTATTAGTATAGGAGATACCTGAAAACATATCACACTTTTCATCATAGTGCTTTTACCAATGCATAAAATGCATGGAGAAGTCATTTCGAATGACTGGTCCTCAGTGTTGTGAGAACGATGACTGGTTAAAATTTTTGGTGGCTTCTTGTTCAGTCCATAGGCCTACATCATGTGGCAAACCGGTGAGCATGTGGCTCTATTAGTATAGGAGATACCTGAAAACATATCACACTTTTCATCATAGTGCTTTTACCAATGCATAAAATGCATGGAGAAGTCATTTCGAATGACTGGTCCTCAGTGTTGTGAGAACGATGACTGGTTAAAATTTTTGGTGGTTTCTTGTTCAGTCCATAGGCCTACATCATGTGGCAAACCGGTGAGCATGTGGCTCTATTAGTATAGGAGATACCTGAAAACATATCACACTTTTCATCATAGTGCTTTTACCAATGCATAAAATGCATGGAGAAGTCATTTCGAATGACTGGTCCTCAGTGTTGTGAGAACGATGACTGGTTAATATTTTTGGTGGTTTCTTGTTCAGTCCATAGGCCTACATCATGTGGCAAACCGGTGAGCATGTGGCTCTATTAGTATAGGAGATACCTGAAAACATATCACACTTTTCATCATAGTGCTTTTACCAATGCAGAAAATGCATGGAGAAGTCATTTCGAATGACTGGTCCTCAGTGTTCTGAGAACGATGACTGGTTAAAATTTTTGGTGGTTTCTTGTTCAGTCCATAGGCCTACATCATGTGGCAAACCGGTGAGCATGTGGCTCTATTAGTATAGGAGATACCTGAAAACATATCACACTTTTCATCATAGTGCTTTTACCAATGCATAAAATGCATGGAGAAGTCATTTCGAATGACTGGTCCTCAGTGTTGTGAGAACGATGACTGGTTAAAATTTTGGTGGTTTCTTGTTCAGTCCATAGGCCTACATCATGTGGCAAACCGGTGAGCATGTGGCTCTATTAGTATAGGAGATACCTGAAAACATATCACACTTTTCATCATAGAGCTTTTACCAATGCATAAAATGCATGGAGAAGTCAATTCGAATGACTGGTCCTCAGTGTTGTGAGAACGATGACTGGTTAAAATTTTTGGTGGTTTCTTGTTCAGTCCATGGGCCTACATCATGTGGCAAACCGGTGAGCATGTGACTCTATTAGTATAGGAGATACCTGAAAACATATCACACTTTTCATCATAGTGCTTTTACCAATGCATAAAATGCATGGAGAAGTCATTTCGAATGACTGGTCCTCAGTGTTGTGAGAACGATGACTGGTTAAAATTTTTGGTGGTTTCTTGTTCAGTCCATGGGCCTACATCATGTGGCAAACCGGTGAGCATGTGGCTCTATTAGTATGGGAGTTAACTGAAAACATATCACACTTTTCATCATAGTGCTTTTACCAATGCATAAAATGCATGGAGAAGTCATTTCGAATGACTGGTCCTCAGTGTTGTGAGAACGATGACTGGTTAAAATTTTGGTGGTTTCTTGTTCAGTCCATAGGCCTACATCATGTGGCAAACCGGTGAGCATGTGGCTCTATTAGTATAGGAGATACCTGAAAACATATCACACTTTTCATCATAGTGCTTTTAGCAATGCATAAAATGCATGGAGAAGTCAATTCGAATGACTGGTCCTCAGTGTTGTGAGAACGATGACTGGTTAAAATTTTTGGTGGTTTCTTGTTCAGTCCATGGGCCTACATCATGTGGCAAACCGGTGAGCATGTGACTCTATTAGTATAGGAGATACCTGAAAACATATCACACTTTTCATCATAGTGCTTTTACCAATGCATAAAATGCATGGAGAAGTCATTTCGAATGACTGGTCCTCAGTGTTGTGAGAACGATGACTGGTTAAAATTTTTGGTGGTTTCTGGTTCAGTCCATGGGCCTACATCATGTGGCAAACCGGTGAGCATGTGGCTCTATTAGTATAGGAGATACCTGAAAACATATCACACTTTTCATCATAGTGCTTTTAGCAATGCATAAAATGCATGGAGAAGTCAATTCGAATGACTGGTCCTCAGTGTTGTGAGAACGATGACTGGTTAAAATTTTTGGTGGTTTCTTGTTCAGTCCATGGGCCTACATCATGTGGCAAACCGGTGAGCATGTGACTCTATTAGTATAGGAGATACCTGAAAACATATCACACTTTTCATCATAGTGCTTTTACCAATGCATAAAATGCATGGAGAAGTCATTTCGAATGACTGGTCCTCAGTGTTGTGAGAACGATGACTGGTTAAAATTTTTGGTGGTTTCTTGTTCAGTCCATAGGCCCACATCATGTGGCAAACCGGTGAGCATGTGGATCTATTGGTATAGGAGATACCTGAAAACATATCACACTTTTCATCATAGTGCTTTTACCAATGCATAAAATGCATGGAGAAGTCATTTCGAATGACTGGTCCTCAGTGTTGTGAGAATGATGACTGGTTAAAATTTTTGGTGGTTTCTTGTTCAGTCCATAGGCCTACATCATGTGGCAAACCGGTGAGCATGTGGCTCTATTAGTATAGGAGATACCTGAAAACATATCACACTTTTCATCATAGTGCTTTTACCAATGCATAAAATGCATGGAGAAGTCATTTCGAATGACTGGTCCTCAGTGTTGTGAGAACGATGACTGGTTAAAATTTTTGGTGGCTTCTTGTTCAGTCCATAGGCCTACATCATGTGGCAAACCGGTGAGCATGTGGCTCTATTAGTATAGGAGATACCTGAAAACATATCACACTTTTCATCATAGTGCTTTTACCAATGCATAAAATGCATGGAGAAGTCATTTCGAATGACTGGTCCTCAGTGTTGTGAGAACGATGACTGGTTAAAATTTTTGGTGGTTTCTTGTTCAGTCCATAGGCCTACATCATGTGGCAAACCTGTGAGCATGTGGCTCTATTAGTATAGGAGATACCTGAAAACATATCACACTTTTCATCATAGTGCTTTTACCAATGCATAAAATGCATGGAGAAGTCATTTCGAATGACTGGTCCTCAGTGTTGTGAGAACGATGACTGGTTAAAATTTTTGGTGGTTTCTTGTTCAGTCCATGGGCCTACATCATGTGGCAAACCGTTGAGCATGTGGCTCTATTAGTATAGGAGATACCTGAAAACATATCACACTTTTCATCATAGTGCTTTTACCAATGCATAAAATGCATGGAGAAGTCATTTCGAATGACTGGTCCTCAGTGTTGTGAGAACGATGACTGGTTAAAATTTTTGGTGGTTTCTTGTTCAGTCCATAGGCCTACATCATGTGGCAAACTGGTGAGCATGTGGCTCTATTAGTATAGGAGATACCTGAAAACATATCACACTTTTCATCATAGTGCTTTTACCAATGCATAAAATGCATGGAGAAGTCATTTCGAATGACTGGTCCTCAGTGTTGTGAGAACGATGACTGGTTAATATTTTTGGTGGTTTCTTGTTCAGTCCATATGCCTACATCATGTGGCAAACCGGTGAGCATGTGGCTCTATTAGTATAGGAGATACCTGAAAACATATCACACTTTTCATCATAGTGCTTTTACCAATGCATAAAATGCATGGAGAAGTCATTTCGAATGACTGGTCCTCAGTGTTGTGAGAACGATGACTGGTTAAAATTTTTGGTGGTTTCTGGTTCAGTCCATGGGCCTACATCATGTGGCAAACCGGTGAGCATGTGGCTCTATTAGTATAGGAGATACCTGAAAACATATCACACTTTTCATCATAGTGCTTTTAGCAATGCATAAAATGCATGGAGAAGTCAATTCGAATGACTGGTCCTCAGTGTTGTGAGAACGATGACTGGTTAAAATTTTTGGTGGTTTCTTGTTCAGTCCATGGGCCTACATCATGTGGCAAACCGGTGAGCATGTGACTCTATTAGTATAGGAGATACCTGAAAACATATCACACTTTTCATCATAGTGCTTTTACCAATGCATAAAATGCATGGAGAAGTCATTTCGAATGACTGGTCCTCAGTGTTGTGAGAACGATGACTGGTTAAAATTTTTGGTGGTTTCTTGTTCAGTCCATAGGCCTACATCATGTGGCAAACCGGTGAGCATGTGGCTCTATTAGTATAGGAGATACCTGAAAACATATCACACTTTTCATCATAGTGCTTTTACCAATGCATAAAATGCATGGAGAAGTCATTTCGAATGACTGGTCCTCAGTGTTGTGAGAACGATGACTGGTTAAAATTTTGGTGGTTTCTTGTTCAGTCCATAGGCCTACATCATGTGGCAAACCGGTGAGCATGTGGCTCTATTAGTATAGGAGATACCTGAAAACATATCACACTTTTCATCATAGTGCTTTTACCAATGCATAAAATGCATGGAGAAGTCAATTCGAATGACTGGTCCTCAGTGTTGTGAGAACGATGACTGGTTAAAATTTTTGGTGGTTTCTTGTTCAGTCCATGGGCCTACATCATGTGGCAAACCGGTGAGCATGTGACTCTATTAGTATAGGAGATACCTGAAAACATATCACACTTTTCATCATAGTGCTTTTACCAATGCATAAAATGCATGGAGAAGTCATTTCGAATGACTGGTCCTCAGTGTTGTGAGAACGATGACTGGTTAAAATTTTTGGTGGTTTCTTGTTCAGTCCATGGGCCTACATCATGTGGCAAACCGGTGAGCATGTGGCTCTATTAGTATAGGAGATACCTGAAAACATATCACACTTTTCATCATAGTGCTTTTACCAATGCATAAAATGCATGGAGAAGTCATTTCGAATGACTGGTCCTCAGTGTTGTGAGAACGATGACTGGTTAAAATTTTTGGTGGTTTCTTGTTCAGTCCATAGGCCTACATCATGTGGCAAACCGGTGAGCATGTGGCTCTATTAGTATAGGAGATACCTGAAAACATATCACACTTTTCATCATAGTGCTTTTACCAATGCATAAAATGCATGGAGAAGTCATTTCGAATGACTGGTCCTCAGTGTTGTGAGAACGATGACTGGTTAAAATTTTTGGTGGTTTCTTGTTCAGTCCATGGGCCTACATCATGTGGCAAACCGGTGAGCATGTGGCTCTATTAGTATAGGAGATACCTGAAAACATATCACACTTTTCATCATAGTGCTTTTACCAATGCATAAAATGCATGGAGAAGTCATTTCGAATGACTGGTCCTCAGTGTTGTGAGAACGATGACTGGTTAAAATTTTTGGTGGTTTCTTGTTCAGTCCATAGGCCTACATCATGTGGCAAACCGGTGAGCATGTGGCTCTATTAGTATAGGAGATACCTGAAAACATATCACACTTTTCATCATAGTGCTTTTACCAATGCATAAAATGCATGGAGAAGTCATTTCGAATGACTGGTCCTCAGTGTTGTGAGTACGATGACTGGTTAAAATTTTTGGTGGTTTCTTGTTCAGTCCATAGGCCTACATCATGTGGCAAACCGGTGAGCATGTGGCTCTATTAGTATAGGAGATACCTGAAAACATATCACACTTTTCATCATAGTGCTTTTACCAATGCATAAAATGCATGGAGAAGTCATTTCAAATGACTGGTCCTCAGTGTTGTGAGAACGATGACTGGTTAAAATTTTTGGTGGTTTCTTGTTCAGTCCATAGGCCTACATCATGTGGCAAACCGGTGAGAATGTGGCTCTATTAGTATAGGAGATACCTGAAAACATATCACACTTTTCATCATAGTGCTTTTACCAATGCATAAAATGCATGGAGAAGTCATTTCGAATGACTGGTCCTCAGTGTTGTGAGAACGATGACTGGTTAAAATTTTTGGTGGTTTCTTGTTCAGTCCATGGGCCTACATCATGTGGCAAACCGGTGAGCATGTGGCTCTATTAGTATAGGAGATACCTGAAAACATATCACACTTTTCATCATAGTGCTTTTACCAATGCATAAAATGCATGGAGAAGTCATTTCGAATGACTGGTCCTCAGTGTTGTGAGAACGATGACTGGTTAAAATTTTGGTGGTTTCTTGTTCAGTCCATAGGCCTACATCATGTGGCAAACAGGTGAGCATGTGGCTCTATTAGTATAGGAGATACCTGAAAACATATCACACTTTTCATCATAGTGCTTTTACCAATGGATAAAATGCATGGAGAAGTCAATTCGAATGACTGGTCCTCAGTGTTGTGAGAACGATGACTGGTTAAAATTTTTGGTGGTTTCTTGTTCAGTCCATAGGCCTACATCATGTGGCAAACCGTTGAGCATGTGGCTCTATTAGTATAGGAGATACCTGAAAACATATCACACTTTTCATCATAGTGCTTTTACCAATGCATAAAATGCATGGAGAAGTCATTTCGAATGACTGGTCCTCAGTGTTGTGAGAACGATGACTGGTTAAAATTTTTGGTGGTTTCTTGTTCAGTCCATAGGCCTACATCATGTGGCAAACCTGTGAGCATGTGGCTCTATTAGTATAGGAGATACCTGAAAACATATCACACTTTTCATCATAGTGCTTTTACCAATGCATAAAATGCATGGAGAAGTCATTTCGAATGACTGGTCCTCAGTGTTGTGAGAACGATGACTGGTTAAAATTTTTGGTGGTTTCTTGTTCAGTCCATGGGCCTACATCATGTGGCAAACCGTTGAGCATGTGGCTCTATTAGTATAGGAGATACCTGAAAACATATCACACTTTTCATCATAGTGCTTTTACCAATGCATAAAATGCATGGAGAAGTCATTTCGAATGACTGGTCCTCAGTGTTGTGAGAACGATGACTGGTTAAAATTTTTGGTGGTTTCTTGTTCAGTCCATAGGCCTACATCATGTGGCAAACTGGTGAGCATGTGGCTCTATTAGTATAGGAGATACCTGAAAACATATCACACTTTTCATCATAGTGCTTTTACCAATGCATAAAATGCATGGAGAAGTCATTTCGAATGACTGGTCCTCAGTGTTGTGAGAACGATGACTGGTTAATATTTTTGGTGGTTTCTTGTTCAGTCCATATGCCTACATCATGTGGCAAACCGGTGAGCATGTGGCTCTATTAGTATAGGAGATACCTGAAAACATATCACACTTTTCATCATAGTGCTTTTACCAATGCATAAAATGCATGGAGAAGTCATTTCGAATGACTGGTCCTCAGTGTTGTGAGAACGATGACTGGTTAAAATTTTTGGTGGTTTCTTGTTTAGTCCATAGGCCTACATCATGTGGCAAACCGGTGAGCATGTGGCTCTATTAGTATAGGAGATACCTGAAAACATATCACACTTTTCATCATAGTGCTTTTACCAATGCATAAAATGCATGGAGAAGTCAATTCGAATGACTGGTCCTCAGTGTTGTGAGAACGATGACTGGTTAAAATTTTTGGTGGTTTCTTGTTCAGTCCATGGGCCTACATCATGTGGCAAACCGGTGAGCATGTGACTCTATTAGTATAGGAGATACCTGAAAACATATCACACTTTTCATCATAGTGCTTTTACCAATGCATAAAATGCATGGAGAAGTCATTTCGAATGACTGGTCCTCAGTGTTGTGAGAACGATGACTGGTTAAAATTTTTGGTGGTTTCTGGTTCAGTCCATGGGCCTACATCATGTGGCAAACCGGTGAGCATGTGGCTCTATTAGTATAGGAGATACCTGAAAACATATCACACTTTTCATCATAGTGCTTTTAGCAATGCATAAAATGCATGGAGAAGTCAATTCGAATGACTGGTCCTGAGTGTTGTGAGAACGATGACTGGTTAAAATTTTTGGTGGTTTCTTGTTCAGTCCATGGGCCTACATCATGTGGCAAACCGGTGAGCATGTGACTCTATTAGTATAGGAGATACCTGAAAACATATCACACTTTTCATCATAGTGCTTTTACCAATGCATAAAATGCATGGAGAAGTCATTTCGAATGACTGGTCCTCAGTGTTGTGAGAACGATGACTGGTTAAAATTTTTGGTGGTTTCTTGTTCAGTCCATAGGCCTACATCATGTGGCAAACCGGTGAGCATGTGGCTCTATTAGTATAGGAGATACCTGAAAACATATCACACTTTTCATCATAGTGCTTTTACCAATGCATAAAATGCATGGAGAAGTCATTTCGAATGACTGGTCCTCAGTGTTGTGAGAACGATGACTGGTTAAAATTTTGGTGGTTTCTTGTTCAGTCCATAGGCCTACATCATGTGGCAAACCGGTGAGCATGTGGCTCTATTAGTATAGGAGATACCTGAAAACATATCACACTTTTCATCATAGTGCTTTTACCAATGCATAAAATGCATGGAGAAGTCAATTCGAATGACTGGTCCTCAGTGTTGTGAGAACGATGACTGGTTAAAATTTTTGGTGGTTTCTTGTTCAGTCCATGGGCCTACATCATGTGGCAAACCGGTGAGCATGTGACTCTATTAGTATAGGAGATACCTGAAAACATATCACACTTTTCATCATAGTGCTTTTACCAATGCATAAAATGCATGGAGAAGTCATTTCGAATGACTGGTCCTCAGTGTTGTGAGAACGATGACTGGTTAAAATTTTTGGTGGTTTCTTGTTCAGTCCATGGGCCTACATCATGTGGCAAACCGGTGAGCATGTGGCTCTATTAGTATAGGAGATACCTGAAAACATATCACACTTTTCATCATAGTGCTTTTACCAATGCATAAAATGCATGGAGAAGTCATTTCGAATGACTGGTCCTCAGTGTTGTGAGAACGATGACTGGTTAAAATTTTTGGTGGTTTCTTGTTCAGTCCATAGGCCTACATCATGTGGCAAACCGGTGAGCATGTGGCTCTATTAGTATAGGAGATACCTGAAAACATATCACACTTTTCATCATAGTGCTTTTACCAATGCATAAAATGCATGGAGAAGTCATTTCGAATGACTGGTCCTCAGTGTTGTGAGTACGATGACTGGTTAAAATTTTTGGTGGTTTCTTGTTCAGTCCATAGGCCTACATCATGTGGCAAACCGGTGAGCATGTGGCTCTATTAGTATAGGAGATACCTGAAAACATATCACACTTTTCATCATAGTGCTTTTACCAATGCATAAAATGCATGGAGAAGTCATTTCAAATGACTGGTCCTCAGTGTTGTGAGAACGATGACTGGTTAAAATTTTTGGTGGTTTCTTGTTCAGTCCATAGGCCTACATCATGTGGCAAACCGGTGAGAATGTGGCTCTATTAGTATAGGAGATACCTGAAAACATATCACACTTTTCATCATAGTGCTTTTACCAATGCATAAAATGCATGGAGAAGTCATTTCGAATGACTGGTCCTCAGTGTTGTGAGAACGATGACTGGTTAAAATTTTTGGTGGTTTCTTGTTCAGTCCATGGGCCTACATCATGTGGCAAACCGGTGAGCATGTGGCTCTATTAGTATAGGAGATACCTGAAAACATATCACACTTTTCATCATAGTGCTTTTACCAATGCATAAAATGCATGGAGAAGTCATTTCGAATGACTGGTCCTCAGTGTTGTGAGAACGATGACTGGTTAAAATTTTGGTGGTTTCTTGTTCAGTCCATAGGCCTACATCATGTCGCAAACCGGTGAGCATGTGGCTCTATTAGTATAGGAGATACCTGAAAACATATCACACTTTTCATCATAGTGCTTTTACCAATGGATAAAATGCATGGAGAAGTCAATTCGAATGACTGGTCCTCAGTGTTGTGAGAACGATGACTGGTTAAAATTTTTGGTGGTTTCTTGTTCAGTCCATGGGCCTACATCATGTGGCAAACCGGTGAGCATGTGACTCTATTAGTATAGGAGATACCTGAAAACATATCACACTTTTCATCATCGTGCTTTTACCAATGCATAAAATGCATGGAGAAGTCATTTCGAATGACTGGTCCTCAGTGTTGTGAGAACGATGACTGGTTAAAATTTTTGGTGGTTTCTTGTTCAGTCCATGGGCCTACATCATGTGGCAAACCGGTGAGCATGTGGCTCTATTAGTATAGGAGATAACTGAAAACATATCACACTTTTCATCATAGTGCTTTTACCAATGCATAAAATGCATGGAGAAGTCATTTCGAATGACTGGTCCTCAGTGTTGTGAGAACGATGACTGGTTAAAATTTTTGGTGGTTTCTTGTTCAGTCCATAGGCCTACATCATGTGGCAAACCGGTGAGCATGTGGCTCTATTAGTATAGGAGATACCTGAAAACATATCACACTTTTCATCATAGTGCTTTTACCAATGCATAAAATGCATGGAGAAGTCATTTCGAATGACTGGTCCTCAGTGTTGTGAGAACGATGACTGGTTAAAATTTTTGGTGGTTTCTTGTTCAGTCCATAGGCCTACATCATGTGGCAAACCGGTGAGCATGTGGCTCTATTAGTATAGGAGATACCTGAAAACATATCACACTTTTCATCATAGTGCTTTTACCAATGCATAAAATGCATGGAGAAGTCATTTCGAATGACTGGTCCTCAGTGTTGTGAGAACGATGACTGGTAAAAATTTTTGGTGGTTTCTTGTTCAGTCCATAGGCCTACATCATGTGGCAAACCGGTGAGCATGTGGCTCTATTAGTATAGGAGATACCTGAAAACATATCACACTTTTCATCATAGTGCTTTTACCAATGCATAAAATGCATGGAGAAGTCATTTCGAATGACTGGTCCTCAGTGTTGTGAGAACGATGACTGGTTAAAATTTTTGGTGGTTTCTTGTTCAGTCCATGGGCCTACATCATGTGGCAAACCGGTGAGCATGTGGCTCTATTAGTATAGGAGATACCTGAAAACATATCACACTTTTCATCATAGTGCTTTTACCAATGCATAAAATGCATGGAGAAGTCATTTCGAATGACTGGTCCTCAGTGTTGTGAGAACGATGACTGGTTAAAATTTTTGGTGGTTTCTTGTTCAGTCCATATGCCTACATCATGTGGCAAACCGGTGAGCATGTGGCTCTATTAGTATAGGAGATACCTGAAAACATATCACACTTTTCATCATAGTGCTTTTACCAATGCATAAAATGCATGGAGAAGTCATTTCGAATGACTGGTCCTCAGTGTTGTGAGAACGATGACTGGTTAAAATTTTTGGTGGTTTCTTGTTCAGTCCATATGCCTACATCATGTGGCAAACCGGTGAGCATGTGGCTCTATTAGTATAGGAGATACCTGAAAACATATCACACTTTTCATCATAGTGCTTTTACCAATGCATAAAATGCATGGAGAAGTCATTTCGAATGACTGGTCCTCAGTGTTGTGAGAACGATGACTGGTTAAAATTTTTGGTGGTTTCTTGTTCAGTCCATAGGCCTACATCATGTGGCAAACCGGTGAGCATGTGGCTCTATTAGTATAGGAGATACCTGAAAACATATCACACTTTTCATCATAGTGCTTTTACCAATGCAGAAAATGCATGGAGAAGTCATTTCGAATGACTGGTCCTCAGTGTTGTGAGAACGATGACTGGTTAAAATTTTTGGTGGTTTCTTGTTCAGTCCATAGGCCTACATCATGTGGCAAACCGGTGAGCATGTGGCTCTATTAGTATAGGAGATACCTGAAAACATATCACACTTTTCATCATAGTGCTTTTACCAATGCATAAAATGCATGGAGAAGTCATTTCGAATGACTGGTCCTCAGTGTTGTGAGAACGATGACTGGTTAAAATTTTTGGTGGTTTCTTGTTCAGTCCATAGGCCTACATCATGTGGCAAACCGGTGAGCATGTGGCTCTATTAGTATAGGAGATACCTGAAAACATATCACACTTTTCATGATAGTGCTTTTACCAATGCAGAAAATGCATGGAGAAGTCATTTCGAATGACTGGTCCTCAGTGTTGTGAGAACGATGACTGGTTAAAATATTTGGTGGTTTCTTGTTCAGTCCATAGGCCTACATCATGTGGCAAACCGGTGAGCATGTGGCTCTATTAGTATAGGAGATACCTGAAAACATATCACACTTTTCATCATAGTGCTTTTACCAATGCAGAAAATGCATGGAGAAGTCATTTCGAATGACTGGTCCTCAGTGTTGTGAGAACGATGACTGGTTAAAATTTTTGGTGGTTTCTTGTTCAGTCCACAGGCCTACATCATGTGGCAAACCGGTGAGCATGTGGCTCTATTAGTATAGGAGATACCTGAAAACATATCACACTTTTCATCATAGTGCTTTTACCAATGCATAAAATGCATGGAGAAGTCATTTCGAATGACTGGTCCTCAGTGTTGTGAGAACGATGACTGGTTAAAATTTTGGTGGTTTCTTGTTCAGTCCATAGGCCTACATCATGTGGCAAACCGGTGAGCATGTGGCTCTATTAGTATAGGAGATACCTGAAAACATATCACACTTTTCATCATAGTGCTTTTACCAATGCATAAAATGCATGGAGAAGTCAATTCGAATGACTGGTCCTCAGTGTTGTGAGAACGATGACTGGTTTAAAATTTTTGGTGGTTTCTTGTTCAGTCCATGGGCCTACATCATGTGGCAAACCGGTGAGCATGTGACTCTATTAGTATAGGAGATACCTGAAAACATATCACACTTTTCATCATAGTGCTTTTACCAATGCATAAAATGCATGGAGAAGTCATTTCGAATGACTGGTCCTCAGTGTTGTGAGAACGATGACTGGTTAAAATTTTTGGTGGTTTCTTCTTCAGTCCATGGGCCTACATCATGTGGCAAACCGGTGAGCATGTGGCTCTATTAGTATAGGAGATACCTGAAAACATATCACACTTTTCATCATAGTGCTTTTACCAATGCATAAAATGCATGGAGAAGTCATTTCGAATGACTGGTCCTCAGTGTTGTGAGAACGATGACTGGTTAAAATTTTTGGTGGTTTCTTGTTCAGTCCATGGGCCTACATCATGTGGCAAACCGGTGAGCATGTGACTCTATTAGTATAGGAGATACCTGAAAACATATCACACTTTTCATCATAGTGCTTTTACCAATGCATAAAATGCATGGAGAAGTGATTTCGAATGACTGGTCCTCAGTGTTGTGAGAACGATGACTGGTTAAAATTTTTGGTGGTTTCTTGTTCAGTCCATGGGCCTACATCATGTGGCAAACCGGTAAGCATGTGGCTCTATTAGTATAGGAGATAACTGAAAACATATCACACTTTTCATCATAGTGCTTTTACCAATGCATAAAATGCATGGAGAAGTCATTTCGAATGACTGGTCCTCAGTGTTGTGAGAACGATGACTGGTTAAAGTTTTTGGTGGTTTCTTGTTCAGTCCATAGGCCTACATCATGTGTCAAACCGGTGAGCATGTGGCTCTATTAGTATAGGAGATACCTGAAAACATATCACACTTTTCATCATAGTGCTTTTACCAATGCATAAAATGCATGGAGAAGTCATTTCGAATGACTGGTCCTCAGTGTTGTGAGAACGATGACTGGTTAAAATTTTTGGTGGTTTCTTGTTCAGTCCATATGCCTACATTATGTGGCAAACCGGTGAGCATGTGGCTCTATTAGTATAGGAGATACCTGAAAACATATCACACTTTTCATCATAGTGCTTTTACCAATGCATAAAATGCATGGAGAAGTCATTTCGAATGACTGGTCCTCAGTGTTGTGAGAACGATGACTGGTTAAAATTTTTGGTGGTTTCTTGTTCAGTCCATATGCCTACATCATGTGGCAAACCGGTGAGCATGTGGCTCTATTAGTATAGGAGATACCTGAAAACATATCACACTTTTCATCATAGTGCTTTTACCAATGCATAAAATGCATGGAGAAGTCATTTCGAATGACTGGTCCTCAGTGTTGTGAGAACGATGACTGGTTAAAATTTTTGGTGGTTTCGGGGGGCGTGGCCTAGGCAGCAATGGTGTAGGTTGTGCTGCCAGAGAGCTCTGAGGAGGCATCCTCTAAATCGGCACACATCTACAATCTAAATCGTTTTTTCTCACCTTTGGGCAGTGGATACTGACTCCCAAGACTATCGGGGTCATTTGGAGACCTTTATTGTCAAAATCGGACACTATTTGAAGACTTTGAAGGCTTTGGGCCTAGCCGCATGTCTGAGGCCATGTCTTTGGCCTGACCACAAAGCCTCCCGGTAAGCCCTTATTGCTGGGCAAAGAAGATCTGCACACAAGAGGGCCCCCCTGCTGGACCCCTCGGCTCAAATCCCACAGGTGCTGTGAAAACGAATCCCCCCCTCGCCCGGACCCATCCACTGCGGCTCCGCAGGTCGGGCCCAACATCAGTCCGAAGGGCTCCCCTCCTCCCCCTTGCAGGGCGGGCGAGCAGGGGGCAGAACACACAGCTTCACACACCGCCGGAGCCTGAGATCAGCAGCGAGTGCTGGCGCGGTCTGACTGAAGCAGTCAGAGCCGCCCCAGCACCAGCACACAGCGGCCGCCGAGAAGCATTTACCCGGAGAGGGTGAGCGCTGCGGTGCGCTCTCCTCTCCCCCTCTGCAGCCCCAAGCCTCAGTCCCGCAGGAGCTGCGGGCTGAGTGAAGTAGCAGAGGACGCTGCAGCATCTATTCCCCGCGGCCGCCGGGACCCGGGGAGGAGGGCGCGGGTGTGCGCTCCCCTCCTCCACCTCTCCCTGACGACAAGGCGGGTGCCAAGCAGCTCGCAAAGAGCCCTTCAGCCGCGCTGTGCCAGGCGCGCTGAAGAGACTGAAGACCTCCAGCGGTCCTCCCCACTCCGGAGCGCTGCAGAAGCGCGAACACAGCAGCGGATCCACGCTCAGCATCGGGTAAGGTGACCGCGTCCTGGCGATTCACCCTCCCCCTCAGTCCCGGCCCCAGCACTCGGAACTTATCATCAGCAGTGTCGCTGCAGCCTGAGTCTGCAGCACAGCAGCGCCGCACCAGCGGCTGTTTTACCGGGCTCCCCCACTCACTTCCCGGGCACAGCACTCGGCAGGATTAACCCCTGCATAGCTGCAGCAAGAGCCTGCAGCACAGCAGCGCCGCACCTGCGGCTGATTTACTGTGCTCCCCCTCTCACTTCCCGGGCACAGCACTCAGAGACCTTAACCCTTGTGCGGCTGCAGTATTGACCCTGCAAACTTCAGCGCCCACTTGCAGCTGATATCCCGGGCGCCCCCCCCCCACGCATATATTCACATCGCTGTGCACGCCGTTCGGACGGCCCCCCCCCCCCTCTCTCCCCCCCTCTGCAAAACATAAGGGCTCCCTGGAGGGAACCCCTGAGCCACATTAAGCCGCACCAGACAACTGAGCGGCGGCTCCCACACCGGTAAAGCCGGTAACTAACTCCTTCATCGCTGATGTTCACTTAAGCAGTCTTTACTGAGTCTGACATTTACTGCTAACCTCTAACTGTGTTGAGGAGTGATTAACCACCTGTGAACTCAACCCCACACAGCTAAATTCCTGGGATTCCCACAGCTCCCAGATACAAGCTCTTAGGGAAAGCTGCTCAGCAACTCCTGTTTGTACAACCAAGCACCCTGCATTTTACCCTTTCCCTCCTGGAATCTATGAGGATTTCTGGAGTGGGAGTTAGTGAACAAGAAGAAACAAGAATTCACAGTTAATATATTGTTTTGTATTTGTTGTGCCCAGCGCTGGATTATATGTGACGTTCTGTTATTTCTTATAGTCTAACATAGTACCAGACAGAGCTCGCTCGGCTCTGCTACATCTCTAGAAAAATCTGACTTCTCTGAGACAGGGATCAAGGGGCCCACATCTGACTCACTGGCCCATACCCTCAGCAAACACTGCTATATATTGATAATTCCTGTCCCACTTTCACTCAGTTTCACACAGTTTAACTCATTGCTCACCGGCCGTTCAGCACTCTCTGCTACATTTGAGTGTTTAGCTTACCATATCTTCTTTATACTACTTAAAGGTTAAAGGAGCGCATAACTGTGTATATAATCTCCTGTATAGACTCAGGGAGTGGGCTCAGTGAGAGTTCCTAGTGATAATATTTCCTTACTGCACATTTGTTGCATCGGTGGGCTGATTTGGCCCAGAGAGTGGCTGTGAAATACTTGCGTGTGTTTGTGATATTGCTGCGCATTGGATTCGGCCAGTCACACAGTCCTAACACCAAATTTCTCTAATAATCAGTTTACTACTCAGTAACAATGAGCCGCTCAAATGCCAAAAACTACATCTCAAAGCTCCCCCAGCCCAACTCTCAAAAATCCAATAAACCATACTCATCAGGTCGCAATCCCTCCCTAGATCTGGTAAATGTTATAAGCCCAGTTAAGGCCAGATCTAGATCTAGGTCCCCAAGGACCCCTCTTAACAGTCCAGGTGACAAATCAGTACAACGTAACAAGTCCCAAAACAAACCTTCACAACACCACAACAAGGACACAGAAATGGATACGTCCATTTCAAAAAAAAGGCCAGGTCCAGTTGAGTGGGGGGATGAGAGAAAAGTTGCTTCCGATTACTCGGGCTACGACTCGGAAGATTTTTCTCCGAACGCAAGCCCAGTGAGAAGAAGAACAAAAAATGCACAAACTGGCTTAGAGGACTCTACTTCACATTTCCTGAGCATGATGGATGCTCATATGAAAGTAATAACCAAACAAATCAGAGAGGAAATGCACCTCAATTTTGAAAAACACTCTAGCCAGATACATAAATCAATGGAGATGTTCACTGAAAAATTAGGAAAACAGGAGGAAAAAATTAAGGGGTTGGAGAAAACTGTGGCCAGGCATACAGCCGAAAATAAAGATCTCAGGTCAGAAGTAAACCGACTCAGATTAAAAATGGCTGACCTGGAGGACAGAAGCAGACGTAATAACGTAAAAATTCGCGGCATCCCCGAAAACGTCACCCCAGATAAACTCCTCAACTTCGCCCAATCCTTGATTAAAAAAGTTATCCCATCCATTTCACCCCAAGAGCTCACAATAGACAGGATCCATAGACTGCCCAAGCCCTCAAGCGTTGCTGCAGACCTTCCTAGAGACACAATTCTTAGGATTCACTTTTTCCACATAAAAGAACAGCTTCAAAACTTTATCAAAGTGGAGAAAAAGTTCCCTGAGCCCTTTGAGAACTTAAAACTATTCGCGGATCTATCCAGAGAGACTCTGGAGGGTAGGAGAGCCTTTAAGAAAGTGACAAATTCTCTGAAAGACATGGGAATCTCATATAAATGGGGGTTCCCGCTGAAGCTTCTGGTACAATACAAAAGTAAAACTATCCCCATCAGTACTCCTGAAGACGGAGAAAGATTCATCTCTTCTATCACTTAGTTTAGTGTAAGTGTTATCTTTCCCTGAGTAATCTATACGATATGACCTTAACCTGCTGCCTATAAATAATTCCTTGTAGGGGGTTTCAAGGTCCAAGATGTTACCAATGTTATAATGTTCATAATGTTTATAGTGTTCATAATGTTTATATTAAAATTTTGTATTCCTTTGTCCACTTTTTCTATAACTCGGAGGATGCCTCAAGTTCCATCCAGAGCTCTTTCACGAACTTTCCCCCGAGCAGCGAAGAACCCACTGGAGGGTTTCTTCGGAGAGGACAAGTCAAGTTTTCAAGTGTGTGTTGTTTTACTTTGTATCTTGATCTTACTGCACACTAAAAGTAATTTTTTAGTGTATTTCTGTTATATAAGTTTCTAAATTTACTTACAGGTATCCACAGGTGAATAACTTCTTCATATCCCTCCACCCTTAATCAAACATGTCTCTTAAGATAATGACATATAATGTTAGGGGTCTTAACATCCCGAGAAAGAGGTCCTCTATCAAAAATGAACTGGTTAGATCAAAGTCCGATATCATGTGCATACAAGAAACCAAATTTAGAGCCAACGATCACCCAAAATTTACAGATAGAAAGTTCTCACAGGTTTTCGAATCTTGTGGCAGCAAAAAGAAAGCCGGTGTTATGACCATAATTAGTCACAATGTATCATTTGAACTCATCAAGGAATGTAAGGACTCAAAAGGTAATTTTCATATCCTAATCGGTAACATCAATAACCATCCTTTCACTATTGTCAACATATACGTCCCGAACAAAGGCCAAATTAGATTTCTGGATAGGCTCATGAGAAAGGTGTTGGAAATAAAGAAGGGTGACTTAGTAGTGGTGGGAGATTTCAACGCGGTTCCTGATGGCCACCTCGACTCCTCATCCCAAAACAGGCATAAATATTTGACCCTAAACAAATGGCTCCACCAAAATGAAATGTATGACATTTTCAGATGTCTCAACACCACCTCTATTGAGTACACTCACTTTTCTGACGTGCATCATTCCGCCTCTAGAATCGACCTGATAATCTCCAACATTTTTTCACTACCAAAATTTAGAAAAATCTCAATCCTTCCTAAAACAATCTCAGACCACTCCCCTGTCACTGCAGAACTAACTTACGGTCCAGCATCCAAATCTCACATTTCATGGAGGTGCAACTCTTCTATTCTTTGTAATCCAGTCCATAAAAACGCAATAAACCAGACTATCAAAAATTACTTTAGAGAGAATAATTCAGATTCAATTGACCCATTCACCCTCTGGAACGCCCATAAGGCTGTGGTCAGAGGGGCCTTAATCCAAATTTCCGCTAGGGAAAAAAAGC
Organism: Ranitomeya imitator; assembly: GCF_032444005.1. Classification (NCBI taxonomy): domain Eukaryota; kingdom Metazoa; phylum Chordata; class Amphibia; order Anura; family Dendrobatidae; genus Ranitomeya; species Ranitomeya imitator. Next base: position 421,360 of record NW_027194843.1, read on the forward strand.
AAAATAGGGCCAAAATAAAAGAGTTACAGTCAAAAATAAAAATCAAGGAAACAGAACTTGCTAACTCAACCATCCACTCTCCCAGTCAACATACTGAACTGATGTCCCTTAGGCAGGAGTTGAGGACCATAATCTTCTCCTTTTATGACGCGTCAATTGGGTCTTTAAAATTCAAACAATTTACCTCCCTAAACAAGCCTAACAGGTTCATGCTAAACAGATTGAAGAAGCAAAGGATCCAAAATAGGATCATAAAAATAGTACCCCCAGGTGGTCGCATGCTTACGCACCCGCAGGACATAGTGGAGGCGTTTGCTGCCTTTTATTCTGATTTATACAATCTCAACTCGAACCCCCAACTAGTACAACCATTGGACACTGATATTAAAAAATTCTTGTCAAATCTTAATCTACCTAGACTAACGCCGGAAAACATAGATGTACTCACCGCCCCGTTCTCCCCTGAAGAAATTTCCGAAAACATTAAAAAATTAAAATCTCTGAAAGCCCCAGGGCCGGACGGCTTCACCAACGAGTATTTCAAATCTTTCAGTGAGATCCTAGCCCCACACATGTCTAAAATCTTTAATTCTGCTGCAACTCTTGGCAAGTTCCCAAAAGAAATGTTGGAGGCCTCAATCATCTTAATCCCCAAAGCCAAAGGCGACCCAGTCCATCTTCCAAACTATAGGCCAATATCCTTAGTCAATTCAGACATCAAACTATATTCCAAAATCATTGCAAATAGAATCAATAATTTCCTTCCGAATTTAATAGTTAACGATCAGATAGGGTTTGTCAGGGGCAGACAATCGAGCGATGGAACTAGAAGAATTATAAACCTGATGAAGCTTATCAATTCAAAAAAAATCCCCTCAATTTTTGCCTCACTGGACGCAGAAAAGGCGTTTGACCGTTTGAACTGGTCATACTTAAAACTCACTCTACAACAATTCGGTTTTAACCCAAATTCTATCTCTGCAATCATGGCTCTGTACTCGGGTCCCACCGCCAGGGTTTTTTCCAATAATCACCTTTCATCTCCTTTTTTAATTACAAACGGTACACGTCAGGGTTGCCCCCTGTCCCCTTTGCTGTTCGCTTTGGCGATGGAGCCTCTGGCTCAGTCAATAAGAAAAGATAATAGCATAACCGGCATCCAAACAAAAAATAGAGAATTCAAAATCGGCCTCTTCGCCGACGATGTCATCCTGACCCTGACGAACCCTATAGTTTCTGTTCCTGCTACCCAAAAATTATTAGATACCTTCTCCCAGCTCTCATACTTCAAAATCAATAAAACCAAATCCCAAATTATGCAATTTAACCTCGACCCCACTCAAATCAAAGAATTATCAAAAGCAACCTCGTGGAGCTGGGCAACTAGCGATTTCACCTATCTGGGGATAAAAATCACAAAAAATATAGATTCTCTCGTCCCTACCAACCTTGACATCTTAATCAAAACTATCTCATCTGATCTGAACCACTTTGCAGGGAGAGATCTCTCATGGTGGGGAAAGAACTTATCAGTAAAAACATTTATAATCCCTAAAATTCTATATATATTTAGGTCCATCCCTGTTCCTATCTCAACCTCTTACTTATCTAACATCCAAACTCTGATCAACAAGTTCTTATGGAACAAGAAAAAAGCTAGAGTAGCTATTAGTACTCTCTACAGAAATAAAGCGTCAGGGGGAATGGGCCTTCCCAACATTTTGGCTCATTACCACACAAACCTGATTAAACAAAGTTGCTCCTGGTGGTCTAAATCAGAACACCCAGCCTGGCTGGAGATCGAATCATCTTTGAACCTGGATAGAGCCCCTAGAAAATTGATCCTAAACCAGCTCATGAATATAAAAAATTCTAGTAATAAATCCCACCCAATTTTTATTGCAATAAGTAATGCATGGTCCAAATTTGCTAGGCCCAAAAGAGGAACTGAAAGATTCGAGTCTCTGAAAAATCTGGCTATCTCTTATATATTTGAGTTGCATAACAAAATGGTCAACCCCAAATGGTCCGACTACAAAATCACAAAACTTTCCCATATATTTGACGGAGAAAATTTTACCCCTTTTAATTCTCTCAAAAACACTTACAATGTCCCCTCTGCTATGTTTTTTGAGTACATGATCCTCAAGGATCAATGTCAGAAATTCGTATCAAAAAAGCCTAGCTTCTCTGAAGCGGCTATAAATCTGATTTGTAACCCTGACCACAATATTTTCTGGAGCTACAGATATATCTATAGCTGGTTCAACCATGATTCAGACTTCGCGAAATCCCCTTCCATGCTTAAATGGGAGCAAGATCTCCAGACAATAATTGACCCAGATGAATGGGAAAGCGCGTTGGTCCACTCATACTCAGCTTCCATTTCTATGTCATTACAAGAGTCCTATTTCAAACTAGTCACACGCTGGTACCTCACCCCAGCAAGACTGTCTATGATAGGGGGTCATACCTCCCCAGATTGTTGGAGGGCGTGCGGACACAGGGGCAATCTGCTCCATATCTTCTGGAGCTGTCCCAAAATTAAATCTCTTTGGTCTAAAGTCTCTGGCTTGATTGGAGTACTTCTGAATAAAAACTTCATCCTGACTCCTCAGATGGCATTGCTCTCTGTGGGATTAAGCGACACACACTTTCCTCTCAAAGCGTTGGTCATTAATATTCTCTTGATCACCAAAAATGCCATCGCATACAATTGGAAAAAGCCTAAACCTCCATCATTCCAAGAGATCAAGGATCGTATTGACCTCCATAGAACATACGAGCAAAAATTCGCCCTAAATAATGACAGCCTCAAAAAATGCTCGAAAAAATGGGCTCGTTGGGAAGAAGTCTTCCCGTAGCAATTATCAGTTGAAATTGGCACAAAGCGAACCGGACTTTGATCTAAAGTGTCTGCAATTCAGGACTGCTCCGTGAGTCTACCCCTCTTTCGTGAGCAAATGTATTATAAATATAATTATAATTATTCACCTTCCAAATGCTGTTTTATCATTTAACAAATTTGGTTACCTGTTGTCGCTTACTTCAAGTGTCTTCTCTCCCCCTTCTGTCTTCCCACGTTCTCCCCCCCCTTCCTTCCAGCCCCCCCCTCCACTCCCCCCTTCCCTCTCCCCGCATCCCCACTTTTCCCTTTTCCATTCCTGCCCAGTTAATTGTTAAAATCCAATAAAGATTATTTGGAAAAAAAAAAAAAAAAAAAAAATTTTTGGTGGTTTCTTGTTCAGTCCATAGGCCTACATCATGTGGCAAACCGGTGAGCATGTGGCTCTATTAGTATAGGAGATACCTGAAAACATATCACACTTTTCATCATAGTGCTTTTACCAATGCAGAAAATGCATGGAGAAGTCATTTCGAATGACTGGTCCTCAGTGTTGTGAGAACGATGACTGGTTAAAATTTTTGGTGGTTTCTTGTTCAGTCCATAGGCCTACATCATGTGGCAAACCGGTGAGCATGTGGCTCTATTAGTATAGGAGATACCTGAAAACATATCACACTTTTCATCATAGTGCTTTTACCAATGCAGAAAATGCATGGAGAAGTCATTTCGAATGACTGGTCCTCAGTGTTGTGAGAACGATGACTGGTTAAAATTTTTGGTGGTTTCTTGTTCAGTCCATAGGCCTACATCATGTGGCAAACCGGTGAGCATGTGGCTCTATTAGTATAGGAGATACCTGAAAACATATCACACTTTTCATCATAGTGCTTTTACCAATGCATAAAATGCATGGAGAAGTCATTTCGAATGACTGGTCCTCAGTGTTGTGAGAACGATGACTGGTTAAAATTTTGGTGGTTTCTTGTTCAGTCCATAGGCCTACATCATGTGGCAAACCGGTGAGCATGTGGCTCTATTAGTATAGGAGATACCTGAAAACATATCACACTTTTCATCATAGTGCTTTTACCAATGCATAAAATGCATGGAGAAGTCAATTCGAATGACTGGTCCTCAGTGTTGTGAGAACGATGACTGGTTAAAATTTTTGGTGGTTTCTTGTTCAGTCCATGGGCCTACATCATGTGGCAAACCGGTGAGCATGTGGCTCTATTAGTATAGGAGATACCTGAAAACATATCACACTTTTCATCATAGTGCTTTTACCAATGCATAAAATGCATGGAGAAGTCATTTCGAATGACTGGTCCTCAGTGTTGTGAGAACGATGACTGGTTAAAATTTTTGGTGGTTTCTTGTTCAGTCCATGGGCCTACATCATGTGGCAAACCGGTGAGCATGTGACTCTATTAGTATAGGAGATACCTGAAAACATATCACACTTTTCATCATAGTGCTTTTACCAATGCATAAAATGCATGGAGAAGTCATTTCGAATGACTGGTCCTCAGTGTTGTGAGAACGATGACTGGTTAATATTTTTGGTGGTTTCTTGTTCAGTCCATGGGCCTACATCATGTGGCAAACCGGTGAGCATGTGGCTCTATTAGTATAGGAGATAACTGAAAACATATCACACTTTTCATCATAGTGCTTTTACCAATGCATAAAATGCATGGAGAAGTCATTTCGAATGACTGGTCCTCAGTGTTGTGAGAACGATGACTGGTTAAAATTTTTGGTGGTTTCTTGTTCAGTCCATAGGCCTACATCATGTGTCAAACCGGTGAGCATGTGGCTCTATTAGTATAGGAGATACCTGAAAACATATCACACTTTTCATCATAGTGCTTTTACCAATGCATAAAATGCATGGAGAAGTCATTTCGAATGACTGGTCCTCAGTGTTGTGAGAACGATGACTGGTTAAAATTTTTGGTGGTTTCTTGTTCAGTCCATATGCCTACATCATGTGGCAAACCGGTGAGCATGTGGCTCTATTAGTATAGGAGATACCTGAAAACATATCACACTTTTCATCATAGTGCTTTTACCAATGCATAAAATGCATGGAGAAGTCATTTCGAATGACTGGTCCTCAGTGTTGTGAGAACGATGACTGGTTAAAATTTTTGGTGCTTTCTTGTTCAGTCCATATGCCTACATCATGTGGCAAACCGGTGAGCATGTGGCTCTATTAGTATAGGAGATACCTGAAAACATATCACACTTTTCATCATAGTGCTTTTACCAATGCATAAAATGCATGGAGAAGTCATTTCGAATGACTGGTCCTCAGTGTTGTGAGAACGATGACTGGTTAAAATTTTTGGTGGTTTCTTGTTCAGTCCATAGGCCTACATCATGTGGCAAACCGGTGAGCATGTGGCTCTATTAGTATAGGAGATACCTGAAAACATATCACACTTTTCATCATAGTGCTTTTACCAATGCAGAAAATGCATGGAGAAGTCATTTCGAATGACTGGTCCTCAGTGTTGTGAGAACGATGACTGGTTAAAATTTTTGGTGGTTTCTTGTTCAGTCCATAGGCCTACATCATGTGGCAAACCGGTGAGCATGTGGCTCTATTAGTATAGGAGATACCTGAAAACATATCACACTTTTCATCATAGTGCTTTTACCAATGCAGAAAATGCATGGAGAAGTCATTTCGAATGACTGGTCCTCAGTGTTGTGAGAACGATGACTGGTTAAAATTTTTGGTGGTTTCTTGTTCAGTCCATAGGCCTACATCATGTGGCAAACCGGTGAGCATGTGGCTCTATTAGTATAGGAGATACCTGAAAACATATCACACTTTTCATCATAGTGCTTTTACCAATGCATAAAATGCATGGAGAAGTCATTTCGAATGACTGGTCCTCAGTGTTGTGAGAACGATGACTGGTTAAAATTTTGGTGGTTTCTTGTTCAGTCCATAGGCCTACATCATGTGGCAAACCGGTGAGCATGTGGCTCTATTAGTATAGGAGATACCTGAAAACATATCACACTTTTCATCATAGTGCTTTTACCAATGCATAAAATGCATGGAGAAGTCAATTCGAATGACTGGTCCTCAGTGTTGTGAGAACGATGACTGGTTAAAATTTTTGGTGGTTTCTTGTTCAGTCCATGGGCCTACATCATGTGGCAAACCGGTGAGCATGTGACTCTATTAGTATAGGAGATACCTGAAAACATATCACACTTTTCATCATAGTGCTTTTACCAATGCATAAAATGCATGGAGAAGTCATTTCGAATGACTGGTCCTCAGTGTTGTGAGAACGATGACTGGTTAAAATTTTTGGTTGTTTCTTGTTCAGTCCATGGGCCTACATCATGTGGCAAACCGGTGAGCATGTGGCTCTATTAGTATAGGAGATACCTGAAAACATATCACACTTTTCATCATAGTGCTTTTACCAATGCATAAAATGCATGGAGAAGTCATTTCGAATGACTGGTCCTCAGTGTTGTGAGAACGATGACTGGTTAAAATTTTTGGTGGTTTCTTCTTCAGTCCATGGGCCTACATCATGTGGCAAACCGGTGAGCATGTGACTCTATTAGTATAGGAGATACCTGAAAACATATCACACTTTTCATCATAGTGCTTTTACCAATGCATAAAATGCATGGAGAAGTCATTTCGAATGACTGGTCCTCAGTGTTGTGAGAACGATGACTGGTTAAAATTTTTGGTGGTTTCTTGTTCAGTCCATGGGCCTACATCATGTGGCAAACCGGTGAGCATGTGGCTCTATTAGTATAGGAGATAACTGAAAACATATCACACTTTTCATCATAGTGCTTTTACCAATGCATAAAATGCATGGAGAAGTCATTTCGAATGACTGGTCCTCAGTGTTGTGAGAACGATGACTGGTTAAAATTTTTGGTGGTTTCTTGTTCAGTCCATAGGCCTACATCATGTGGCAAACCGGTGAGCATGTGGCTCTATTAGTATAGGAGATACCTGAAAACATATCACACTTTTCATCATAGTGCTTTTACCAATGCATAAAATGCATGGAGAAGTCATTTCGAATGACTGGTCCTCAGTGTTGTGAGAACGATGACTGGTTAAAATTTTGGTGGTTTCTTGTTCAGTCCATAGGCCTACATCATGTGGCAAACCGGTGAGCATGTGGCTCTATTAGTATAGGAGATACCTGAAAACATATCACACTTTTCATCATAGTGCTTTTACCAATGCATAAAATGCATGGAGAAGTCAATTCGAATGACTGGTCCTCAGTGTTGTGAGAACGATGACTGGTTAAAATTTTTGGTGGTTTCTTGTTCAGTCCATGGGCCTACATCATGTGGCAAACCGGTGAGCATGTGACTCTATTAGTATAGGAGATACCTGAAAACATATCACACTTTTCATCATAGTGCTTTTACCAATGCATAAAATGCATGGAGAAGTCATTTCGAATGACTGGTCCTCAGTGTTGTGAGAACGATGACTGGTTAAAATTTTTGGTGGTTTCTTGTTCAGTCCATGGGCCTACATCATGTGGCAAACCGGTGAGCATGTGGCTCTATTAGTATAGGAGATAACTGAAAACATATCACACTTTTCATCATAGTGCTTTTACCAATGCATAAAATGCATGGAGAAGTCATTTCGAATGACTGGTCCTCAGTGTTGTGAGAACGATGACTGGTTAAAATTTTTGGTGGTTTCTTGTTCAGTCCATAGGCCTACATCATGTGGCAAACCGGTGAGCATGTGGCTCTATTAGTATAGGAGATACCTGAAAACATATCACACTTTTCATCATAGTGCTTTTACCAATGCATAAAATGCATGGAGAAGTCATTTCGAATGACTGGTCCTCAGTGTTGTGAGAACGATGACTGGTTAAAATTTTGGTGGTTTCTTGTTCAGTCCATGGGCCTACATCATGTGGCAAACCGGTGAGCATGTGACTCTATTAGTATAGGAGATACCTGAAAACATATCACACTTTTCATCATAGTGCTTTTACCAATGCATAAAATGCATGGAGAAGTCATTTCGAATGACTGGTCCTCAGTGTTGTGAGTACGATGACTGGTTAAAATTTTTGGTGGTTTCTTGTTCAGTCCATAGGCCTACATCATGTGGCAAACCGGTGAGCATGTGGCTCTATTAGTATAGGAGATACCTGAAAACATATCACACTTTTCATCATAGTGCTTTTACCAATGCATAAAATGCATGGAGAAGTCATTTCAAATGACTGGTCCTCAGTGTTGTGAGAACGATGACTGGTTAAAATTTTTGGTGGTTTCTTGTTCAGTCCATAGGCCTACATCATGTGGCAAACCGGTGAGAATGTGGCTCTATTAGTATAGGAGATACCTGAAAACATATCACACTTTTCATCATAGTGCTTTTACCAATGCATAAAATGCATGGAGAAGTCATTTCGAATGACTGGTCCTCAGTGTTGTGAGAACGATGACTGGTTAAAATTTTTGGTGGTTTCTTGTTCAGTCCATGGGCCTACATCATGTGGCAAACCGGTGAGCATGTGGCTCTATTAGTATAGGAGATACCTGAAAACATATCACACTTTTCATCATAGTGCTTTTACCAATGCATAAAATGCATGGAGAAGTCATTTCGAATGACTGGTCCTCAGTGTTGTGAGAACGATGACTGGTTAAAATTTTTGGTGGTTTCTTGTTCAGTCCATAGGCCTACATCATGTGGCAAACCGGTGAGCATGTGGCTCTATTAGTATAGGAGATACCTGAAAACATATCACACTTTTCATCATAGTGCTTTTACCAATGGATAAAATGCATGGAGAAGTCAATTCGAATGACTGGTCCTCAGTGTTGTGAGAACGATGACTGGTTAAAATTTTTGGTGGTTTCTTGTTCAGTCCATGGGCCTACATCATGTGGCAAACCGGTGAGCATGTGACTCTATTAGTATAGGAGATACCTGAAAACATATCACACTTTTCATCATCGTGCTTTTACCAATGCATAAAATGCATGGAGAAGTCATTTCGAATGACTGGTCCTCAGTGTTGTGAGAACGATGACTGGTTAAAATTTTTGGTGGTTTCTTGTTCAGTCCATGGGCCTACATCATGTGGCAAACCGGTGAGCATGTGGCTCTATTAGTATAGGAGATAACTGAAAACATATCACACTTTTCATCATAGTGCTTTTACCAATGCATAAAATGCATGGAGAAGTCATTTCGAATGACTGGTCCTCAGTGTTGTGAGAACGATGACTGGTTAAAATTTTTGGTGGTTTCTTGTTCAGTCCATAGGCCTACATCATGTGGCAAACCGGTGAGCATGTGGCTCTATTAGTATAGGAGATACCTGAAAACATATCACACTTTTCATCATAGTGCTTTTACCAATGCATAAAATGCATGGAGAAGTCATTTCGAATGACTGGTCCTCAGTGTTGTGAGAACGATGACTGGTTAAAATTTTTGGTGGTTTCTTGTTCAGTCCATAGGCCTACATCATGTGGCAAACCGGTGAGCATGTGGCTCTATTAGTATAGGAGATACCTGAAAACATATCACACTTTTCATCATAGTGCTTTTACCAATGCATAAAATGCATGGAGAAGTCATTTCGAATGACTGGTCCTCAGTGTTGTGAGAACGATGACTGGTTAAAATTTTTGGTGGTTTCTTGTTCAGTCCATAGGCCTACATCATGTGGCAAACCGGTGAGCATGTGGCTCTATTAGTATAGGAGATACCTGAAAACATATCACACTTTTCATCATAGTGCTTTTACCAATGCATAAAATGCATGGAGAAGTCATTTCGAATGACTGGTCCTCAGTGTTGTGAGAACGATGACTGGTTAAAATTTTTGGTGGTTTCTTGTTCAGTCCATATGCCTACATCATGTGGCAAACCGGTGAGCATGTGGCTCTATTAGTATAGGAGATACCTGAAAACATATCACACTTTTCATCATAGTGCTTTTACCAATGCATAAAATGCATGGAGAAGTCATTTCGAATGACTGGTCCTCAGTGTTGTGAGAACGATGACTGGTTAAAATTTTTGGTGGTTTCTTGTTCAGTCCATAGGCCTACATCATGTGGCAAACCGGTGAGCATGTGGCTCTATTAGTATAGGAGATACCTGAAAACATATCACACTTTTCATCATAGTGCTTTTACCAATGCAGAAAATGCATGGAGAAGTCATTTCGAATGACTGGTCCTCAGTGTTGTGAGAACGATGACTGGTTAAAATTTTTGGTGGTTTCTTGTTCAGTCCATGGGCCTACATCATGTGGCAAACCGGTGAGCATGTGGCTCTATTAGTATAGGAGATACCTGAAAACATATCACACTTTTCATCATAGTGCTTTTACCAATGCATAAAATGCATGGAGAAGTCATTTCGAATGACTGGTCCTCAGTGTTGTGAGAACGATGACTGGTTAAAATTTTGGTGGTTTCTTGTTCAGTCCATAGGCCTACATCATGTGGCAAACCGGTGAGCATGTGGCTCTATTAGTATAGGAGATACCTGAAAACATATCACACTTTTCATCATAGTGCTTTTACCAATGGATAAAATGCATGGAGAAGTCAATTCGAATGACTGGTCCTCAGTGTTGTGAGAACGATGACTGGTTAAAATTTTTGGTGGTTTCTTGTTCAGTCCATGGGCCTACATCATGTGGCAAACCGGTGAGCATGTGACTCTATTAGTATAGGAGATACCTGAAAACATATCACACTTTTCATCATCGTGCTTTTACCAATGCATAAAATGCATGGAGAAGTCATTTCGAATGACTGGTCCTCAGTGTTGTGAGAACGATGACTGGTTAAAATTTTTGGTGGTTTCTTGTTCAGTCCATGGGCCTACATCATGTGGCAAACCGGTGAGCATGTGGCTCTATTAGTATAGGAGATAACTGAAAACATATCACACTTTTCATCATAGTGCTTTTACCAATGCATAAAATGCATGGAGAAGTCATTTCGAATGACTGGTCCTCAGTGTTGTGAGAACGATGACTGGTTAAAATTTTTGGTGGTTTCTTGTTCAGTCCATAGGCCTACATCATGTGGCAAACCGGTGAGCATGTGGCTCTATTAGTATAGGAGATACCTGAAAACATATCACACTTTTCATCATAGTGCTTTTACCAATGCATAAAATGCATGGAGAAGTCATTTCGAATGACTGGTCCTCAGTGTTGTGAGAACGATGACTGGTTAAAATTTTTGGTGGTTTCTTGTTCAGTCCATAGGCCTACATCATGTGTCAAACCGGTGAGCATGTGGCTCTATTAGTATAGGAGATACCTGAAAACATATCACACTTTTCATCATAGTGCTTTTACCAATGCATAAAATGCATGGAGAAGTCATTTCGAATGACTGGTCCTCAGTGTTGTGAGAACGATGACTGGTTAAAATTTTTGGTGGTTTCTTGTTCAGTCCATAGGCCTACATCATGTGGCAAACCGGTGAGCATGTGGCTCTATTAGTATAGGAGATACCTGAAAACATATCACACTTTTCATCATAGTGCTTTTACCAATGCATAAAATGCATGGAGAAGTCATTTCGAATGACTGGTCCTCAGTGTTGTGAGAACGATGACTGGTTAAAATTTTTGGTGGTTTCTTGTTCAGTCCATATGCCTACATCATGTGGCAAACCGGTGAGCATGTGGCTCTATTAGTATAGGAGATACCTGAAAACATATCACACTTTTCATCATAGTGCTTTTACCAATGCATAAAATGCATGGAGAAGTCATTTCGAATGACTGGTCCTCAGTGTTGTGAGAACGATGACTGGTTAAAATTTTTGGTGGTTTCTTGTTCAGTCCATGGGCCTACATCATGTGGCAAACCGGTGAGCATGTGACTCTATTAGTATAGGAGATACCTGAAAACATATCACACTTTTCATCATAGTGCTTTTACCAATGCATAAAATGCATGGAGAAGTCAATTCGAATGACTGGTCCTCAGTGTTGTGAGAACGATGACTGGTTAAAATTTTTGGTGGTTTCTTGTTCAGTCCATGGGCCTACATCATGTGGCAAACCGGTGAGCATGTGACTCTATTAGTATAGGAGATACCTGAAAACATATCACACTTTTCATCATAGTGCTTTTACCAATGCATAAAATGCATGGAGAAGTCATTTCGAATGACTGGTCCTCAGTGTTGTGAGAACGATGACTGGTTAAAATTTTTGGTGGTTTCTTGTTCAGTCCATGGGCCTACATCATGTGGCAAACCGGTGAGCATGTGGCTCTATTAGTATAGGAGATACCTGAAAACATATCACACTTTTCATCATAGTGCTTTTACCAATGCATAAAATGCATGGAGAAGTCATTTCGAATGACTGGTCCTCAGTGTTGTGAGAACGATGACTGGTTAAAATTTTTGGTGGTTTCTTGTTCAGTCCATGGGCCTACATCATGTGGCAAACCGGTGAGCATGTGACTCTATTAGTATAGGAGATACCTGAAAACATATCACACTTTTCATCATAGTGCTTTTACCAATGCATAAAATGCATGGAGAAGTCATTTCGAATGACTGGTCCTCAGTGTTGTGAGAACGATGACTGGTTAAAATTTTTGGTGGTTTCTTGTTCAGTCCATGGGCCTACATCATGTGGCAAACCGGTGAGCATGTGGCTCTATTAGTATAGGAGATAACTGAAAACATATCACACTTTTCATCATAGTGCTTTTACCAATGCATAAAATGCATGGAGAAGTCATTTCGAATGACTGGTCCTCAGTGTTGTGAGAACGATGACTGGTTAAAATTTTTGGTGGTTTCTTGTTCAGTCCATAGGCCTACATCATGTGTCAAACCGGTGAGCATGTGGCTCTATTAGTATAGGAGATACCTGAAAACATATCACACTTTTCATCATAGTGCTTTTACCAATGCATAAAATGCATGGAGAAGTCATTTCGAATGACTGGTCCTCAGTGTTGTGAGAACGATGACTGGTTAAAATTTTTGGTGGTTTCTTGTTCAGTCCATATGCCTACATCATGTGGCAAACCGGTGAGCATGTGGCTCTATTAGTATAGGAGATACCTGAAAACATATCACACTTTTCATCATAGTGCTTTTACCAATGCATAAAATGCATGGAGAAGTCATTTCGAATGACTGGTCCTCAGTGTTGTGAGAACGATGACTGGTTAAAATTTTTGGTGGTTTCTTGTTCAGTCCATATGCCTACATCATGTGGCAAACCGGTGAGCATGTGGCTCTATTAGTATAGGAGATACCTGAAAACATATCACACTTTTCATCATAGTGCTTTTACCAATGCATAAAATGCATGGAGAAGTCATTTCGAATGACTGGTCCTCAGTGTTGTGAGAACGATGACTGGTTAAAATTTTTGGTGGTTTCTTGTTCAGTCCATAGGCCTACATCATGTGGCAAACCGGTGAGCATGTGGCTCTATTAGTATAGGAGATACCTGAAAACATATCACACTTTTCATCATAGTGCTTTTACCAATGCAGAAAATGCATGGAGAAGTCATTTCGAATGACTGGTCCTCAGTGTTGTGAGAACGATGACTGGTTAAAATTTTTGGTGGTTTCTTGTTCAGTCCATAGGCCTACATCATGTGGCAAACCGGTGAGCATGTGGCTCTATTAGTATAGGAGATACCTGAAAACATATCACACTTTTCATCATAGTGCTTTTACCAATGCAGAAAATGCATGGAGAAGTCATTTCGAATGACTGGTCCTCAGTGTTGTGAGAACGATGACTGGTTAAAATTTTTGGTGGTTTCTTGTTCAGTCCATAGGCCTACATCATGTGGCAAACCGGTGAGCATGTGGCTCTATTAGTATAGGAGATACCTGAAAACATATCACACTTTTCATCATAGTGCTTTTACCAATGCATAAAATGCATGGAGAAGTCATTTCGAATGACTGGTCCTCAGTGTTGTGAGAACGATGACTGGTTAAAATTTTGATGGTTTCTTGTTCAGTCCATAGGCCTACATCATGTGGCAAACCGGTGAGCATGTGGCTCTATTAGTATAGGAGATACCTGAAAACATATCACACTTTTCATCATAGTGCTTTTACCAATGCATAAAATGCATGGAGAAGTCAATTCGAATGACTGGTCCTCAGTGTTGTGAGAACGATGACTGGTTAAAATTTTTGGTGGTTTCTTGTTCAGTCCATGGGCCTACATCATGTGGCAAACCGGTGAGCATGTGACTCTATTAGTATAGGAGATACCTGAAAACATATCACACTTTTCATCATAGTGCTTTTACCAATGCATAAAATGCATGGAGAAGTCATTTCGAATGACTGGTCCTCAGTGTTGTGAGAACGATGACTGGTTAAAATTTTTGGTGGTTTCTTCTTCAGTCCATGGGCCTACATCATGTGGCAAACCGGTGAGCATGTGGCTCTATTAGTATAGGAGATACCTGAAAACATATCACACTTTTCATCATAGTGCTTTTACCAATGCATAAAATGCATGGAGAAGTCATTTCGAATGACTGGTCCTCAGTGTTGTGAGAACGATGACTGGTTAAAATTTTTGGTGGTTTCTTGTTCAGTCCATGGGCCTACATCATGTGGCAAACCGGTGAGCATGTGACTCTATTAGTATAGGAGATACCTGAAAACATATCACACTTTTCATCATAGTGCTATTACCAATGCATAAAATGCATGGAGAAGTCATTTCGAATGACTGGTCCTCAGTGTTGTGAGAACGATGACTGGTTAAAATTTTTGGTGGTTTCTTGTTCAGTCCATGGGCCTACATCATGTGGCAAACCGGTGAGCATGTGGCTCTATTAGTATAGGAGATAACTGAAAACATATCACACTTTTCATCATAGTGCTTTTACCAATGCATAAAATGCATGGAGAAGTCATTTCGAATGACTGGTCCTCAGTGTTGTGAGAACGATGACTGGTTAAAATTTTTGGTGGTTTCTTGTTCAGTCCATAGGCCTACATCATGTGTCAAACCGGTGAGCATGTGGCTCTATTAGTATAGGAGATACCTGAAAACATATCACACTTTTCATCATAGTGCTTTTACCAATGCATAAAATGCATGGAGAAGTCATTTCGAATGACTGGTCCTCAGTGTTGTGAGAACGATGACTGGTTAAAATTTTTGGTGGTTTCTTGTTCAGTCCATATGCCTACATCATGTGGCAAACCGGTGAGCATGTGGCTCTATTAGTATAGGAGATACCTGAAAACATATCACACTTTTCATCATAGTGCTTTTACCAATGCATAAAATGCATGGAGAAGTCATTTCGAATGACTGGTCCTCAGTGTTGTGAGAACGATGACTGGTTAAAATTTTTGGTGGTTTCTTGTTCAGTCCATATGCCTACATCATGTGGCAAACCGGTGAGCATGTGGCTCTATTAGTATAGGAGATACCTGAAAACATATCACACTTTTCATCATAGTGCTTTTACCAATGCATAAAATGCATGGAGAAGTCATTTCGAATGACTGGTCCTCAGTGTTGTGAGAACGATGACTGGTTAAAATTTTTGGTGGTTTCTTGTTCAGTCCATAGGCCTACATCATGTGGCAAACCGGTGAGCATGTGGCTCTATTAGTATAGGAGATACCTGAAAACATATCACACTTTTCATCATAGTGCTTTTACCAATGCAGAAAATGCATGGAGAAGTCATTTCGAATGACTGGTCCTCAGTGTTGTGAGAACGATGACTGGTTAAAATTTTTGGTGGTTTCTTGTTCAGTCCATAGGCCTACATCATGTGGCAAACCGGTGAGCATGTGGCTCTATTAGTATAGGAGATACCTGAAAACATATCACACTTTTCATCATAGTGCTTTTACCAATGCAGAAAATGCATGGAGAAGTCATTTCGAATGACTGGTCCTCAGTGTTGTGAGAACGATGACTGGTTAAAATTTTTGGTGGTTTCTTGTTCAGTCCATAGGCCTACATCATGTGGCAAACCGGTGAGCATGTGGCTCTATTAGTATAGGAGATACCTGAAAACATATCACACTTTTCATCATAGTGCTTTTACCAATGCATAAAATGCATGGAGAAGTCATTTCGAATGACTGGTCCTCAGTGTTGTGAGAACGATGACTGGTTAAAATTTTGGTGGTTTCTTGTTCAGTCCATAGGCCTACATCATGTGGCAAACCGGTGAGCATGTGGCTCTATTAGTATAGGAGATACCTGAAAACATATCACACTTTTCATCATAGTGCTTTTACCAATGCATAAAATGCATGGAGAAGTCATTTCGAATGACTGGTCCTCAGTGTTGCGAGAACGATGACTGGTTAAAATTTTTGGTGGTTTCTTGTTCAGTCCATGGGCCTACATCATGTGGCAAACCGGTGAGCATGTGACTCTATTAGTATAGGAGATACCTGAAAACATATCACACTTTTCATCATAGTGCTTTTACCAATGCATAAAATGCATGGAGAAGTCATTTCGAATGACTGGTCCTCAGTGTTGTGAGAACGATGACTGGTTAAAATTTTTGGTGGTTTCTTGTTCAGTCCATGGGCCTACATCATGTGGCAAACCGGTGAGCATGTGACTCTATTAGTATAGGAGATACCTGAAAACATATCACACTTTTCATCATAGTGCTTTTACCAATGCATAAAATGCATGGAGAAGTCATTTCGAATGACTGGTCCTCAGTGTTGTGAGAACGATGACTGGTTAAAATTTTTGGTGGTTTCTTGTTCAGTCCATGGGCCTACATCATGTGGCAAACCGGTGAGCATGTGACTCTATTAGTATAGGAGATACCTGAAAACATATCACACTTTTCATCATAGTGCTTTTACCAATGCATAAAATGCATGGAGAAGTCATTTCGAATGACTGGTCCTCAGTGTTGTGAGAACGATGACTGGTTAAAATTTTTGGTGGTTTCTTGTTCAGTCCATGGGCCTACATCATGTGGCAAACCGGTGAGCATGTGACTCTATTAGTATAGGAGATACCTGAAAACATATCACACTTTTCATCATAGTGCTTTTACCAATGCATAAGATGCATGGAGAAGTCATTTCGAATGACTGGTCCTCAGTGTTGTGAGAACGATGACTGGTTAAAATTTTTGGTGGTTTCTTGTTCAGTCCATGGGCCTACATCATGTGGCAAACCGGTGAGCATGTGACTCTATTAGTATAGGAGATACCTGAAAACATATCACACTTTTCATCATAGTGCTTTTACCAATGCATAAAATGCATGGAGAAGTCATTTCGAATGACTGGTCCTCAGTGTTGTGAGAACGATGACTGGTTAAAATTTTTGGTGGTTTCTTGTTCAGTCCATGGGCCTACATCATGTGGCAAACCGGTGAGCATGTGGCTCTATTAGTATAGGAGATAACTGAAAACATATCACACTTTTCATCATAGTGCTTTTACCAATGCATAAAATGCATGGAGAAGTCATTTCGAATGACTGGTCCTCAGTGTTGTGAGAACGATGACTGGTTAAAATTTTTGGTGGTTTCTTGTTCAGTCCATAGGCCTACATCATGTGGCAAACCGGTGAGCATGTGGCTCTATTAGTATAGGAGATACCTGAAAACATATCACACTTTTCATCATAGTGCTTTTACCAATGCATAAAATGCATGGAGAAGTCATTTCAAATGACTGGTCCTCAGTGTTGTGAGAACGATGACTGGTTAAAATTTTTGGTGGTTTCTTGTTCAGTCCATATGCCTACATCATGTGGCAAACCGGTGAGCATGTGGCTCTATTAGTATAGGAGATACCTGAAAACATATCACACTTTTCATCATAGTGCTTTTACCAATGCATAAAATGCATGGAGAAGTCATTTCGAATGACTGGTCCTCAGTGTTGTGAGAACGATGACTGGTTAAAATTTTTGGTGGTTTCTTGTTCAGTCCATATGCCTACATCATGTGGCAAACCGGTGAGCATGTGGCTCTATTAGTATAGGAGATACCTGAAAACATATCACACTTTTCATCATAGTGCTTTTACCAATGCATAAAATGCATGGAGAAGTCATTTCGAATGACTGGTCCTCAGTGTTGTGAGAACGATGACTGGTTAAAATTTTTGGTGGTTTCTTGTTCAGTCCATATGCCTACATCATGTGGCAAACCGGTGAGCATGTGGCTCTATTAGTATAGGAGATACCTGAAAACATATCACACTTTTCATCATAGTGCTTTTACCAATGCATAAAATGCATGGAGAAGTCATTTCGAATGACTGGTCCTCAGTGTTGTGAGAACGATGACTGGTTAAAATTTTTGGTGGTTTCTTGTTCAGTCCATAGGCCTACATCATGTGGCAAACCGGTGAGCATGTGGCTCTATTAGTATAGGAGATACCTGAAAACATATCACACTTTTCATCATAGTGCTTTTACCAATGCAGAAAATGCATGGAGAAGTCATTTCGAATGACTGGTCCTCAGTGTTGTGAGAACGATGACTGGTTAAAATTTTTGGTGGTTTCTTGTTCAGTCCATAGGCCTACATCATGTGGCAAACCGGTGAGCATGTGGCTCTATTAGTATAGGAGATACCTGAAAACATATCACACTTTTCATCATAGTGCTTTTACCAATGCAGAAAATGCATGGAGAAGTCATTTCGAATGACTGGTCCTCAGTGTTGTGAGAACGATGACTGGTTAAAATTTTTGGTGGTTTCTTGTTCAGTCCATAGGCCTACATCATGTGGCAAACCGGTGAGCATGTGGCTCTATTAGTATAGGAGATACCTGAAAACATATCACACTTTTCATCATAGTGCTTTTACCAATGCATAAAATGCATGGAGAAGTCATTTCGAATGACTGGTCCTCAGTGTTGTGAGAACGATGACTGGTTAAAATTTTGGTGGTTTCTTGTTCAGTCCATAGGCCTACATCATGTGGCAAACCGGTGAGCATGTGGCTCTATTAGTATAGGAGATACCTGAAAACATATCACACTTTTCATCATAGTGCTTTTACCAATGCATAAAATGCATGGAGAAGTCATTTCGAATGACTGGTCCTCAGTGTTGCGAGAACGATGACTGGTTAAAATTTTTGGTGGTTTCTTGTTCAGTCCATGGGCCTACATCATGTGGCAAACCGGTGAGCATGTGACTCTATTAGTATAGGAGATACCTGAAAACATATCACACTTTTCATCATAGTGCTTTTACCAATGCATAAAATGCATGGAGAAGTCATTTCGAATGACTGGTCCTCAGTGTTGTGAGAACGATGACTGGTTAAAATTTTTGGTGGTTTCTTGTTCAGTCCATGGGCCTACATCATGTGGCAAACCGGTGAGCATGTGACTCTATTAGTATAGGAGATACCTGAAAACATATCACACTTTTCATCATAGTGCTTTTACCAATGCATAAAATGCATGGAGAAGTCATTTCGAATGACTGGTCCTCAGTGTTGTGAGAACGATGACTGGTTAAAATTTTTGGTGGTTTCTTGTTCAGTCCATGGGCCTACATCATGTGGCAAACCGGTGAGCATGTGACTCTATTAGTATAGGAGATACCTGAAAACATATCACACTTTTCATCATAGTGCTTTTACCAATGCATAAAATGCATGGAGAAGTCATTTCGAATGACTGGTCCTCAGTGTTGTGAGAACGATGACTGGTTAAAATTTTTGGTGGTTTCTTGTTCAGTCCATGGGCCTACATCATGTGGCAAACCGGTGAGCATGTGACTCTATTAGTATAGGAGATACCTGAAAACATATCACACTTTTCATCATAGTGCTTTTACCAATGCATAAAATGCATGGAGAAGTCATTTCGAATGACTGGTCCTCAGTGTTGTGAGAACGATGACTGGTTAAAATTTTTGGTGGTTTCTTGTTCAGTCCATGGGCCTACATCATGTGGCAAACCGGTGAGCATGTGACTCTATTAGTATAGGAGATACCTGAAAACATATCACACTTTTCATCATAGTGCTTTTACCAATGCATAAAATGCATGGAGAAGTCATTTCGAATGACTGGTCCTCAGTGTTGTGAGAACGATGACTGGTTAAAATTTTTGGTGGTTTCTTGTTCAGTCCATGGGCCTACATCATGTGGCAAACCGGTGAGCATGTGGCTCTATTAGTATAGGAGATAACTGAAAACATATCACACTTTTCATCATAGTGCTTTTACCAATGCATAAAATGCATGGAGAAGTCATTTCGAATGACTGGTCCTCAGTGTTGTGAGAACGATGACTGGTTAAAATTTTTGGTGGTTTCTTGTTCAGTCCATAGGCCTACATCATGTGGCAAACCGGTGAGCATGTGGCTCTATTAGTATAGGAGATACCTGAAAACATATCACACTTTTCATCATAGTGCTTTTACCAATGCATAAAATGCATGGAGAAGTCATTTCGAATGACTGGTCCTCAGTGTTGTGAGAACGATGACTGGTTAAAATTTTTGGTGGTTTCTTGTTCAGTCCATATGCCTACATCATGTGGCAAACCGGTGAGCATGTGGCTCTATTAGTATAGGAGATACCTGAAAACATATCACACTTTTCATCATAGTGCTTTTACCAATGCATAAAATGCATGGAGAAGTCATTTCGAATGACTGGTCCTCAGTGTTGTGAGAACGATGACTGGTTAAAATTTTTGGTGGTTTCTTGTTCAGTCCATAGGCCTACATCATGTGGCAAACCGGTGAGCATGTGGCTCTATTAGTATAGGAGATACCTGAAAACATATCACACTTTTCATCATAGTGCTTTTACCAATGCAGAAAATGCATGGAGAAGTCATTTCGAATGACTGGTCCTCAGTGTTGTGAGAACGATGACTGGTTAAAATTTTTGGTGGTTTCTTGTTCAGTCCATAGGCCTACATCATGTGGCAAACCGGTGAGCATGTGGCTCTATTAGTATAGGAGATACCTGAAAACATATCACACTTTTCATCATAGTGCTTTTACCAATGCAGAAAATGCATGGAGAAGTCATTTCGAATGACTGGTCCTCAGTGTTGTGAGAACGATGACTGGTTAAAATTTTTGGTGGTTTCTTGTTCAGTCCATAGGCCTACATCATGTGGCAAACCGGTGAGCATGTGGCTCTATTAGTATAGGAGATACCTGAAAACATATCACACTTTTCATCATAGTGCTTTTACCAATGCATAAAATGCATGGAGAAGTCATTTCGAATGACTGGTCCTCAGTGTTGTGAGAACGATGACTGGTTAAAATTTTGGTGGTTTCTTGTTCAGTCCATAGGCCTACATCATGTGGCAAACCGGTGAGCATGTGGCTCTATTAGTATAGGAGATACCTGAAAACATATCACACTTTTCATCATAGTGCTTTTACCAATGCATAAAATGCATGGAGAAGTCATTTCGAATGACTGGTCCTCAGTGTTGTGAGAACGATGACTGGTTAAAATTTTTGGTGGTTTCTTGTTCAGTCCATAGGCCTACATCATGTGGCAAACCGGTGAGCATGTGGCTCTATTAGTATAGGAGATACCTGAAAACATCACACTTTTCATCATAGTGCTTTTACCAATGCATAAAATGCATGGAGAAGTCATTTCGAATGACTGGTCCTCAGTGTTGTGAGAACGATGACTGGTTAAAATTTTTGGTGGTTTCTTGTTCAGTCCATAGGCCTACATCATGTGGCAAACCGGTGAGCATGTGGCTCTATTAGTATAGGAGATACCTGAAAACATATCACACTTTTCATCATAGTGCTTTTACCAATGCATAAAATGCATGGAGAAGTCATTTCGAATGACTGGTCCTCAGTGTTGTGAGAACGATGACTGGTTAAAATTTTTGGTGGTTTCTTGTTCAGTCCATAGGCCTACATCATGTGGCAAACCGGTGAGCATGTGGCTCTATTAGTATAGGAGA
The DNA here is from genome assembly GCF_032444005.1 of Ranitomeya imitator. Lineage (NCBI taxonomy): Eukaryota > Metazoa > Chordata > Amphibia > Anura > Dendrobatidae > Ranitomeya > Ranitomeya imitator. The sequence continues at coordinate 443,174 of NW_027194843.1, forward strand.
TACCTGAAAACATCACACTTTTCATCATAGTGCTTTTACCAATGCATAAAATGCATGGAGAAGTCATTTCGAATGACTGGTCCTCAGTGTTGTGAGAACGATGACTGGTTAAAATTTTTGGTGGTTTCTTGTTCAGTCCATAGGCCTACATCATGTGGCAAACCGGTGAGCATGTGGCTCTATTAGTATAGGAGATACCTGAAAACATCACACTTTTCATCATAGTGCTTTTACCAATGCATAAAATGCATGGAGAAGTCATTTCGAATGACTGGTCCTCAGTGTTGTGAGTACGATGACTGGTTAAAATTTTTGGTGGTTTCTTGTTCAGTCCATAGGCCTACATCATGTGGCAAACCGGTGAGCATGTGGCTCTATTAGTATAGGAGATACCTGAAAACATATCACACTTTTTATCATAGTGCTTTTACCAATGCATAAAATGCAAGGAGAAGTCATTTCGAATGACTGGTCCTCAGTGTTGTGAGAACGATGACTGGTTAAAATTTTTGGTGGTTTCTTGTTCAGTCCATAGGCCTACATCATGTGGCAAACCGGTGAGCATGTGGCTCTATTAGTATAGGAGATACCTGAAAACATATCACACTTTTCATCATAGTGCTTTTACCAATGCATAAAATGCATGGAGAAGTCATTTCGAATGACTGGTCCTCAGTGTTGTGAGAACGATGACTGGTTAAAATTTTTGGTGGTTTCTTGTTCAGTCCATAGGCCTACATCATGTGGCAAACCGGTGAGCATGTGGCTCTATTAGTATAGGAGATACCTGAAAACATATCACACTTTTCATCATAGTGCTTTTACCAATGCATAAAATGCATGGAGAAGTCATTTCGAATGACTGGTCCTCAGTGTTGTGAGAACGATGACTGGTTAAAATTTTTGGTGGTTTCTTGTTCAGTCCATAGGCCTACATCATGTGGCAAACCGGAGAGCATGTGGTTCTATTAGTATAGGAGATACCTGAAAACATATCACACTTTTCATCATAGTGCTTTTACCAATGCATAAAATGCATGGAGAAGTCATTTCGAATGACTGGTCCTCAGTGTTGTGAGAACGATGACTGGTTAAAATTTTTGGTGGTTTCTTGTTCAGTCCATAGGCCTACATCATGTGGCAAACCGGTGAGCATGTGGCTCTATTAGTATAGGAGATACCTGAAAACATATCACACTTTTCATCATAGTGCTTTTACCAATGCATAAAATGCATGGAGAAGTCATTTCGAATGACTGGTCCTCAGTGTTGTGAGAACGATGACTGGTTAAAATTTTTGGTGGTTTCTTGTTCAGTCCATGGGCCTACATCATGTGGCAAACCGGTGAGCATGTGGCTCTATTAGTATAGGAGATACCTGAAAACATATCACACTTTTCATCATAGTGCTTTTACCAATGCATAAAATGCATGGAGAAGTCATTTCGAATGACTGGTCCTCAGTGTTGTGAGAACGATGACTGGTTAAAATTTTTGGTGGTTTATTGTTCAGTCCATAGGCCTACATCATGTGGCAAACCGGTGAGCATGTGGTTCTATTAGTATAGGAGATACCTGAAAACATATCACACTTTTCATCATAGTGCTTTTACCAATGCATAAAATGCATGGAGAAGTCATTTCGAATGACTGGTCCTCAGTGTTGTGAGAACGATGACTGGTTAAAATTTTTGGTGGTTTCTTGTTCAGTCCATAGGCCTACATCATGTGGCAAACCGGTGAGCATGTGGCTCTATTAGTATAGGAGATACCTGAAAACATATCACACTTTTCATCATAGTGCTTTTTCCAATGCATAAAATGCATGGAGAAGTCATTTCGAATGACTGGTCCTCAGTGTTGTGAGAACGATGACTGGTTAAAATTTTTGGTGGTTTCTTGTTCAGTCCATGGGCCTACATCATGTGGCAAACCGGTGAGCATGTGGCTCTATTAGTATAGGAGATACCTGAAAACATATCACACTTTTCATCATAGTGCTTTTACCAATGCATAAAATGCATGGAGAAGTCATTTCGAATGACTGGTCCTCAGTGTTGTGAGAACGATGACTGGTTAAAATTTTTGGTGGTTTCTTGTTCAGTCCATAGGCCTACATCATGTGGCAAACCGGTGAGCATGTGGCTCTATTAGTATAGGAGATACCTGAAAACATATCACACTTTTCATCATAGTGCTTTTACCAATGCATAAAATGCATGGAGAAGTCATTTCGAATGACTGGTCCTCAGTGTTGTGAGAACGATGACTGGTTAAAATTTTTGGTGGTTTCTTGTTCAGTCCATAGGCCTACATCATGTGGCAAACCGGTGAGCATGTGGCTCTATTAGTATAGGAGATACCTGAAAACATCACACTTTTCATCATAGTGCTTTTACCAATGCATAAAATGCATGGAGAAGTCATTTCGAATGACTGGTCCTCAGTGTTGTGAGAACGATGACTGGTTAAAATTTTTGGTGGTTTCTTGTTCAGTCCATAGGCCTACATCATGTGGCAAACCGGTGAGCATGTGGCTCTATTAGGATAGGAGATACCTGAAAACATATCACACTTTTCATCATAGTGCTTTTACCAATGCATAAAATGCATGGAGAAGTCATTTCGAATGACTGGTCCTCAGTGTTGTGAGAACGATGACTGGTTAAAATTTTTGGTGGTTTCTTGTTCAGTCCATAGGCCTACATCATGTGGCAAACCGGTGAGCATGTGGCTCTATTAGTATAGGAGATACCTGAAAACATATCACACTTTTCATCATAGTGCTTTTTCCAATGCATAAAATGCATGGAGAAGTCATTTCGAATGACTGGTCCTCAGTGTTGTGAGAACGATGACTGGTTAAAATTTTTGGTGGTTTCTTGTTCAGTCCATGGGCCTACATCATGTGGCAAACCGGTGAGCATGTGGCTCTATTAGTATAGGAGATACCTGAAAACATATCACACTTTTCATCATAGTGCTTTTACCAATGCATAAAATGCATGGAGAAGTCATTTCGAATGACTGGTCCTCAGTGTTGTGAGAACGATGACTGGTTAAAATTTTTGGTGGTTTCTTGTTCAGTCCATAGGCCTACATCATGTGGCAAACCGGTGAGCATGTGGCTCTATTAGTATAGGAGATACCTGAAAACATATCACACTTTTCATCATAGTGCTTTTACCAATGCATAAAATGCATGGAGAAGTCATTTCGAATGACTGGTCCTCAGTGTTGTGAGAACGATGACTGGTTAAAATTTTTGGTGGTTTCTTGTTCAGTCCATAGGCCTACATCATGTGGCAAACCGGTGAGCATGTGGCTCTATTAGTATAGGAGATACCTGAAAACATCACACTTTTCATCATAGTGCTTTTACCAATGCATAAAATGCATGGAGAAGTCATTTCGAATGACTGGTCCTCAGTGTTGTGAGAACGATGACTGGTTAAAATTTTTGGTGGTTTCTTGTTCAGTCCATAGGCCTACATCATGTGGCAAACCGGTGAGCATGTGGCTCTATTAGGATAGGAGATACCTGAAAACATATCACACTTTTCATCATAGTGCTTTTACCAATGCATAAAATGCATGGAGAAGTCATTTCGAATGACTGGTCCTCAGTGTTGTGAGAACGATGACTGGTTAAAATTTTTGGTGGTTTCTTGTTCAGTCCATAGGCCTACATCATGTGGCAAACCGGTGAGCATGTGGCTCTATTAGTATAGGAGATACCTGAAAACATATCACACTTTTCATCATAGTGCTTTTACCAATGCATAAAATGCATGGAGAAGTCATTTCGAATGACTGGTCCTCAGTGTTGTGAGAACGATGACTGGTTAAAATTTTTGGTGGTTTCTTGTTCAGTCCATAGGCCTACATCATGTGGCAAACCGGTGAGCATGTGGCTCTATTAGTATAGGAGATACCTGAAAACATATCACACTTTTCATCATAGTGCTTTTACCAATGCATAAAATGCATGGAGAAGTCATTTCGAATGACTGGTCCTCAGTGTTGTGAGAACGATGACTGGTTAAAATTTTTGGTGGTTTCTTGTTCAGTCCATAGGCCTACATCATGTGGCAAACCGGTGAGCATGTGGCTCTATTAGTATAGGAGATACCTGAAAACATATCACACTTTTCATCATAGTGCTTTTACCAATGCATAAAATGCATGGAGAAGTCATTTCGAATGACTGGTCCTCAGTGTTGTGAGAACGATGACTGGTTAAAATTTTTGGTGGTTTCTTGTTCAGTCCATAGGCCTACATCATGTGGCAAACCGGTGAGCATGTGGCTCTATTAGTATAGGAGATACCTGAAAACATATCACACTTTTCATCATAGTGCTTTTACCAATGCAGAAAATGCATGGAGAAGTCATTTCGAATGACTGGTCCAAAGTGTTGTGAGAACGATGACTGGTTAAAATTTTTGGTGGTTTCTTGTTCAGTCCATAGGCCTACATCATGTGGCAAACCGGTGAGCATGTGGCTCTATTAGTATAGGAGATACCTGAAAACATATCATACTTTTCATCATAGTGCTTTTACCAATGCATAAAATGCATGGAGAAGTCATTTCGAATGACTGGTCCTCAGTGTTGTGAGAACGATGACTGGTTAAAATTTTTGGTGGTTTCTTGTTCAGTCCATAGGCCTACATCATGTGGCAAACCGGTGAGCATGTGGCTCTATTAGTATAGGAGATACCTGAAAACATATCACACTTTTCATCATAGTGCTTTTACCAATGCATAAAATGCATGGAGAAGTCATTTCGAATGACAGGTCCTCAGTGTTGTGAGAACGATGACTGGTTAAAATTTTGGTGGTTTCTTGTTCAGTCCATAGGCCTACATCATGTGGCAAACCGGTGAGCATGTGGCTCTATTAGTATAGGAGATACCTGAAAACATATCACACTTTTCATCATAGTGCTTTTACCAATGCATAAAATGCATGGAGAAGTCAATACGAATGACTGGTCCTCAGTGTTGTGAGAACGATGACTGGTTAAAATTTTTGGTGGTTTCTTGTTCAGTCCATGGGCCTACATCATGTGGCAAACCGGTGAGCATGTGACTCTATTAGTATAGGAGATACCTGAAAACATATCACACTTTTCATCATAGTGCTTTTACCAATGCATAAAATGCATGGAGAAGTCATTTCGAATGACTGGTCCTCAGTGTTGTGAGAACGATGACTGGTTAAAATTTTTGGTGGTTTCTTGTTCAGTCCATGGGCCTACATCATGTGGTAAACCGGTGAGCATGTGGCTCTATGAGTATGGGAGATAACTGAAAACATATCACACTTTTCATCATAGTGCTTTTACCAATGCATAAAATGCATGGAGAAGTCATTTCGAATGACTGGTCCTCAGTGTTGTGAGAACGATGACTGGTTAAAATTTTGGTGGTTTCTTGTTCAGTCCATAGGCCTACATCATGTGGCAAACCGGTGAGCATGTGGCTCTATTAGTATAGGAGATACCTGAAAACATATCACACTTTTCATCATAGTGCTTCTAGCAATGCATAAAATGCATGGAGAAGTCAATTCGAATGACTGGTCCTCAGTGTTGTGAGAACGATGACTGGTTAAAATTTTTGGTGGTTTCTTGTTCAGTCCATGGGCCTACATCATGTGGCAAACCGGTGAGCATGTGACTCTATTAGTATAGGAGATACCTGAAAACATATCACACTTTTCATCATAGTGCTTTTACCAATGCATAAGATGCATGGAGAAGTCATTTCGAATGACTGGTCCTCAGTGTTGTGAGAACGATGACTGGTTAAAATTTTTGGTGGTTTCTTGTCCAGTCCATGGGCCTACATCATGTGGCAAACCGGTGAGCATGTGGCTCTATTAGTATAGGAGATAACTGAAAACATATCACACTTTTCATCATAGTGCTTTTACCAATGCATAAAATGCATGGAGAAGTCATTTCGAATGACTGGTCCTCAGTGTTGTGAGAACGATGACTGGTTAAAATTTTTGGTGGTTTCTTGTTCAGTCCATAGGCCTACATCATGTGGCAAACCGGTGAGCATGTGGCTCTATTAGTATAGGAGATACCTGAAAACATATCACACTTTTCATCATAGTGCTTTTACCAATGCATAAAATGCATGGAGAAGTCATTTCGAATGACTGGTCCTCAGTGTTGTGAGAACGATGACTGGTTAAAATTTTTGGTGGTTTCTTGTCCAGTCCATGGGCCTACATCATGTGGCAAACCGGTGAGCATGTGGCTCTATTAGTATAGGAGATAACTGAAAACATATCACACTTTTCATCATAGTGCTTTTACCAATGCATAAAATGCATGGAGAAGTCATTTCGAATGACTGGTCCTCAGTGTTGTGAGAACGATGACTGGTTAAAATTTTTGGTGGTTTCTTGTTCAGTCCATAGGCCTACATCATGTGGCAAACCGGTGAGCATGTGGCTCTATTAGTATAGGAGATACCTGAAAACATATCACACTTTTCATCATAGTGCTTTTACCAATGCATAAAATGCATGGAGAAGTCATTTCGAATGACTGGTCCTCAGTGTTGTGAGAACGATGACTGGTTAAAATTTTTGGTGGTTTCTTGTTCAGTCCATAGGCCTACATCATGTGGCAAACCGGTGAGCATGTGGCTCTATTGGTATAGGAGATACCTGAAAACATATCACACTTTTCATCATAGTGCTTTTACCAATGCATAAAATGCATGGAGAAGTCATTTCGATTGACTGGTCCTCAGTGTTGTGAGAACGATGACTGGTTAAAATTTTTGGTGGTTTCTTGTTCAGTCCATAGGCCTACATCATGTGGCAAACCGGTGAGCATGTGGCTCCATTAGTATAGGAGATACCTGAAAGCATATCACACTTTTCATCATAGTGCTTTTACCAATGCATAAAATGCATGGAGAAGTCATTTCGAATGACTGGTCCTCAGTGTTGTGAGAATGATGACTGGTTAAAATTTTTGGTGGTTTCTTGTTCAGTCCATAGGCCTACATCATGTGGCAAACCGGTGAGCATGTGGCTCTATTAGTATAGGAGATACCTGAAAACATATCACACTTTTCATCATAGTGCTTTTACCAATGCATAAAATGCATGGAGAAGTCATTTCGAATGACTGGTCCTCAGTGTTGTGAGAACGATGACTGGTTAAAATTTTTGGTGGTTTCTTGTTCAGTCCATAGGCCTACATCATGTGGCAAACCGGTGAGCATGTGGCTCTATTAGTATAGGAGATACCTGAAAACATCACACTTTTCATCATAGTGCTTTTACCAATGCATAAAATGCATGGAGAAGTCATTTCGAATGACTGGTCCTCAGTGTTGTGAGAACGATGACTGGTTAAAATTTTTGGTGGTTTCTTGTTCAGTCCATAGGCCTACATCATGTGGCAAACCGGTGAGCATGTGGCTCTATTAGTATAGGAGATACCTGAAAACATCACACTTTTCATCATAGTGCTTTTACCAATGCATAAAATGCATGGAGAAGTCATTTCGAATGACTGGTCCTCAGTGTTGTGAGTACGATGACTGGTTAAAATTTTTGGTGGTTTCTTGTTCAGTCCATAGGCCTACATCATGTGGCAAACCGGTGAGCATGTGGCTCTATTAGTATAGGAGATACCTGAAAACATATCACACTTTTTATCATAGTGCTTTTACCAATGCATAAAATGCATGGACAAGTCATTTCGAATGACTGGTCCTCAGTGTTGTGAGAACGATGACTGGTTAAAATTTTTGGTGGTTTCTTGTTCAGTCCATAGGCCTACATCATGTGGCAAACCGGTGAGCATGTGGCTCTATTAGGATAGGAGATACCTGAAAACATATCACACTTTTCATCATAGTGCTTTTACCAATGCATAAAATGCATGGAGAAGTCATTTCGAATGACTGGTCCTCAGTGTTGTGAGAACGATGACTGGTTAAAATTTTTGGTGGTTTCTTGTTCAGTCCATAGGCCTACATCATGTGGCAAACCGGTGAGCATGTGGCTCTATTAGTATAGGAGATACCTGAAAACATATCACACTTTTCATCATAGTGCTTTTACCAATGCATAAAATGCATGGAGAAGTCATTTCGAATGACTGGTCCTCAGTGTTGTGAGAACGATGACTGGTTAAAATTTTTGGTGGTTTCTTGTTCAGTCCATAGGCCTACATCATGTGGCAAACCGGTGAGCATGTGGCTCTATTAGTATAGGAGATACCTGAAAACATATCACACTTTTCATCATAGTGCTTTTACCAATGCATAAAATGCATGGAGAAGTCATTTCGAATGACTGGTCCTCAGTGTTGTGAGAACGATGACTGGTTAAAATTTTTGGTGGTTTCTTGTTCAGTCCATAGGCCTACATCATGTGGCAAACCGGTGAGCATGTGGCTCTATTAGTATAGGAGATACCTGAAAACATATCACACTTTTCATCATAGTGCTTTTACCAATGCATAAAATGCATGGAGAAGTCATTTCGAATGACTGGTCCTCAGTGTTGTGAGAACGATGACTGGTTAAAATTTTTGGTGGTTTCTTGTTCAGTCCATAGGCCTACATCATGTGGCAAACCGGTGAGCATGTGGCTCTATTAGTATAGGAGATACCTGAAAACATATCACACTTTTCATCATAGTGCTTTTACCAATGCAGAAAATGCATGGAGAAGTCATTTCGAATGACTGGTCCAAAGTGTTGTGAGAACGATGACTGGTTAAAATTTTTGGTGGTTTCTTGTTCAGTCCATAGGCCTACATCATGTGGCAAACCGGTGAGCATGTGGCTCTATTAGTATAGGAGATACCTGAAAACATATCACACTTTTCATCATAGTGCTTTTACCAATGCATAAAATGCATGGAGAAGTCATTTCGAATGACTGGTCCTCAGTGTTGTGAGAACGATGACTGGTTAAAATTTTTGGTGGTTTCTTGTTCAGTCCATAGGCCTACATCATGTGGCAAACCGGTGAGCATGTGGCTCTATTAGTATAGGAGATACCTGAAAACATATCACACTTTTCATCATAGTGCTTTTACCAATGCATAAAATGCATGGAGAAGTCATTTCGAATGACAGGTCCTCAGTGTTGTGAGAACGATGACTGGTTAAAATTTTGGTGGTTTCTTGTTCAGTCCATAGGCCTACATCATGTGGCAAACCGGTGAGCATGTGGCTCTATTAGTATAGGAGATACCTGAAAACATATCACACTTTTCATCATAGTGCTTTTACCAATGCATAAAATGCATGGAGAAGTCAATTCGAATGACTGGTCCTCAGTGTTGTGAGAACGATGACTGGTTAAGATTTTTGGTGGTTTCTTGTTCAGTCCATGGGCCTACATCATGTGGTAAACCGGTGAGCATGTGGCTCTATTAGTATGGGAGATAACTGAAAACATATCACACTTTTCATCATAGTGCTTTTACCAATGCATAAAATGCATGGAGAAGTCATTTCGAATGACTGGTCCTCAGTGTTGTGAGAACGATGACTGGTTAAAATTTTTGGTGGTTTCTTGTTCAGTCCATAGGCCTACATCATGTGGCAAACCGGTGAGCATGTGGCTCTATTAGTATAGGAGATACCTGAAAACATATCACACTTTTCATCATAGTGCTTTTACCAATGCATAAAATGCATGGAGAAGTCATTTCGAATGACTGGTCCTCAGTGTTGTGAGAACGATGACTGGTTAAAATTTTGGTGGTTTCTTGTTCAGTCCATAGGCCTACATCATGTGGCAAACCGGTGAGCATGTGGCTCTATTAGTATAGGAGATACCTGAAAACATATCACACTTTTCATCATAGTGCTTCTAGCAATGCATAAAATGCATGGAGAAGTCAATTCGAATGACTGGTCCTCAGTGTTGTGAGAACGATGACTGGTTAAAATTTTTGGTGGTTTCTTGTTCAGTCCATGGGCCTACATCATGTGGCAAACCGGTGAGCATGTGACTCTATTAGTATAGGAGATACCTGAAAACATATCACACTTTTCATCATAGTGCTTTTACCAATGCATAAGATGCATGGAGAAGTCATTTCGAATGACTGGTCCTCAGTGTTGTGAGAACGATGACTGGTTAAAATTTTTGGTGGTTTCTTGTCCAGTCCATGGGCCTACATCATGTGGCAAACCGGTGAGCATGTGGCTCTATTAGTATAGGAGATAACTGAAAACATATCACACTTTTCATCATAGTGCTTTTACCAATGCATAAAATGCATGGAGAAGTCATTTCGAATGACTGGTCCTCAGTGTTGTGAGAACGATGACTGGTTAAAATTTTTGGTGGTTTCTTGTTCAGTCCATAGGCCTACATCATGTGGCAAACCGGTGAGCATGTGGCTCTATTAGTATAGGAGATACCTGAAAACATATCACACTTTTCATCATAGTGCTTTTACCAATGCATAAAATGCATGGAGAAGTCATTTCGAATGACTGGTCCTCAGTGTTGTGAGAACGATGACTGGTTAAAATTTTTGGTGGTTTCTTGTTCAGTCCATAGGCCTACATCATGTGGCAAACCGGTGAGCATGTGGCTCTATTGGTATAGGAGATACCTGAAAACATATCACACTTTTCATCATAGTGCTTTTACCAATGCATAAAATGCATGGAGAAGTCATTTCGAATGACTGGTCCTCAGTGTTGTGAGAACGATGACTGGTTAAAATTTTTGGTGGTTTCTTGTTCAGTCCATAGGCCTACATCATGTGGCAAACCGGTGAGCATGTGGCTCTATTAGTATAGGAGATACCTGAAAGCATATCACACTTTTCATCATAGTGCTTTTACCAATGCATAAAATGCATGGAGAAGTCATTTCGAATGACTGGTCCTCAGTGTTGTGAGAATGATGACTGGTTAAAATTTTTGGTGGTTTCTTGTTCAGTCCATAGGCCTACATCATGTGGCAAACCGGTGAGCATGTGGCTCTATTAGTATAGGAGATACCTGAAAACATATCACACTTTTCATCATAGTGCTTTTACCAATGCATAAAATGCATGGAGAAGTCATTTCGAATGACTGGTCCTCAGTGTTGTGAGAACGATGACTGGTTAAAATTTTTGGTGGTTTCTTGTTCAGTCCATAGGCCTACATCATGTGGCAAACCGGTGAGCATGTGGCTCTATTAGTATAGGAGATACCTGAAAACATATCACACTTTTCATCATAGTGCTTTTACCAATGCATAAAATGCATGGAGAAGTCATTTCGAATGACTGGTCCTCAGTGTTGTGAGAACGATGACTGGTTAAAATTTTTGGTGGTTTCTTGTTCAGTCCATAGGCCTACATCATGTGGCAAACCGGTGAGCATGTGGCTCTATTAGTATAGGAGATACCTGAAAACATATCACACTTTTCATCATAGTGCTTTTACCAATGCATAAAATGCATGGAGAAGTCATTTCGAATGACTGGTCCTCAGTGTTGTGAGAACGATGACTGGTTAAAATTTTTGGTGGTTTCTTGTTCAGTCCATGGGCCTACATCATGTGGCAAACCGTTGAGCATGTGGCTCTATTAGTATAGGAGATACCTGAAAACATATCACACTTTTCATCATAGTGCTTTTACCAATGCATAAAATGCATGGAGAAGTCATTTCGAATGACTGGTCCTCAGTGTTGTGAGAACGATGACTGGTTAAAATTTTTGGTGGTTTCTTGTTCAGTCCATAGGCCTACATCATGTGGCAAACTGGTGAGCATGTGGCTCTATTAGTATAGGAGATACCTGAAAACATATCACACTTTTCATCATAGTGCTTTTACCAATGCATAAAATGCATGGAGAAGTCATTTCGAATAACTGGTCCTCAGTGTTGTGAGAACGATGACTGGTTAAAATTTTTGGTGGTTTCTTGTTCAGTCCATAGGCCTACATCATGTGGCAAACCGGTGAGCATGTGGCTCTATTAGTATAGGAGATACCTGAAAACATATCACACTTTTCATCATAGTGCTTTTACCAATGCATAAAATGCATGGAGAAGTCATTTCGAATGACTGGTCCTCAGTGTTGTGAGAACGATGACTGGTTAAAATTTTTGGTGGTTTCTTGTTCAGTCCATAGGCCTACATCATGTGGCAAACCGGTGAGCATGTGGCTCTATTAGTATAGGAGATACCTGAAAACATATCACACTTTTCATCATAGTGCTTTTACCAATGCAGAAAATGCATGGAGAAGTCATTTCGAATGACTGGTCCTCAGTGTTGTGAGAACAATGACTGGTTAAAATTTTTGATGGTTTCTTGTTCAGTCCATAGGCCTACATCATGTGGCAAACCGGTGAGCATGTGGCTCTATTAGTATAGGAGATACCTGAAAACATATCACACTTTTCATCATAGTGCTTTTACCAATGCATAAAATGCATGGAGAAGTCATTTCGAATGACTGGTCCTCAGTGTTGTGAGAACGATGACTGGTTAAAATTTTGGTGGTTTCTTGTTCAGTCCATAGGCCTACATCATGTGGCAAACCGGTGAGCATGTGGCTCTATTAGTATAGGAGATACCTGAAAACATATCACACTTTTCATCATAGTGCTTTTACCAATGCATAAAATGCATGGAGAAGTCAATTCGAATGACTGGTCCTCAGTGTTGTGAGAATGATGACTGGTTAAAATTTTTGGTGGTTTCTTGTTCAGTCCATAGGCCTACATCATGTGGCAAACCGGTGAGCATGTGGCTCTATTAGTATAGGAGATACCTGAAAACATATCACACTTTTCATCATAGTGCTTTTACCAATGCATAAAATGCATGGAGAAGTCATTTCGAATGACTGGTCCTCAGTGTTGTGAGAACGATGACTGGTTAAAATTTTTGGTGGTTTCTTGTTCAGTCCATAGGCCTACATCATGTGGCAAACCGGTGAGCATGTGGCTCTATTAGTATAGGAGATACCTGAAAACATATCACACTTTTCATCATAGTGCTTTTACCAATGCATAAAATGCATGGAGAAGTCATTTCGAATGACTGGTCCTCAGTGTTGTGAGAACGATGACTGGTTAAAATTTTTGGTGGTTTCTTGTTCAGTCCATAGGCCTACATCATGTGGCAAACCGGTGAGCATGTGGCTCTATTAGTATAGGAGATACCTGAAAACATATCACACTTTTCATCATAGTGCTTTTACCAATGCATAAAATGCATGGAGAAGTCATTTCGAATGACTGGTCCTCAGTGTTGTGAGAACGATGACTGGTTAAAATTTTGGTGGTTTCTTGTTCAGTCCATAGGCCTACATCATGTGGCAAACCGGTGAGCATGTGGCTCTATTAGTATAGGAGATACCTGAAAACATATCACACTTTTCATCATAGTGCTTTTAGCAATGCATAAAATGCATGGAGAAGTCAATTCGAATGACTGGTCCTCAGTGTTGTGAGAACGATGACTGGTTAAAATTTTTGGTGGTTTCTTGTTCAGTCCATGGGCCTACATCATGTGGCAAACCGGTGAGCATGTGACTCTATTAGTATAGGAGATACCTGAAAACATATCACACTTTTCATCATAGTGCTTTTACCAATGCATAAAATGCATGGAGAAGTCATTTCGAATGACTGGTCCTCAGTGTTGTGAGAACGATGACTGGTTAAAATTTTTGGTGGTTTCTTGTTCAGTCCATAGGCCTACATCATGTGGCAAACCGGTGAGCATGTGGCTCTATTAGTATAGGAGATACCTGAAAACATATCACACTTTTCATCATAGTGCTTTTACCAATGCATAAAATGCATGGAGAAGTCATTTCGAATGACTGGTCCTCAGTGTTGTGAGAACGATGACTGGTTAAAATTTTTGGTGGTTTCTTGTTCAGTCCATAGGCCTACATCATGTGGCAAACCGGTGAGCATGTGGCTCTATTAGTATAGGAGATACCTGAAAACATATCACACTTTTCATCATAGTGCTTTTACCAATGCAGAAAATGCATGGAGAAGTCATTTCGAATGACTGGTCCTCAGTGTTGTGAGAACAATGACTGGTTAAAATTTTTGATGGTTTCTTGTTCAGTCCATAGGCCTACATCATGTGGCAAACCGGTGAGCATGTGGCTCTATTAGTATAGGAGATACCTGAAAACATATCACACTTTTCATCATAGTGCTTTTACCAATGCATAAAATGCATGGAGAAGTCATTTCGAATGACTGGTCCTCAGTGTTGTGAGAACGATGACTGGTTAAAATTTTGGTGGTTTCTTGTTCAGTCCATAGGCCTACATCATGTGGCAAACCGGTGAGCATGTGGCTCTATTAGTATAGGAGATACCTGAAAACATATCACACTTTTCATCATAGTGCTTTTACCAATGCATAAAATGCATGGAGAAGTCAATTCGAATGACTGGTCCTCAGTGTTGTGAGAACGATGACTGGTTAAAATTTTGGTGGTTTCTTGTTCAGTCCATGGGCCTACATCATGTGGCAAACCGGTGAGCATGTGACTCTATTAGTATAGGAGATACCTGAAAACATATCACACTTTTCATCATAGTGCTTTTACCAATGCATAAAATGCATGGAGAAGTCATTTCGAATGACTGGTCCTCAGTGTTGTGAGAACGATGACTGGTTAAAATTTTTGGTGGTTTCTTGTTCAGTCCATGGGCCTACATCATGTGGCAAACCGGTGAGCATGTGGCTCTATTAGTATGGGAGATAACTGAAAACATATCACACTTTTCATCATAGTGCTTTTACCAATGCATAAAATGCATGGAGAAGTCATTTCGAATGACTGGTCCTCAGTGTTGTGAGAACGATGACTGGTTAAAATTTTTGGTGGTTTCTTGTTCAGTCCATAGGCCTACATCATGTGGCAAACCGGTGAGCATGTGGCTCTATTAGTATAGGAGATACCTGAAAACATATCACACTTTTCATCATAGTGCTTTTACCAATGCATAAAATGCATGGAGAAGTCATTTCGAATGACTGGTCCTCAGTGTTGTGAGAACGATGACTGGTTAAAATTTTGGTGGTTTCTTGTTCAGTCCATAGGCCTACATCATGTGGCAAACCGGTGAGCATGTGGCTCTATTAGTATAGGAGATACCTGAAAACATATCACACTTTTCATCATAGTGCTTTTAGCAATGCATAAAATGCATGGAGAAGTCAATTCGAATGACTGGTCCTCAGTGTTGTGAGAACGATGACTGGTTAAAATTTTTGGTGGTTTCTTGTTCAGTCCATGGGCCTACATCATGTGGCAAACCGGTGAGCATGTGACTCTATTAGTATAGGAGATACCTGAAAACATATCACACTTTTCATCATAGTGCTTTTACCAATGCATAAAATGCATGGAGAAGTCATTTCGAATGACTGGTCCTCAGTGTTGTGAGAACGATGACTGGTTAAAATTTTTGGTGGTTTCTGGTTCAGTCCATGGGCCTACATCATGTGGCAAACCGGTGAGCATGTGGCTCTATTAGTATAGGAGATACCTGAAAACATATCACACTTTTCATCATAGTGCTTTTAGCAATGCATAAAATGCATGGAGAAGTCAATTCGAATGACTGGTCCTCAGTGTTGTGAGAACGATGACTGGTTAAAATTTTTGGTGGTTTCTTGTTCAGTCCATGGGCCTACATCATGTGGCAAACCGGTGAGCATGTGACTCTATTAGTATAGGAGATACCTGAAAACATATCACACTTTTCATCATAGTGCTTTTACCAATGCATAAAATGCATGGAGAAGTCATTTCGAATGACTGGTCCTCAGTGTTGTGAGAACGATGACTGGTTAAAATTTTTGGTGGTTTCTTGTTCAGTCCATAGGCCCACATCATGTGGCAAACCGGTGAGCATGTGGATCTATTGGTATAGGAGATACCTGAAAACATATCACACTTTTCATCATAGTGCTTTTACCAATGCATAAAATGCATGGAGAAGTCATTTCGAATGACTGGTCCTCAGTGTTGTGAGAATGATGACTGGTTAAAATTTTTGGTGGTTTCTTGTTCAGTCCATAGGCCTACATCATGTGGCAAACCGGTGAGCATGTGGCTCTATTAGTATAGGAGATACCTGAAAACATATCACACTTTTCATCATAGTGCTTTTACCAATGCATAAAATGCATGGAGAAGTCATTTCGAATGACTGGTCCTCAGTGTTGTGAGAACGATGACTGGTTAAAATTTTTGGTGGCTTCTTGTTCAGTCCATAGGCCTACATCATGTGGCAAACCGGTGAGCATGTGGCTCTATTAGTATAGGAGATACCTGAAAACATATCACACTTTTCATCATAGTGCTTTTACCAATGCATAAAATGCATGGAGAAGTCATTTCGAATGACTGGTCCTCAGTGTTGTGAGAACGATGACTGGTTAATATTTTTGGTGGTTTCTTGTTCAGTCCATAGGCCTACATCATGTGGCAAACCGGTGAGCATGTGGCTCTATTAGTATAGGAGATACCTGAAAACATATCACACTTTTCATCATAGTGCTTTTACCAATGCAGAAAATGCATGGAGAAGTCATTTCGAATGACTGGTCCTCAGTGTTGTGAGAACGATGACTGGTTAAAATTTTTGGTGGTTTCTTGTTCAGTCCATAGGCCTACATCATGTGGCAAACCGGTGAGCATGTGGCTCTATTAGTATAGGAGATACCTGAAAACATATCACACTTTTCATCATAGTGCTTTTACCAATGCATAAAATGCATGGAGAAATTATTTCGAATGACTGGTCCTCAGTGTTGTGAGAACGATGACTGGTTAAAATTTTGGTGGTTTCTTGTTCAGTCCATAGGCCTACATCATGTGGCAAACCGGTGAGCATGTGGCTCTATTAGTATAGGAGATACCTGAAAACATATCACACTTTTCATCATAGTGCTTTTACCAATGCATAAAATGCATGGAGAAGTCATTTTGAATGACTGGTCCTCAGTGTTGTGAGAACGATGACTGGTTAAAATTTTTGGTGGTTTCTTGTTCAGTCCATATGCCTACATCATGTGGCAAACCGGTGAGCATGTGGCTCTATTAGTATAGGAGATACCTGAAAACATATCACACTTTTCATCATAGTGCTTTTACCAATGCATAAAATGCATGGAGAAGTCATTTCGAATGACTGGTCCTCAGTGTTGTGAGAACGATGACTGGTTAAAATTTTTGGTGCTTTCTTGTTCAGTCCATATGCCTACATCATGTGGCAAACCGGTGAGCATGTGGCTCTATTAGTATAGGAGATACCTGAAAACATATCACACTTTTCATCATAGTGCTTTTACCAATGCATAAAATGCATGGAGAAGTCATTTCGAATGACTGGTCCTCAGTGTTGTGAGAACGATGACTGGTTAAAATTTTTGGTGGTTTCTTGTTCAGTCCATAGGCCTACATCATGTGGCAAACCGGTGAGCATGTGGCTCTATTAGTATAGGAGATACCTGAAAACATATCACACTTTTCATCATAGTGCTTTTACCAATGCAGAAAATGCATGGAGAAGTCATTTCGAATGACTGGTCCTCAGTGTTGTGAGAACGATGACTGGTTAAAATTTTTGGTGGTTTCTTGTTCAGTCCATAGGCCTACATCATGTGGCAAACCGGTGAGCATGTGGCTCTATTAGTATAGGAGATACCTGAAAACATATCACACTTTTCATCATAGTGCTTTTACCAATGCAGAAAATGCATGGAGAAGTCATTTCGAATGACTGGTCCTCAGTGTTGTGAGAACGATGACTGGTTAAAATTTTGGTGGTTTCTTGTTCAGTCCATAGGCCTACATCATGTGGCAAACCGGTGAGCATGTGGCTCTATTAGTATAGGAGATACCTGAAAACATATCACACTTTTCATCATAGTGCTTTTACCAATG
Organism: Ranitomeya imitator; assembly: GCF_032444005.1. Taxonomy (NCBI): domain Eukaryota; kingdom Metazoa; phylum Chordata; class Amphibia; order Anura; family Dendrobatidae; genus Ranitomeya; species Ranitomeya imitator. Next base: position 461,124 of record NW_027194843.1, read on the forward strand.
CATAAAATGCATGGAGAAGTCATTTCGAATGACTGGTCCTCAGTGTTGTGAGAACGATGACTGGTTAAAATTTTGGTGGTTTCTTGTTCAGTCCATAGGCCTACATCATGTGGCAAACCGGTGAGCATGTGGCTCTATTAGTATAGGAGATACCTGAAAACATATCACACTTTTCATCATAGTGCTTTTACCAATGCATAAAATGCATGGAGAAGTCAATTCGAATGACTGGTCCTCAGTGTTGTGAGAACGATGACTGGTTAAAATTTTTGGTGGTTTCTTGTTCAGTCCATGGGCCTACATCATGTGGCAAACCGGTGAGCATGTGACTCTATTAGTATAGGAGATACCTGAAAACATATCACACTTTTCATCATAGTGCTTTTACCAATGCATAAAATGCATGGAGAAGTCATTTCGAATGACTGGTCCTCAGTGTTGTGAGAACGATGACTGGTTAAAATTTTTGGTTGTTTCTTGTTCAGTCCATGGGCCTACATCATGTGGCAAACCGGTGAGCATGTGGCTCTATTAGTATAGGAGATACCTGAAAACATATCACACTTTTCATCATAGTGCTTTTACCAATGCATAAAATGCATGGAGAAGTCATTTCGAATGACTGGTCCTCAGTGTTGTGAGAACGATGACTGGTTAAAATTTTTGGTGGTTTCTTGTTCAGTCCATGGGCCTACATCATGTGGCAAACCGGTGAGCATGTGACTCTATTAGTATAGGAGATACCTGAAAACATATCACACTTTTCATCATAGTGCTTTTACCAATGCATAAAATGCATGGAGAAGTCATTTCGAATGACTGGTCCTCAGTGTTGTGAGAACGATGACTGGTTAAAATTTTTGGTGGTTTCTTGTTCAGTCCATGGGCCTACATCATGTGGCAAACCGGTGAGCATGTGGCTCTATTAGTATAGGAGATAACTGAAAACATATCACACTTTTCATCATAGTGCTTTTACCAATGCATAAAATGCATGGAGAAGTCATTTCGAATGACTGGTCCTCAGTGTTGTGAGAACGATGACTGGTTAAAATTTTTGGTGGTTTCTTGTTCAGTCCATAGGCCTACATCATGTGGCAAACCGGTGAGCATGTGGCTCTATTAGTATAGGAGATACCTGAAAACATATCACACTTTTCATCATAGTGCTTTTACCAATGCATAAAATGCATGGAGAAGTCATTTCGAATGACTGGTCCTCAGTGTTGTGAGAACGATGACTGGTTAAAATTTTGGTGGTTTCTTGTTCAGTCCATAGGCCTACATCATGTGGCAAACCGGTGAGCATGTGGCTCTATTAGTATAGGAGATACCTGAAAACATATCACACTTTTCATCATAGTGCTTTTACCAATGCATAAAATGCATGGAGAAGTCAATTCGAATGACTGGTCCTCAGTGTTGTGAGAACGATGACTGGTTAAAATTTTTGGTGGTTTCTTGTTCAGTCCATGGGCCTACATCATGTGGCAAACCGGTGAGCATGTGACTCTATTAGTATAGGAGATACCTGAAAACATATCACACTTTTCATCATAGTGCTTTTACCAATGCATAAAATGCATGGAGAAGTCATTTCGAATGACTGGTCCTCAGTGTTGTGAGAACGATGACTGGTTAAAATTTTTGGTGGTTTCTTGTTCAGTCCATGGGCCTACATCATGTGGCAAACTGGTGAGCATGTGGCTCTATTAGTATAGGAGATAACTGAAAACATATCACACTTTTCATCATAGTGCTTTTACCAATGCATAAAATGCATGGAGAAGTCATTTCGAATGACTGGTCCTCAGTGTTGTGAGAACGATGACTGGTTAAAATTTTTGGTGGTTTCTTGTTCAGTCCATAGGCCTACATCATGTGGCAAACCGGTGAGCATGTGGCTCTATTAGTATAGGAGATACCTGAAAACATATCACACTTTTCATCATAGTGCTTTTACCAATGCATAAAATGCATGGAGAAGTCATTTCGAATGACTGGTCCTCAGTGTTGTGAGAACGATGACTGGTTAAAATTTTGGTGGTTTCTTGTTCAGTCCATAGGCCTACATCATGTGGCAAACCGGTGAGCATGTGGCTCTATTAGTATAGGAGATACCTGAAAACATCACACTTTTCATCATAGTGCTTTTACCAATGCATAAAATGCATGGAGAAGTCAATTCGAATGACTGGTCCTCAGTGTTGTGAGAACGATGACTGGTTAAAATTTTTGATGGTTTCTTGTTCAGTCCATGGGCCTACATCATGTGGCAAACCGGTGAGCATGTGACTCTATTAGTATAGGAGATACCTGAAAACATATCACACTTTTCATCATAGTGCTTTTACCAATGCATAAAATGCATGGAGAAGTCATTTCGAATGACTGGTCCTCAGTGTTGTGAGAACGATGACTGGTTAAAATTTTTGGTGGTTTCTTGTTCAGTCCATAGGCCTACATCATGTGGCAAACCGGTGAGCATGTGGCTCTATTAGTATAGGAGATACCTGAAAACATATCACACTTTTCATCATAGTGCTTTTACCAATGCATAAAATGCATGGAGAAGTCATTTCGAATGACTGGTCCTCAGTGTTGTGAGAACGATGACTGGTTAAAATTTTTGGTGGTTTCTTGTTCAGTCCATGGGCCTACATCATGTGGCAAACCGGTGAGCATGTGACTCTATTAGTATAGGAGATACCTGAAAACATATCACACTTTTCATCATAGTGCTTTTACCAATGCATAAAATGCATGGAGAAGTCATTTCGAATGACTGGTCCTCAGTGTTGTGAGAACGATGACTGGTTAAAATTTTTGGTGGTTTCTTGTTCAGTCCATAGGCCTACATCATGTGGCAAACCGGTGAGCATGTGGCTCTATTAGTATAGGAGATACCTGAAAACATATCACACTTTTCATCATAGTGCTTTTACCAATGCATAAAATGCATGGAGAAGTCATTTCGAATGACTGGTCCTCAGTGTTGTGAGAACGATGACTGGTTAAAATTTTGGTGGTTTCTTGTTCAGTCCATAGGCCTACATCATGTGGCAAACCGGTGAGCATGTGGCTCTATTAGTATAGGAGATACCTGAAAACATATCACACTTTTCATCATAGTGCTTTTACCAATGCATAAAATGCATGGAGAAGTCAATTCGAATGACTGGTCCTCAGTGTTGTGAGAACGATGACTGGTTAAAATTTTTGATGGTTTCTTGTTCAGTCCATGGGCCTACATCATGTGGCAAACCGGTGAGCATGTGACTCTATTAGTATAGGAGATACCTGAAAACATATCACACTTTTCATCATAGTGCTTTTACCAATGCATAAAATGCATGGAGAAGTCATTTCGAATGACTGGTCCTCAGTGTTGTGAGAACGATGACTGGTTAAAATTTTTGGTGGTTTCTTGTTCAGTCCATAGGCCTACATCATGTGGCAAACCGGTGAGCATGTGGCTCTATTAGTATAGGAGATACCTGAAAACATATCACACTTTTCATCATAGTGCTTTTACCAATGCATAAAATGCATGGAGAAGTCATTTCGAATGACTGGTCCTCAGTGTTGTGAGAACGATGACTGGTTAAAATTTTTGGTGGTTTCTTGTTCAGTCCATAGGCCTACATCATGTGGCAAACCGGTGAGCATGTGGCTCTATTAGTATAGGAGATACCTGAAAACATATCACACTTTTCATCATAGTGCTTTTACCAATGCATAAAATGCATGGAGAAGTCATTTCGAATGACTGGTCCTCAGTGTTGTGAGAACGATGACTGGTTAAAATTTTTGGTGGTTTCTTGTTCAGTCCATGGGCCTACATCATGTGGCAAACCGGTGAGCATGTGGCTCTATTAGTATAGGAGATACCTGAAAACATATCACACTTTTCATCATAGTGCTTTTACCAATGCATAAAATGCATGGAGAAGTCAATTCGAATGACTGGTCCTCAGTGTTGTGAGAACGATGACTGGTTAAAATTTTGGTGGTTTCTTGTTCAGTCCATGGGCCTACATCATGTGGCAAACCGGTGAGCATGTGACTCTATTAGTATAGGAGATACCTGAAAACATATCACACTTTTCATCATAGTGCTTTTACCAATGCATAAAATGCATGGAGAAGTCATTTCGAATGACTGGTCCTCAGTGTTGTGAGAACGATGACTGGTTAAAATTTTTGGTGGTTTCTTGTTCAGTCCATGGGCCTACATCATGTGGCAAACCGGTGAGCATGTGGCTCTATTAGTATGGGAGATAACTGAAAACATATCACACTTTTCATCATAGTGCTTTTACCAATGCATAAAATGCATGGAGAAGTCATTTCGAATGACTGGTCCTCAGTGTTGTGAGAACGATGACTGGTTAAAATTTTTGGTGGTTTCTTGTTCAGTCCATAGGCCTACATCATGTGGCAAACCGGTGAGCATGTGGCTCTATTAGTATAGGAGATACCTGAAAACATATCACACTTTTCATCATAGTGCTTTTACCAATGCATAAAATGCATGGAGAAGTCATTTCGAATGACTGGTCCTCAGTGTTGTGAGAACGATGACTGGTTAAAATTTTGGTGGTTTCTTGTTCAGTCCATAGGCCTACATCATGTGGCAAACCGGTGAGCATGTGGCTCTATTAGTATAGGAGATACCTGAAAACATATCACACTTTTCATCATAGTGCTTTTAGCAATGCATAAAATGCATGGAGAAGTCAATTCGAATGACTGGTCCTCAGTGTTGTGAGAACGATGACTGGTTAAAATTTTTGGTGGTTTCTTGTTCAGTCCATGGGCCTACATCATGTGGCAAACCGGTGAGCATGTGACTCTATTAGTATAGGAGATACCTGAAAACATATCACACTTTTCATCATAGTGCTTTTACCAATGCATAAAATGCATGGAGAAGTCATTTCGAATGACTGGTCCTCAGTGTTGTGAGAACGATGACTGGTTAAAATTTTTGGTGGTTTCTGGTTCAGTCCATGGGCCTACATCATGTGGCAAACCGGTGAGCATGTGGCTCTATTAGTATAGGAGATACCTGAAAACATATCACACTTTTCATCATAGTGCTTTTAGCAATGCATAAAATGCATGGAGAAGTCAATTCGAATGACTGGTCCTCAGTGTTGTGAGAACGATGACTGGTTAAAATTTTTGGTGGTTTCTTGTTCAGTCCATGGGCCTACATCATGTGGCAAACCGGTGAGCATGTGACTCTATTAGTATAGGAGATACCTGAAAACATATCACACTTTTCATCATAGTGCTTTTACCAATGCATAAAATGCATGGAGAAGTCATTTCGAATGACTGGTCCTCAGTGTTGTGAGAACGATGACTGGTTAAAATTTTTGGTGGTTTCTTGTTCAGTCCATAGGCCCACATCATGTGGCAAACCGGTGAGCATGTGGATCTATTGGTATAGGAGATACCTGAAAACATATCACACTTTTCATCATAGTGCTTTTACCAATGCATAAAATGCATGGAGAAGTCATTTCGAATGACTGGTCCTCAGTGTTGTGAGAATGATGACTGGTTAAAATTTTTGGTGGTTTCTTGTTCAGTCCATAGGCCTACATCATGTGGCAAACCGGTGAGCATGTGGCTCTATTAGTATAGGAGATACCTGAAAACATATCACACTTTTCATCATAGTGCTTTTACCAATGCATAAAATGCATGGAGAAGTCATTTCGAATGACTGGTCCTCAGTGTTGTGAGAACGATGACTGGTTAAAATTTTTGGTGGCTTCTTGTTCAGTCCATAGGCCTACATCATGTGGCAAACCGGTGAGCATGTGGCTCTATTAGTATAGGAGATACCTGAAAACATATCACACTTTTCATCATAGTGCTTTTACCAATGCATAAAATGCATGGAGAAGTCATTTCGAATGACTGGTCCTCAGTGTTGTGAGAACGATGACTGGTTAATATTTTTGGTGGTTTCTTGTTCAGTCCATAGGCCTACATCATGTGGCAAACCGGTGAGCATGTGGCTCTATTAGTATAGGAGATACCTGAAAACATATCACACTTTTCATCATAGTGCTTTTACCAATGCAGAAAATGCATGGAGAAGTCATTTCGAATGACTGGTCCTCAGTGTTGTGAGAACGATGACTGGTTAAAATTTTTGGTGGTTTCTTGTTCAGTCCATAGGCCTACATCATGTGGCAAACCGGTGAGCATGTGGCTCTATTAGTATAGGAGATACCTGAAAACATATCACACTTTTCATCATAGTGCTTTTACCAATGCATAAAATGCATGGAGAAATTATTTCGAATGACTGGTCCTCAGTGTTGTGAGAACGATGACTGGTTAAAATTTTGGTGGTTTCTTGTTCAGTCCATAGGCCTACATCATGTGGCAAACCGGTGAGCATGTGGCTCTATTAGTATAGGAGATACCTGAAAACATATCACACTTTTCATCATAGTGCTTTTACCAATGCATAAAATGCATGGAGAAGTCATTTTGAATGACTGGTCCTCAGTGTTGTGAGAACGATGACTGGTTAAAATTTTTGGTGGTTTCTTGTTCAGTCCATATGCCTACATCATGTGGCAAACCGGTGAGCATGTGGCTCTATTAGTATAGGAGATACCTGAAAACATATCACACTTTTCATCATAGTGCTTTTACCAATGCATAAAATGCATGGAGAAGTCATTTCGAATGACTGGTCCTCAGTGTTGTGAGAACGATGACTGGTTAAAATTTTTGGTGCTTTCTTGTTCAGTCCATATGCCTACATCATGTGGCAAACCGGTGAGCATGTGGCTCTATTAGTATAGGAGATACCTGAAAACATATCACACTTTTCATCATAGTGCTTTTACCAATGCATAAAATGCATGGAGAAGTCATTTCGAATGACTGGTCCTCAGTGTTGTGAGAACGATGACTGGTTAAAATTTTTGGTGGTTTCTTGTTCAGTCCATAGGCCTACATCATGTGGCAAACCGGTGAGCATGTGGCTCTATTAGTATAGGAGATACCTGAAAACATATCACACTTTTCATCATAGTGCTTTTACCAATGCAGAAAATGCATGGAGAAGTCATTTCGAATGACTGGTCCTCAGTGTTGTGAGAACGATGACTGGTTAAAATTTTTGGTGGTTTCTTGTTCAGTCCATAGGCCTACATCATGTGGCAAACCGGTGAGCATGTGGCTCTATTAGTATAGGAGATACCTGAAAACATATCACACTTTTCATCATAGTGCTTTTACCAATGCAGAAAATGCATGGAGAAGTCATTTCGAATGACTGGTCCTCAGTGTTGTGAGAACGATGACTGGTTAAAATTTTGGTGGTTTCTTGTTCAGTCCATAGGCCTACATCATGTGGCAAACCGGTGAGCATGTGGCTCTATTAGTATAGGAGATACCTGAAAACATATCACACTTTTCATCATAGTGCTTTTACCAATGCATAAAATGCATGGAGAAGTCATTTCGAATGACTGGTCCTCAGTGTTGTGAGAACGATGACTGGTTAAAATTTTGGTGGTTTCTTGTTCAGTCCATAGGCCTACATCATGTGGCAAACCGGTGAGCATGTGGCTCTATTAGTATAGGAGATACCTGAAAACATATCACACTTTTCATCATAGTGCTTTTACCAATGCATAAAATGCATGGAGAAGTCAATTCGAATGACTGGTCCTCAGTGTTGTGAGAACGATGACTGGTTAAAATTTTTGGTGGTTTCTTGTTCAGTCCATGGGCCTACATCATGTGGCAAACCGGTGAGCATGTGACTCTATTAGTATAGGAGATACCTGAAAACATATCACACTTTTCATCATAGTGCTTTTACCAATGCATAAAATGCATGGAGAAGTCATTTCGAATGACTGGTCCTCAGTGTTGTGAGAACGATGACTGGTTAAAATTTTTGGTTGTTTCTTGTTCAGTCCATGGGCCTACATCATGTGGCAAACCGGTGAGCATGTGGCTCTATTAGTATAGGAGATACCTGAAAACATATCACACTTTTCATCATAGTGCTTTTACCAATGCATAAAATGCATGGAGAAGTCATTTCGAATGACTGGTCCTCAGTGTTGTGAGAACGATGACTGGTTAAAATTTTTGGTGGTTTCTTGTTCAGTCCATGGGCCTACATCATGTGGCAAACCGGTGAGCATGTGACTCTATTAGTATAGGAGATACCTGAAAACATATCACACTTTTCATCATAGTGCTTTTACCAATGCATAAAATGCATGGAGAAGTCATTTCGAATGACTGGTCCTCAGTGTTGTGAGAACGATGACTGGTTAAAATTTTTGGTGGTTTCTTGTTCAGTCCATGGGCCTACATCATGTGGCAAACCGGTGAGCATGTGGCTCTATTAGTATAGGAGATAACTGAAAACATATCACACTTTTCATCATAGTGCTTTTACCAATGCATAAAATGCATGGAGAAGTCATTTCGAATGACTGGTCCTCAGTGTTGTGAGAACGATGACTGGTTAAAATTTTTGGTGGTTTCTTGTTCAGTCCATAGGCCTACATCATGTGGCAAACCGGTGAGCATGTGGCTCTATTAGTATAGGAGATACCTGAAAACATATCACACTTTTCATCATAGTGCTTTTACCAATGCATAAAATGCATGGAGAAGTCATTTCGAATGACTGGTCCTCAGTGTTGTGAGAACGATGACTGGTTAAAATTTTGGTGGTTTCTTGTTCAGTCCATAGGCCTACATCATGTGGCAAACCGGTGAGCATGTGGCTCTATTAGTATAGGAGATACCTGAAAACATATCACACTTTTCATCATAGTGCTTTTACCAATGCATAAAATGCATGGAGAAGTCAATTCGAATGACTGGTCCTCAGTGTTGTGAGAACGATGACTGGTTAAAATTTTTGGTGGTTTCTTGTTCAGTCCATGGGCCTACATCATGTGGCAAACCGGTGAGCATGTGACTCTATTAGTATAGGAGATACCTGAAAACATATCACACTTTTCATCATAGTGCTTTTACCAATGCATAAAATGCATGGAGAAGGCATTTCGAATGACTGGTCCTCAGTGTTGTGAGAACGATGACTGGTTAAAATTTTTGGTGGTTTCTTGTTCAGTCCATGGGCCTACATCATGTGGCAAACTGGTGAGCATGTGGCTCTATTAGTATAGGAGATAACTGAAAACATATCACACTTTTCATCATAGTGCTTTTACCAATGCATAAAATGCATGGAGAAGTCATTTCGAATGACTGGTCCTCAGTGTTGTGAGAACGATGACTGGTTAAAATTTTTGGTGGTTTCTTGTTCAGTCCATAGGCCTACATCATGTGGCAAACCGGTGAGCATGTGGCTCTATTAGTATAGGAGATACCTGAAAACATATCACACTTTTCATCATAGTGCTTTTACCAATGCATAAAATGCATGGAGAAGTCATTTCGAATGACTGGTCCTCAGTGTTGTGAGAACGATGACTGGTTAAAATTTTGGTGGTTTCTTGTTCAGTCCATAGGCCTACATCATGTGGCAAACCGGTGAGCATGTGGCTCTATTAGTATAGGAGATACCTGAAAACATCACACTTTTCATCATAGTGCTTTTACCAATGCATAAAATGCATGGAGAAGTCAATTCGAATGACTGGTCCTCAGTGTTGTGAGAACGATGACTGGTTAAAATTTTTGATGGTTTCTTGTTCAGTCCATGGGCCTACATCATGTGGCAAACCGGTGAGCATGTGACTCTATTAGTATAGGAGATACCTGAAAACATATCACACTTTTCATCATAGTGCTTTTACCAATGCATAAAATGCATGGAGAAGTCATTTCGAATGACTGGTCCTCAGTGTTGTGAGAACGATGACTGGTTAAAATTTTTGGTGGTTTCTTGTTCAGTCCATAGGCCTACATCATGTGGCAAACCGGTGAGCATGTGGCTCTATTAGTATAGGAGATACCTGAAAACATATCACACTTTTCATCATAGTGCTTTTACCAATGCATAAAATGCATGGAGAAGTCATTTCGAATGACTGGTCCTCAGTGTTGTGAGAACGATGACTGGTTAAAATTTTTGGTGGTTTCTTGTTCAGTCCATGGGCCTACATCATGTGGCAAACCGGTGAGCATGTGACTCTATTAGTATAGGAGATACCTGAAAACATATCACACTTTTCATCATAGTGCTTTTACCAATGCATAAAATGCATGGAGAAGTCATTTCGAATGACTGGTCCTCAGTGTTGTGAGAACGATGACTGGTTAAAATTTTTGGTGGTTTCTTGTTCAGTCCATAGGCCTACATCATGTGGCAAACCGGTGAGCATGTGGCTCTATTAGTATAGGAGATACCTGAAAACATATCACACTTTTCATCATAGTGCTTTTACCAATGCATAAAATGCATGGAGAAGTCATTTCGAATGACTGGTCCTCAGTGTTGTGAGAACGATGACTGGTTAAAATTTTGGTGGTTTCTTGTTCAGTCCATAGGCCTACATCATGTGGCAAACCGGTGAGCATGTGGCTCTATTAGTATAGGAGATACCTGAAAACATATCACACTTTTCATCATAGTGCTTTTACCAATGCATAAAATGCATGGAGAAGTCAATTCGAATGACTGGTCCTCAGTGTTGTGAGAACGATGACTGGTTAAAATTTTTGATGGTTTCTTGTTCAGTCCATGGGCCTACATCATGTGGCAAACCGGTGAGCATGTGACTCTATTAGTATAGGAGATACCTGAAAACATATCACACTTTTCATCATAGTGCTTTTACCAATGCATAAAATGCATGGAGAAGTCATTTCGAATGACTGGTCCTCAGTGTTGTGAGAACGATGACTGGTTAAAATTTTTGGTGGTTTCTTGTTCAGTCCATAGGCCTACATCATGTGGCAAACCGGTGAGCATGTGGCTCTATTAGTATAGGAGATACCTGAAAACATATCACACTTTTCATCATAGTGCTTTTACCAATGCATAAAATGCATGGAGAAGTCATTTCGAATGACTGGTCCTCAGTGTTGTGAGAACGATGACTGGTTAAAATTTTTGGTGGTTTCTTGTTCAGTCCATAGGCCTACATCATGTGGCAAACCGGTGAGCATGTGGCTCTATTAGTATAGGAGATACCTGAAAACATATCACACTTTTCATCATAGTGCTTTTACCAATGCATAAAATGCATGGAGAAGTCATTTCGAATGACTGGTCCTCAGTGTTGTGAGAACGATGACTGGTTAAAATTTTTGGTGGTTTCTTGTTCAGTCCATGGGCCTACATCATGTGGCAAACCGGTGAGCATGTGGCTCTATTAGTATAGGAGATACCTGAAAACATATCACACTTTTCATCATAGTGCTTTTACCAATGCATAAAATGCATGGAGAAGTCATTTCGAATGACTGGTCCTCAGTGTTGTGAGAACGATGACTGGTTAAAATTTTTGGTGGTTTCTTGTTCAGTCCATAGGCCTACATCATGTGGCAAACCGGTGAGCATGTGGCTCTATTAGTATAGGAGATACCTGAAAACATATCACACTTTTCATCATAGTGCTTTTACCAATGCATAAAATGCATGGAGAAGTCATTTCGAATGACTGGTCCTCAGTGTTGTGAGAACGATGACTGGTTAAAATTTTTGGTGGTTTCTTGTTCAGTCCATAGGCCTACATCATGTGGCAAACTGGTGAGCATGTGGCTCTATTAGTATAGGAGATACCTGAAAACATATCACACTTTTCATCATAGTGCTTTTACCAATGCATAAAATGCATGGAGAAGTCATTTCGAATGACTGGTCCTCAGTGTTGTGAGAACGATGACTGGTTAAAATTTTTGGTGGTTTCTTGTTCAGTCCATAGGCCTACATCATGTGGCAAACCGGTGAGCATGTGGCTCTATTAGTATAGGAGATACCTGAAAACATATCACACTTTTCATCATAGTGCTTTTACCAATGGATAAAATGCATGGAGAAGTCAATTCGAATGACTGGTCCTCAGTGTTGTGAGAACGAAGACTGGTTAAAATTTTTGGTGGTTTCTTGTTCAGTCCATGGGCCTACATCATGTGGCAAACCGGTGAGCATGTGACTCTATTAGTATAGGAGATACCTGAAAACATATCACACTTTTCATCATAGTGCTTTTACCAATGCATAAAATGCATGGAGAAGTCATTTCGAATGACTGGTCCTCAGTGTTGTGAGAACGATGACTGGTTAAAATTTTTGGTGGTTTCTTGTTCAGTCCATGGGCCTACATCATGTGGCAAACCGGTGAGCATGTGGCTCTATTAGTATAGGAGATAACTGAAAACATATCACACTTTTCATCATAGTGCTTTTACCAATGCATAAAATGCATGGAGAAGTCATTTCGAATGACTGGTCCTCAGTGTTGTGAGAACGATGACTGGTTAAAATTTTTGGTGGTTTCTGGTTCAGTCCATGGGCCTACATCATGTGGCAAACCGGTGAGCATGTGGCTCTATTAGTATAGGAGATACCTGAAAACATATCACACTTTTCATCATAGTGCTTTTAGCAATGCATAAAATGCATGGAGAAGTCAATTCGAATGACTGGTCCTCAGTGTTGTGAGAACGATGACTGGTTAAAATTTTTGGTGGTTTCTTGTTCAGTCCATGGGCCTACATCATGTGGCAAACCGGTGAGCATGTGACTCTATTAGTATAGGAGATACCTGAAAACATATCACACTTTTCATCATAGTGCTTTTACCAATGCATAAAATGCATGGAGAAGTCATTTCGAATGACTGGTCCTCAGTGTTGTGAGAACGATGACTGGTTAAAATTTTTGGTGGTTTCTTGTTCAGTCCATAGGCCTACATCATGTGGCAAACCGGTGAGCATGTGGCTCTATTAGTATAGGAGATACCTGAAAACATATCACACTTTTCATCATAGTGCTTTTACCAATGCATAAAATGCATGGAGAAGTCATTTCGAATGACTGGTCCTCAGTGTTGTGAGAACGATGACTGGTTAAAATTTTGGTGGTTTCTTGTTCAGTCCATAGGCCTACATCATGTGGCAAACCGGTGAGCATGTGGCTCTATTAGTATAGGAGATACCTGAAAACATATCACACTTTTCATCATAGTGCTTTTACCAATGCATAAAATGCATGGAGAAGTCAATTCGAATGACTGGTCCTCAGTGTTGTGAGAACGATGACTGGTTAAAATTTTTGGTGGTTTCTTGTTCAGTCCATGGGCCTACATCATGTGGCAAACCGGTGAGCATGTGACTCTATTAGTATAGGAGATACCTGAAAACATATCACACTTTTCATCATAGTGCTTTTACCAATGCATAAAATGCATGGAGAAGTCATTTCGAATGACTGGTCCTCAGTGTTGTGAGAACGATGACTGGTTAAAATTTTTGGTGGTTTCTTGTTCAGTCCATGGGCCTACATCATGTGGCAAACCGGTGAGCATGTGGCTCTATTAGTATAGGAGATACCTGAAAACATATCACACTTTTCATCATAGTGCTTTTACCAATGCATAAAATGCATGGAGAAGTCATTTCGAATGACTGGTCCTCAGTGTTGTGAGAACGATGACTGGTTAAAATTTTTGGTGGTTTCTTGTTCAGTCCATAGGCCTACATCATGTGGCAAACCGGTGAGCATGTGGCTCTATTAGTATAGGAGATACCTGAAAACATATCACACTTTTCATCATAGTGCTTTTACCAATGCATAAAATGCATGGAGAAGTCATTTCGAATGACTGGTCCTCAGTGTTGTGAGTACGATGACTGGTTAAAATTTTTGGTGGTTTCTTGTTCAGTCCATAGGCCTACATCATGTGGCAAACCGGTGAGCATGTGGCTCTATTAGTATAGGAGATACCTGAAAACATATCACACTTTTCATCATAGTGCTTTTACCAATGCATAAAATGCATGGAGAAGTCATTTCAAATGACTGGTCCTCAGTGTTGTGAGAACGATGACTGGTTAAAATTTTTGGTGGTTTCTTGTTCAGTCCATAGGCCTACATCATGTGGCAAACCGGTGAGAATGTGGCTCTATTAGTATAGGAGATACCTGAAAACATATCACACTTTTCATCATAGTGCTTTTACCAATGCATAAAATGCATGGAGAAGTCATTTCGAATGACTGGTCCTCAGTGTTGTGAGAACGATGACTGGTTAAAATTTTTGGTGGTTTCTTGTTCAGTCCATGGGCCTACATCATGTGGCAAACCGGTGAGCATGTGGCTCTATTAGTATAGGAGATACCTGAAAACATATCACACTTTTCATCATAGTGCTTTTACCAATGCATAAAATGCATGGAGAAGTCATTTCGAATGACTGGTCCTCAGTGTTGTGAGAACGATGACTGGTTAAAATTTTTGGTGGTTTCTTGTTCAGTCCATAGGCCTACATCATGTGGCAAACCGGTGAGCATGTGGCTCTATTAGTATAGGAGATACCTGAAAACATATCACACTTTTCATCATAGTGCTTTTACCAATGGATAAAATGCATGGAGAAGTCAATTCGAATGACTGGTCCTCAGTGTTGTGAGAACGATGACTGGTTAAAATTTTTGGTGGTTTCTTGTTCAGTCCATGGGCCTACATCATGTGGCAAACCGGTGAGCATGTGACTCTATTAGTATAGGAGATACCTGAAAACATATCACACTTTTCATCATCGTGCTTTTACCAATGCATAAAATGCATGGAGAAGTCATTTCGAATGACTGGTCCTCAGTGTTGTGAGAACGATGACTGGTTAAAATTTTTGGTGGTTTCTTGTTCAGTCCATGGGCCTACATCATGTGGCAAACCGGTGAGCATGTGGCTCTATTAGTATAGGAGATAACTGAAAACATATCACACTTTTCATCATAGTGCTTTTACCAATGCATAAAATGCATGGAGAAGTCATTTCGAATGACTGGTCCTCAGTGTTGTGAGAACGATGACTGGTTAAAATTTTTGGTGGTTTCTTGTTCAGTCCATAGGCCTACATCATGTGGCAAACCGGTGAGCATGTGGCTCTATTAGTATAGGAGATACCTGAAAACATATCACACTTTTCATCATAGTGCTTTTACCAATGCATAAAATGCATGGAGAAGTCATTTCGAATGACTGGTCCTCAGTGTTGTGAGAACGATGACTGGTTAAAATTTTTGGTGGTTTCTTGTTCAGTCCATAGGCCTACATCATGTGGCAAACCGGTGAGCATGTGGCTCTATTAGTATAGGAGATACCTGAAAACATATCACACTTTTCATCATAGTGCTTTTACCAATGCATAAAATGCATGGAGAAGTCATTTCGAATGACTGGTCCTCAGTGTTGTGAGAACGATGACTGGTTAAAATTTTTGGTGGTTTCTTGTTCAGTCCATAGGCCTACATCATGTGGCAAACCGGTGAGCATGTGGCTCTATTAGTATAGGAGATACCTGAAAACATATCACACTTTTCATCATAGTGCTTTTACCAATGCATAAAATGCATGGAGAAGTCATTTCGAATGACTGGTCCTCAGTGTTGTGAGAACGATGACTGGTTAAAATTTTTGGTGGTTTCTTGTTCAGTCCATATGCCTACATCATGTGGCAAACCGGTGAGCATGTGGCTCTATTAGTATAGGAGATACCTGAAAACATATCACACTTTTCATCATAGTGCTTTTACCAATGCATAAAATGCATGGAGAAGTCATTTCGAATGACTGGTCCTCAGTGTTGTGAGAACGATGACTGGTTAAAATTTTTGGTGGTTTCTTGTTCAGTCCATAGGCCTACATCATGTGGCAAACCGGTGAGCATGTGGCTCTATTAGTATAGGAGATACCTGAAAACATATCACACTTTTCATCATAGTGCTTTTACCAATGCAGAAAATGCATGGAGAAGTCATTTCGAATGACTGGTCCTCAGTGTTGTGAGAACGATGACTGGTTAAAATTTTTGGTGGTTTCTTGTTCAGTCCATGGGCCTACATCATGTGGCAAACCGGTGAGCATGTGGCTCTATTAGTATAGGAGATACCTGAAAACATATCACACTTTTCATCATAGTGCTTTTACCAATGCATAAAATGCATGGAGAAGTCATTTCGAATGACTGGTCCTCAGTGTTGTGAGAACGATGACTGGTTAAAATTTTGGTGGTTTCTTGTTCAGTCCATAGGCCTACATCATGTGGCAAACCGGTGAGCATGTGGCTCTATTAGTATAGGAGATACCTGAAAACATATCACACTTTTCATCATAGTGCTTTTACCAATGGATAAAATGCATGGAGAAGTCAATTCGAATGACTGGTCCTCAGTGTTGTGAGAACGATGACTGGTTAAAATTTTTGGTGGTTTCTTGTTCAGTCCATGGGCCTACATCATGTGGCAAACCGGTGAGCATGTGACTCTATTAGTATAGGAGATACCTGAAAACATATCACACTTTTCATCATCGTGCTTTTACCAATGCATAAAATGCATGGAGAAGTCATTTCGAATGACTGGTCCTCAGTGTTGTGAGAACGATGACTGGTTAAAATTTTTGGTGGTTTCTTGTTCAGTCCATGGGCCTACATCATGTGGCAAACCGGTGAGCATGTGGCTCTATTAGTATAGGAGATAACTGAAAACATATCACACTTTTCATCATAGTGCTTTTACCAATGCATAAAATGCATGGAGAAGTCATTTCGAATGACTGGTCCTCAGTGTTGTGAGAACGATGACTGGTTAAAATTTTTGGTGGTTTCTTGTTCAGTCCATAGGCCTACATCATGTGGCAAACCGGTGAGCATGTGGCTCTATTAGTATAGGAGATACCTGAAAACATATCACACTTTTCATCATAGTGCTTTTACCAATGCATAAAATGCATGGAGAAGTCATTTCGAATGACTGGTCCTCAGTGTTGTGAGAACGATGACTGGTTAAAATTTTTGGTGGTTTCTTGTTCAGTCCATAGGCCTACATCATGTGTCAAACCGGTGAGCATGTGGCTCTATTAGTATAGGAGATACCTGAAAACATATCACACTTTTCATCATAGTGCTTTTACCAATGCATAAAATGCATGGAGAAGTCATTTCGAATGACTGGTCCTCAGTGTTGTGAGAACGATGACTGGTTAAAATTTTTGGTGGTTTCTTGTTCAGTCCATATGCCTACATCATGTGGCAAACCGGTGAGCATGTGGCTCTATTAGTATAGGAGATACCTGAAAACATATCACACTTTTCATCATAGTGCTTTTACCAATGCATAAAATGCATGGAGAAGTCATTTCGAATGACTGGTCCTCAGTGTTGTGAGAACGATGACTGGTTAAAATTTTTGGTGGTTTCTTGTTCAGTCCATATGCCTACATCATGTGGCAAACCGGTGAGCATGTGGCTCTATTAGTATAGGAGATACCTGAAAACATATCACACTTTTCATCATAGTGCTTTTACCAGTGCATAAAATGCATGGAGAAGTCTTTTCGAATGACTGGTCCTCAGTGTTGTGAGAACGATGACTGGTTAAAATTTTTGGTGGTTTCTTGTTCAGTCCATAGGCCTACATCATGTGGCAAACCGGTGAGCATGTGGCTCTATTAGTATAGGAGATACCTGAAAACATATCACACTTTTCATCATAGTGCTTTTACCAATGCAGAAAATGCATGGAGAAGTCATTTCGAATGACTGGTCCTCAGTGTTGTGAGAACGATGACTGGTTAAAATTTTTGGTGGTTTCTTGTTCAGTCCATAGGCCTACATCATGTGGCAAACCGGTGAGCATGTGGCTCTATTAGTATAGGAGATACCTGAAAACATATCACACTTTTCATCATAGTGCTTTTACCAATGCAGAAAATGCATGGAGAAGTCATTTCGAATGACTGGTCCTCAGTGTTGTGAGAACGATGACTGGTTAAAATTTTTGGTGGTTTCTTGTTCAGTCCATAGGCCTACATCATGTGGCAAACCGGTGAGCATGTGGCTCTATTAGTATAGGAGATACCTGAAAACATATCACACTTTTCATCATAGTGCTTTTACCAATGCATAAAATGCATGGAGAAGTCATTTCGAATGACTGGTCCTCAGTGTTGTGAGAACGATGACTGGTTAAAATTTTGGTGGTTTCTTGTTCAGTCCATAGGCCTACATCATGTGGCAAACCGGTGAGCATGTGGCTCTATTAGTATAGGAGATACCTGAAAACATATCACACTTTTCATCATAGTGCTTTTACCAATGCATAAAATGCATGGAGAAGTCAATTCGAATGACTGGTCCTCAGTGTTGTGAGAACGATGACTGGTTAAAATTTTTGGTGGTTTCTTGTTCAGTCCATGGGCCTACATCATGTGGCAAACCGGTGAGCATGTGACTCTATTAGTATAGGAGATACCTGAAAACATATCACACTTTTCATCATAGTGCTTTTACCAATGCATAAAATGCATGGAGAAGTCATTTCGAATGACTGGTCCTCAGTGTTGTGAGAACGATGACTGGTTAAAATTTTTGGTGGTTTCTTGTTCAGTCCATGGGCCTACATCATGTGGCAAACCGGTGAGCATGTGGCTCTATTAGTATAGGAGATACCTGAAAACATATCACACTTTTCATCATAGTGCTTTTACCAATGCATAAAATGCATGGAGAAGTCATTTCGAATGACTGGTCCTCAGTGTTGTGAGAACGATGACTGGTTAAAATTTTTGGTGGTTTCTTGTTCAGTCCATGGGCCTACATCATGTGGCAAACCGGTGAGCATGTGACTCTATTAGTATAGGAGATACCTGAAAACATATCACACTTTTCATCATAGTGCTTTTACCAATGCATAAAATGCATGGAGAAGTCATTTCGAATGACTGGTCCTCAGTGTTGTGAGAACGATGACTGGTTAAAATTTTTGGTGGTTTCTTGTTCAGTCCATGGGCCTACATCATGTGGCAAACCGGTGAGCATGTGGCTCTATTAGTATAGGAGATAACTGAAAACATATCACACTTTTCATCATAGTGCTTTTACCAATGCATAAAATGCATGGAGAAGTCATTTCGAATGACTGGTCCTCAGTGTTGTGAGAACGATGACTGGTTAAAATTTTTGGTGGTTTCTTGTTCAGTCCATAGGCCTACATCATGTGTCAAACCGGTGAGCATGTGGCTCTATTAGTATAGGAGATACCTGAAAACATATCACACTTTTCATCATAGTGCTTTTACCAATGCATAAAATGCATGGAGAAGTCATTTCGAATGACTGGTCCTCAGTGTTGTGAGAACGATGACTGGTTAAAATTTTTGGTGGTTTCTTGTTCAGTCCATAGGCCTACATCATGTGGCAAACCGGTGAGCATGTGGCTCTATTAGTATAGGAGATACCTGAAAACATATCACACTTTTCATCATAGTGCTTTTACCAATGCATAAAATGCATGGAGAAGTCATTTCGAATGACTGGTCCTCAGTGTTGTGAGAACGATGACTGGTTAAAATTTTTGGTGGTTTCTTGTTCAGTCCATATGCCTACATCATGTGGCAAACCGGTGAGCATGTGGCTCTATTAGTATAGGAGATACCTGAAAACATATCACACTTTTCATCATAGTGCTTTTACCAATGCATAAAATGCATGGAGAAGTCATTTCGAATGACTGGTCCTCAGTGTTGTGAGAACGATGACTGGTTAAAATTTTTGGTGGTTTCTTGTTCAGTCCATAGGCCTACATCATGTGGCAAACCGGTGAGCATGTGGCTCTATTAGTATAGGAGATACCTGAAAACATATCACACTTTTCATCATAGTGCTTTTACCAATGCAGAAAATGCATGGAGAAGTCATTTCGAATGACTGGTCCTCAGTGTTGTGAGAACGATGACTGGTTAAAATTTTTGGTGGTTTCTTGTTCAGTCCATAGGCCTACATCATGTGGCAAACCGGTGAGCATGTGGCTCTATTAGTATAGGAGATACCTGAAAACATATCACACTTTTCATCATAGTGCTTTTACCAATGCAGAAAATGCATGGAGAAGTCATTTCGAATGACTGGTCCTCAGTGTTGTGAGAACGATGACTGGTTAAAATTTTTGGTGGTTTCTTGTTCAGTCCATAGGCCTACATCATGTGGCAAACCGGTGAGCATGTGGCTCTATTAGTATAGGAGATACCTGAAAACATATCACACTTTTCATCATAGTGCTTTTACCAATGCATAAAATGCATGGAGAAGTCATTTCGAATGACTGGTCCTCAGTGTTGTGAGAACGATGACTGGTTAAAATTTTGATGGTTTCTTGTTCAGTCCATAGGCCTACATCATGTGGCAAACCGGTGAGCATGTGGCTCTATTAGTATAGGAGATACCTGAAAACATATCACACTTTTCATCATAGTGCTTTTACCAATGCATAAAATGCATGGAGAAGTCAATTCGAATGACTGGTCCTCAGTGTTGTGAGAACGATGACTGGTTAAAATTTTTGGTGGTTTCTTGTTCAGTCCATGGGCCTACATCATGTGGCAAACCGGTGAGCATGTGACTCTATTAGTATAGGAGATACCTGAAAACATATCACACTTTTCATCATAGTGCTTTTACCAATGCATAAAATGCATGGAGAAGTCATTTCGAATGACTGGTCCTCAGTGTTGTGAGAACGATGACTGGTTAAAATTTTTGGTGGTTTCTTGTTCAGTCCATGGGCCTACATCATGTGGCAAACCGGTGAGCATGTGGCTCTATTAGTATAGGAGATACCTGAAAACATATCACACTTTTCATCATAGTGCTTTTACCAATGCATAAAATGCATGGAGAAGTCATTTCGAATGACTGGTCCTCAGTGTTGTGAGAACGATGACTGGTTAAAATTTTTGGTGGTTTCTTGTTCAGTCCATGGGCCTACATCATGTGGCAAACCGGTGAGCATGTGACTCTATTAGTATAGGAGATACCTGAAAACATATCACACTTTTCATCATAGTGCTATTACCAATGCATAAAATGCATGGAGAAGTCATTTCGAATGACTGGTCCTCAGTGTTGTGAGAACGATGACTGGTTAAAATTTTTGGTGGTTTCTTGTTCAGTCCATGGGCCTACATCATGTGGCAAACCGGTGAGCATGTGGCTCTATTAGTATAGGAGATAACTGAAAACATATCACACTTTTCATCATAGTGCTTTTACCAATGCATAAAATGCATGGAGAAGTCATTTCGAATGACTGGTCCTCAGTGTTGTGAGAACGATGACTGGTTAAAATTTTTGGTGGTTTCTTGTTCAGTCCATAGGCCTACATCATGTGTCAAACCGGTGAGCATGTGGCTCTATTAGTATAGGAGATACCTGAAAACATATCACACTTTTCATCATAGTGCTTTTACCAATGCATAAAATGCATGGAGAAGTCATTTCGAATGACTGGTCCTCAGTGTTGTGAGAACGATGACTGGTTAAAATTTTTGGTGGTTTCTTGTTCAGTCCATATGCCTACATCATGTGGCAAACCGGTGAGCATGTGGCTCTATTAGTATAGGAGATACCTGAAAACATATCACACTTTTCATCATAGTGCTTTTACCAATGCATAAAATGCATGGAGAAGTCATTTCGAATGACTGGTCCTCAGTGTTGTGAGAACGATGACTGGTTAAAATTTTTGGTGGTTTCTTGTTCAGTCCATATGCCTACATCATGTGGCAAACCGGTGAGCATGTGGCTCTATTAGTATAGGAGATACCTGAAAACATATCACACTTTTCATCATAGTGCTTTTACCAATGCATAAAATGCATGGAGAAGTCATTTCGAATGACTGGTCCTCAGTGTTGTGAGAACGATGACTGGTTAAAATTTTTGGTGGTTTCTTGTTCAGTCCATAGGCCTACATCATGTGGCAAACCGGTGAGCATGTGGCTCTATTAGTATAGGAGATACCTGAAAACATATCACACTTTTCATCATAGTGCTTTTACCAATGCAGAAAATGCATGGAGAAGTCATTTCGAATGACTGGTCCTCAGTGTTGTGAGAACGATGACTGGTTAAAATTTTTGGTGGTTTCTTGTTCAGTCCATAGGCCTACATCATGTGGCAAACCGGTGAGCATGTGGCTCTATTAGTATAGGAGATACCTGAAAACATATCACACTTTTCATCATAGTGCTTTTACCAATGCAGAAAATGCATGGAGAAGTCATTTCGAATGACTGGTCCTCAGTGTTGTGAGAACGATGACTGGTTAAAATTTTTGGTGGTTTCTTGTTCAGTCCATAGGCCTACATCATGTGGCAAACCGGTGAGCATGTGGCTCTATTAGTATAGGAGATACCTGAAAACATATCACACTTTTCATCATAGTGCTTTTACCAATGCATAAAATGCATGGAGAAGTCATTTCGAATGACTGGTCCTCAGTGTTGTGAGAACGATGACTGGTTAAAATTTTGGTGGTTTCTTGTTCAGTCCATAGGCCTACATCATGTGGCAAACCGGTGAGCATGTGGCTCTATTAGTATAGGAGATACCTGAAAACATATCACACTTTTCATCATAGTGCTTTTACCAATGCATAAAATGCATGGAGAAGTCAATTCGAATGACTGGTCCTCAGTGTTGTGAGAACGATGACTGGTTAAAATTTTTGGTGGTTTCTTGTTCAGTCCATGGGCCTACATCATGTGGCAAACCGGTGAGCATGTGACTCTATTAGTATAGGAGATACCTGAAAACATATCACACTTTTCATCATAGTGCTTTTACCAATGCATAAAATGCATGGAGAAGTCATTTCGAATGACTGGTCCTCAGTGTTGCGAGAACGATGACTGGTTAAAATTTTTGGTGGTTTCTTGTTCAGTCCATGGGCCTACATCATGTGGCAAACCGGTGAGCATGTGGCTCTATTAGTATAGGAGATACCTGAAAACATATCACACTTTTCATCATAGTGCTTTTACCAATGCATAAAATGCATGGAGAAGTCATTTCGAATGACTGGTCCTCAGTGTTGTGAGAACGATGACTGGTTAAAATTTTTGGTGGTTTCTTGTTCAGTCCATGGGCCTACATCATGTGGCAAACCGGTGAGCATGTGACTCTATTAGTATAGGAGATACCTGAAAACATATCACACTTTTCATCATAGTGCTTTTACCAATGCATAAAATGCATGGAGAAGTCATTTCGAATGACTGGTCCTCAGTGTTGTGAGAACGATGACTGGTTAAAATTTTTGGTGGTTTCTTGTTCAGTCCATGGGCCTACATCATGTGGCAAACCGGTGAGCATGTGGCTCTATTAGTATAGGAGATAACTGAAAACATATCACACTTTTCATCATAGTGCTTTTACCAATGCATAAAATGCATGGAGAAGTCATTTCGAATGACTGGTCCTCAGTGTTGTGAGAACGATGACTGGTTAAAATTTTTGGTGGTTTCTTGTTCAGTCCATAGGCCTACATCATGTGGCAAACCGGTGAGCATGTGGCTCTATTAGTATAGGAGATACCTGAAAACATATCACACTTTTCATCATAGTGCTTTTACCAATGCATAAAATGCATGGAGAAGTCATTTCGAATGACTGGTCCTCAGTGTTGTGAGAACGATGACTGGTTAAAATTTTTGGTGGTTTCTTGTTCAGTCCATATGTCTACATCATGTGGCAAACCGGTGAGCATGTGGCTCTATTAGTATAGGAGATACCTGAAAACATATCACACTTTTCATCATAGTGCTTTTACCAATGCATAAAATGCATGGAGAAGTCATTTCGAATGACTGGTCCTCAGTGTTGTGAGAACGATGACTGGTTAAAATTTTTGGTGGTTTCTTGTTCAGTCCATAGGCCTACATCATGTGGCAAACCGGTGAGCATGTGGCTCTATTAGTATAGGAGATACCTGAAAACATATCACACTTTTCATCATAGTGCTTTTACCAATGCAGAAAATGCATGGAGAAGTCATTTCGAATGACTGGTCCTCAGTGTTGTGAGAACGATGACTGGTTAAAATTTTTGGTGGTTTCTTGTTCAGTCCATAGGCCTACATCATGTGGCAAACCGGTGAGCATGTGGCTCTATTAGTATAGGAGATACCTGAAAACATATCACACTTTTCATCATAGTGCTTTTACCAATGCAGAAAATGCATGGAGAAGTCATTTCGAATGACTGGTCCTCAGTGTTGTGAGAACGATGACTGGTTAAAATTTTTGGTGGTTTCTTGTTCAGTCCATAGGCCTACATCATGTGGCAAACCGGTGAGCATGTGGCTCTATTAGTATAGGAGATACCTGAAAACATATCACACTTTTCATCATAGTGCTTTTACCAATGCATAAAATGCATGGAGAAGTCATTTCGAATGACTGGTCCTCAGTGTTGTGAGAACGATGACTGGTTAAAATTTTGGTGGTTTCTTGTTCAGTCCATAGGCCTACATCATGTGGCAAACCGGTGAGCATGTGGCTCTATTAGTATAGGAGATACCTGAAAACATATCACACTTTTCATCATAGTGCTTTTACCAATGCATAAAATGCATGGAGAAGTCAATTCGAATGACTGGTCCTCAGTGTTGTGAGAACGATGACTGGTTAAAATTTTTGGTGGTTTCTTGTTCAGTCCATGGGCCTACATCATGTGGCAAACCGGTGAGCATGTGACTCTATTAGTATAGGAGATACCTGAAAACATATCACACTTTTCATCATAGTGCTTTTACCAATGCATAAAATGCATGGAGAAGTCATTTCGAATGACTGGTCCTCAGTGTTGCGAGAACGATGACTGGTTAAAATTTTTGGTGGTTTCTTGTTCAGTCCATGGGCCTACATCATGTGGCAAACCGGTGAGCATGTGGCTCTATTAGTATAGGAGATACCTGAAAACATATCACACTTTTCATCATAGTGCTTTTACCAATGCATAAAATGCATGGAGAAGTCATTTCGAATGACTGGTCCTCAGTGTTGTGAGAACGATGACTGGTTAAAATTTTTGGTGGTTTCTTGTTCAGTCCATGGGCCTACATCATGTGGCAAACCGGTGAGCATGTGACTCTATTAGTATAGGAGATACCTGAAAACATATCACACTTTTCATCATAGTGCTTTTACCAATGCATAAAATGCATGGAGAAGTCATTTCGAATGACTGGTCCTCAGTGTTGTGAGAACGATGACTGGTTAAAATTTTTGGTGGTTTCTTGTTCAGTCCATGGGCCTACATCATGTGGCAAACCGGTGAGCATGTGGCTCTATTAGTATAGGAGATAACTGAAAACATATCACACTTTTCATCATAGTGCTTTTACCAATGCATAAAATGCATGGAGAAGTCATTTCGAATGACTGGTCCTCAGTGTTGTGAGAACGATGACTGGTTAAAATTTTTGGTGGTTTCTTGTTCAGTCCATAGGCCTACATCATGTGGCAAACCGGTGAGCATGTGGCTCTATTAGTATAGGAGATACCTGAAAACATATCACACTTTTCATCATAGTGCTTTTACCAATGCATAAAATGCATGGAGAAGTCATTTCGAATGACTGGTCCTCAGTGTTGTGAGAACGATGACTGGTTAAAATTTTGGTGGTTTCTTGTTCAGTCCATAGGCCTACATCATGTGGCAAACCGGTGAGCATGTGGCTCTATTAGTATAGGAGATACCTGAAAACATATCACACTTTTCATCATAGTGCTTTTACCAATGCATAAAATGCATGGAGAAGTCAATTCGAATGACTGGTCCTCAGTGTTGTGAGAACGATGACTGGTTAAAATTTTTGGTGGTTTCTTGTTCAGTCCATGGGCCTACATCATGTGGCAAACCGGTGAGCATGTGACTCTATTAGTATAGGAGATACCTGAAAACATATCACACTTTTCATCATAGTGCTTTTACCAATGCATAAAATGCATGGAGAAGTCATTTCGAATGACTGGTCCTCAGTGTTGTGAGAACGATGACTGGTTAAAATTTTTGGTGGTTTCTTGTTCAGTCCATGGGCCTACATCATGTGGCAAACCGGTGAGCATGTGGCTCTATTAGTATAGGAGATAACTGAAAACATATCACACTTTTCATCATAGTGCTTTTACCAATGCATAAAATGCATGGAGAAGTCATTTCGAATGACTGGTCCTCAGTGTTGTGAGAACGATGACTGGTTAAAATTTTTGGTGGTTTCTTGTTCAGTCCATAGGCCTACATCATGTGGCAAACCGGTGAGCATGTGGCTCTATTAGTATAGGAGATACCTGAAAACATATCACACTTTTCATCATAGTGCTTTTACCAATGCATAAAATGCATGGAGAAGTCATTTCGAATGACTGGTCCTCAGTGTTGTGAGAACGATGACTGGTTAAAATTTTGGTGGTTTCTTGTTCAGTCCATAGGCCTACATCATGTGGCAAACCGGTGAGCATGTGGCTCTATTAGTATAGGAGATACCTGAAAACATATCACACTTTTCATCATAGTGCTTTTACCAATGCATAAAATGCATGGAGAAGTCAATTCGAATGACTGGTCCTCAGTGTTGTGAGAACGATGACTGGTTAAAATTTTTAGTGGTTTCTTGTTCAGTCCATGGGCCTACATCATGTGGCAAACCGGTGAGCATGTGACTCTATTAGTATAGGAGATACCTGAAAACATATCACACTTTTCATCATAGTGCTTTTACCAATGCATAAAATGCATGGAGAAGTCATTTCGAATGACTGGTCCTCAGTGTTGTGAGAACGATGACTGGTTAAAATTTTTGGTGGTTTCTTGTTCAGTCCATGGGCCTACATCATGTGGCAAACCGGTGAGCATGTGGCTCTATTAGTATAGGAGATAACTGAAAACATATCACACTTTT
Source organism: Ranitomeya imitator (assembly GCF_032444005.1). Classification (NCBI taxonomy): domain Eukaryota; kingdom Metazoa; phylum Chordata; class Amphibia; order Anura; family Dendrobatidae; genus Ranitomeya; species Ranitomeya imitator. Next base: position 488,067 of record NW_027194843.1, read on the forward strand.
CATCATAGTGCTTTTACCAATGCATAAAATGCATGGAGAAGTCATTTCGAATGACTGGTCCTCAGTGTTGTGAGAACGATGACTGGTTAAAATTTTTGGTGGTTTCTTGTTCAGTCCATAGGCCTACATCATGTGGCAAACCGGTGAGCATGTGGCTCTATTGATATAGGAGATACCTGAAAACATATCACACTTTTCATCATAGTGCTTTTACCAATGCATAAAATGCATGGAGAAGTCATTTCGAATGACTGGTCCTCAGTGTTGTGAGAACGATGACTGGTTAAAATTTTGGTGGTTTCTTGTTCAGTCCATAGGCCTACATCATGTGGCAAACCGGTGAGCATGTGGCTCTATTAGTATAGGAGATACCTGAAAACATATCACACTTTTCATCATAGTGCTTTTACCAATGCATAAAATGCATGGAGAAGTCAATTCGAATGACTGGTCCTCAGTGTTGTGAGAACGATGACTGGTTAAAATTTTTGGTGGTTTCTTGTTCAGTCCATGGGCCTACATCATGTGGCAAACCGGTGAGCATGTGACTCTATTAGTATAGGAGATACCTGAAAACATATCACACTTTTCATCATAGTGCTTTTACCAATGCATAAAATGCATGGAGAAGTCATTTCGAATGACTGGTCCTCAGTGTTGTGAGAACGATGACTGGTTAAAATTTTTGGTGGTTTCTTGTTCAGTCCATGGGCCTACATCATGTGGCAAACCGGTGAGCATGTGGCTCTATTAGTATAGGAGATAACTGAAAACATATCACACTTTTCATCATAGTGCTTTTACCAATGCATAAAATGCATGGAGAAGTCATTTCGAATGACTGGTCCTCAGTGTTGTGAGAACGATGACTGGTTAAAATTTTTGGTGGTTTCTTGTTCAGTCCATAGGCCTACATCATGTGGCAAACCGGTGAGCATGTGGCTCTATTAGTATAGGAGATACCTGAAAACATATCACACTTTTCATCATAGTGCTTTTACCAATGCATAAAATGCATGGAGAAGTCATTTCGAATGACTGGTCCTCAGTGTTGTGAGAACGATGACTGGTTAAAATTTTGGTGGTTTCTTGTTCAGTCCATAGGCCTACATCATGTGGCAAACCGGTGAGCATGTGGCTCTATTAGTATAGGAGATACCTGAAAACATATCACACTTTTCATCATAGTGCTTTTACCAATGCATAAAATGCATGGAGAAGTCAATTCGAATGACTGGTCCTCAGTGTTGTGAGAACGATGACTGGTTAAAATTTTTGGTGGTTTCTTGTTCAGTCCATGGGCCTACATCATGTGGCAAACCGGTGAGCATGTGACTCTATTAGTATAGGAGATACCTGAAAACATATCACACTTTTCATCATAGTGCTTTTACCAATGCATAAAATGCATGGAGAAGTCATTTCGAATGACTGGTCCTCAGTGTTGTGAGAACGATGACTGGTTAAAATTTTTGGTGGTTTCTTGTTCAGTCCATGGGCCTACATCATGTGGCAAACCGGTGAGCATGTGGCTCTATTAGTATAGGAGATAACTGAAAACATATCACACTTTTCATCATAGTGCTTTTACCAATGCATTAAATGCATGGAGAAGTCATTTCGAATGACTGGTCCTCAGTGTTGTGAGAACGATGACTGGTTAAAATTTTTGGTGGTTTCTTGTTCAGTCCATAGGCCTACATCATGTGGCAAACCCGTGAGCATGTGGCTCTATTAGTATAGGAGATACCTGAAAACATATCACACTTTTCATCATAGTGCTTTTACCAATGCATAAAATGCATGGAGAAGTCATTTCGAATGACTGGTCCTCAGTGTTGTGAGAACGATGACTGGTTAAAATTTTTGGTGGTTTCTTGTTCAGTCCATAGGCCTACATCATGTGGCAAACCGGTGAGCATGTGGCTTTATTAGTATAGGAGATACCTGAAAACATCACACTTTTCATCACAGTGCTTTTACCAATGCATAAAATGCATGGAGAAGTCATTTCGAATGACTGGTCCTCAGTGTTGTGAGAACGATGACTGGTTAAAATTTTTGGTGGTTTCTTGTTCAGTCCATAGGCCTACATCATGTGGCAAACCGGTGAGCATGTGGCTCTATTAGTATAGGAGATACCTGAAAGTATATCACACTTTTCATCATAGTGCTTTTACCAATGCATAAAATGCATGGAGAAGTCATTTCGAATGACTGGTCCTCAGTGTTGTGAGAACGATGACTGGTTAAAATTTTTGGTGGTTTCTTGTTCAGTCCATAGGCCTACATCATGTGGCAAACCGGTGAGCATGTGGCTCTATTAGTATAGGAGATACTTGAAAACATATCACACTTTTCATCATAGTGCTTTTACCAATGCATAAAATGCATGGAGAAGTCATTTCGAATGACTGGTCCTCAGTGTTGTGAGAACGATGACTGGTTAAAATTTTTGGTGGTTTCTTGTTCAGTCCATAGGCCTACATCATGTGGCAAACCGGTGAGCATGTGGCTCTATTAGTATAGGAGATACCTGAAAACATATCACACTTTTCATCATAGTGCTTTTACCAATGCATAAAATGCATGGAGAAGTCATTTCGAATGACTGGTCCTCAGTGTTGTGAGAACGATGACTGGTTAAAATTTTTGGTGGTTTCTTGTTCAGTCCATAGGCCTACATCATGTGGCAAACCGGTGAGCATGTGGCTCTATTAGTATAGGAGATACCTGAAAACATATCACACTTTTCATCATAGTGCTTTTACCAATGCATAAAATGCATGGAGAAGTCATTTCGAATGACTGGTCCTCAGTGTTGTGAGAACGATGACTGGTTAAAATTTTTGGTGGTTTCTTGTTCAGTCCATGGGCCTACATCATGTGGCAAACCGGTGAGCATGTGGCTCTATTAGTATAGGAGATACCTGAAAACATATCACACTTTTCATCATAGTGCTTTTACCAATGCATAAAATGCATGGAGAAGTCATTTCGAATGACTGGTCCTCAGTGTTGTGAGAACGATGACTGGTTAAAATTTTTGGTGGTTTCTTGTTCAGTCCATAGGCCTACATCATGTGGCAAACCGGTGAGCATGTGGCTCTATTAGTATAGGAGATACCTGAAAACATATCACACTTTTCATCATAGTGCTTTTACCAATGCATAAAATGCATGGAGAAGTCATTTCGAATGACTGGTCCTCAGTGTTGTGAGAACGATGACTGGTTAAAATTTTTGGTGGTTTCTTGTTCAGTCCATAGGCCTACATCATGTGGCAAACTGGTGAGCATGTGGCTCTATTAGTATAGGAGATACCTGAAAACATATCACACTTTTCATCATAGTGCTTTTACCAATGCATAAAATGCATGGAGAAGTCATTTCGAATGACTGGTCCTCAGTGTTGTGAGAACGATGACTGGTTAAAATTTTTGGTGGTTTCTTGTTCAGTCCATAGGCCTACATGATGTGGCAAACCGGTGAGCATGTGGCTCTATTAGTATAGGAGATACCTGAAAACATATCACACTTTTCATCATAGTGCTTTTACCAATGCATAAAATGCATGGTGAAGTCATTTCGAATGACTGGTCCTCAGTGTTGTGAGAACGATGACTGGTTAAAATTTTTGGTGGTTTCTTGTTCAGTCCATAGGCCTACATCATGTGGCAAACCGGTGAGCATGTGGCTCTATTAGTATAGGAGATACCTGAAAACATATCACACTTTTCATCATAGTGCATTTACCAATGCATAAAATGCATGGAGAAGTCATTTCGAATGACTGGTCCTCAGTGTTGTGAGAACGATGACTGGTTAAAATTTTTGGTGGTTTCTTGTTCAGTCCATAGGCCTACATCATGTGGCAAACCGGTGAGCATGTGGCTCTATTAGTATAGGAGATACCTGAAAACATATCACACTTTTCATCATAGTGCTTTTACCAATGCATAAAATGCATGGAGAAGTCATTTCGAATGACTGGTCCTCAGTGTTGTGAGAACGATGACTGGTTAAAATTTTTGGTGGTTTCTTGTTCAGTCCATAGGCCTACATCATGTGGCAAACCGGTGAGCATGTGGCTCTATTAGTATAGGAGATACCTGAAAACATATCACACTTTTCATCATAGTGCTTTTATCAATGCATAAAATGCATGGAGAAGTCATTTCGAATGACTGGTCCTCAGTGTTGTGAGAACGAAGACTGGTTAAAATTTTTGGTGGTTTCTTGTTCAGTCCATAGGCCTACATCATGTGGCAAACCGGTGAGCATGTGGCTCTATTAGTATAGGAGATACCTGAAAACATATCACACTTTTCATCATAGTGCTTTTACCAATGCATAAAATGCATGGAGAAGTCATTTCGAATGACTGGTCCTCAGTGTTGTGAGAACGATGACTGGTTAAAATTTTTGGTGGTTTCTTGTTCAGTCCATAGGCCTACATCATGTGGCAAACCGGTGAGCATGTGGCTCTATTAGTATAGGAGATACCTGAAAACATATCACACTTTTCATCATAGTGCTTTTACCAATGCATAAAATGCATGGAGAAGTCATTTCGAATGACTGGTCCTCAGTGTTGTGAGAACGATGACTGGTTAAAATTTTTGGTGGTTTCTTGTTCAGTCCATAGGCCTTTATCATGTGGCAAACCGGTGAGCATGTGGCTCTATTAGTATAGGAGATACCTGAAAACATATCACACTTTTCATCATAGTGCTTTTACCAATGCATAAAATGCATGGAGAAGTCACTTTGAATGACTGGTCCTCAGTGTTGTGAGAACGATGACTGGTTAAAATTTTTGGTGGTTTCTTGTTCAGTCCATAGGCCTACATCATGTGGCAAACCGATGAGCATGTGGCTCTATTAGTATAGGAGATACCTGAAAACATATCACACTTTTCATCATAGTGCTTTTACCAATGCATAAAATGCATGGAGAAGTCATTTCGAATGACTGGTCCTCAGTGTTGTGAGAACGATGACTGGTTAAAATTTTTGGTGGTTTCTTGTTCAGTCCATAGGTCTACATCATGTGGCAAACCGGTGAGCATGTGGCTCTATTAGTATAGGAGATACCTGAAAACATATCACACTTTTCATCATAGTGCTTTTACCAATGCATAAAATGCATGGAGAAGTCATTTCGAATAAATGGTCCTCAGTGTTGTGAGAACGATGACTGGTTAAAATTTTTGGTGGTTTCTTGTTCAGTCCATGGGCCTACATCATGTGGCAAACCGGTGAGCATGTGGCTCTATTAGTATAGGAGATACCTGAAAACATATCACACTTTTCATCATAGTGCTTTTACCAATGCATAAAATGCATGGAGAAGTCATTTCGAATGACTGGTCCTCAGTGTTGTGAGAACGATGACTGGTTAAAATTTTTGGTGGTTTCTTGTTCAGTCCATAGGCCGACATCATGTGGCACACCGGTGAGCATGTGGCTCTATTAGTATAGGAGATACCTGAAAACATATCACACTTTTCATCATAGTGCTTTTTACCAATGCATAAAATGCATGGAGAAGTCATTTCGAATGACTGGTCCTCAGTGTTGTGAGAACGATGACTGGTTAAAATTTTTGGTGGTTTCTTGTTCAGTCCATAGGCCTACATCATGTGGCAAACCGGTGAGCATGTGGCTCTATTAGTATAGGAGATACCTGAAAACATATCACACTTTTCATCATAGTGCTTTTACCAATGCAGAAAATGCATGGAGAAGTCATTTCGAATGACTGGTCCTCAGTGTTGTGAGAACGATGACTGGTTAAAATTTTTGGTGGTTTCTTGTTCAGTCCATAGGCCTACATCATGTGGCAAACCGGTGAGCATGTGGCTCTATTAGTATAGGAGATACCTGAAAACATATCACACTTTTCATCATAGTGCTTTTACCAATGCATAAAATGCATGGAGAAGTCATTTCGAATGACTGGTCCTCAGTGTTGTGAGAACGATGACTGGTTAAAATTTTTGGTGTTTTCTTGTTCAGTCCATAGGCCTACATCATGTGGCAAACCGGTGAGCATGTGGCTCTATTAGTATAGGAGATACCTGAAAACATATCACACTTTTCATCATAGTGCTTTTACCAATGCATAAAATGCATGGAGAAGTCATTTCGAATGACTGGTCCTCAGTGTTGTGAGAACGATGACTGGTTAAAATTTTGGTGGTTTCTTGTTCAGTCCATAGGCCTACATCATGTGGCAAACCGGTGAGCATGTGGCTCTATTAGTATAGGAGATACCTGAAAACATATCACTCTTTTCATCATAGTGCTTTTACCAATGCATAAAATGCATGGAGAAGTCAATTCGAATGACTGGTCCTCAGTGTTGTGAGAACGATGACTGGTTAAAATTTTTGGTGGTTTCTTGTTCAGTCCATGGGCCTACATCATGTGGCAAACCGGTGAGCATGTGACTCTATTAGTATAGGAGATACCTGAAAACATATCACACTTTTCATCATAGTGCTTTTACCAATGCATAAAATGCATGGAGAAGTCATTTCGAATGACTGGTCCTCAGTGTTGTGAGAACGATGACTGGTTAAAATTTTTGGTGGTTTCTTGTTCAGTCCATGGGCCTACATCATGTGGCAAACCGGTGAGCATGTGGCTCTATTAGTATAGGAGATACCTGAAAACATATCACACTTTTCATCATAGTGCTTTTACCAATGCATAAAATGCATGGAGAAGTCCTTTCGAATGACTGGTCCTCAGTGTTGTGAGAACGATGACTGGTTAAAATTTTTGGTGGTTTCTTGTTCAGTCCATAGGCCTACATCATGTGGCAAACCGGTGAGCATGTGGCTCTATTAGTATAGGAGATACCTGAAAACATATCACACTTTTCATCATAGTGCTTTTACCAATGCATAAAATGCATGGAGAAGTCATTTCGAATGACTGGTCCTCAGTGTTGTGAGAACGATGACTGGTTAAAATTTTTGGTGGTTTCTTGTTCAGTCCATAGGCCTACATCATGTGGCAAACCGGTGAGCATGTGGCTCTATTAGTATAGTAAATACCTGAAAACATATCACACTTTTCATCATAGTGCTTTTACCAATGCATAAAATGCATGGAGAAGTCATTTCGAATGACTGGTCCTCAGTGTTGTGAGAACGATGACTGGTTAAAATTTTTGGTGGTTTCTTGTTCAGTCCATAGGCCTACATCATGTGGCAAACCGGTGAGAATGTGGCTCTATTAGTATAGGAGATACCTGAAAACATATCACACTTTTCATCATAGTGCTTTTACCAATGCATAAAATGCATGGAGAAGTCATTTCGAATGACTGGTCCTCAGTGTTGTGAGAACGATGACTGGTTAAAATTTTTGGTGGTTTCTTGTTCAGTCCATAGGCCTACATCATGTGGCAAACCGGTGAGCATGTGGCTCTATTAGTATAGGAGATACCTGAAAACATATCACACTTTTCATCATAGTGCTTTTACCAATGCATAAAATGCATGGAGAAGTCATTTCGAATGACTGGTCCTCAGTGTTGTGAGAACGATGACTAGTTAAAATTTTTGGTGGTTTCTTGTTCAGTCCATAGGCCTACATCATGTGGCAAACCGGTGAGCATGTGGCTCTATTAGTATAGGAGATACCTGAAAACATATCACACTTTTCATCATAGTGCTTTTACCAATGCATAAAATGCATGGAGAAGTCATTTTGAATGACTGGTCCTCAGTGTTGTGAGAACGATGACTGGTTAAAATTTTTGGTGGTTTCTTGTTCAGTCCATAGGCCTACATCATGTGGCAAACCGGTGAGCATGTGGCTCTATTAGTATAGGAGATACCTGAAAACATATCACACTTTTCATCATAGTGCTTTTACCAATGCATAAAATGCATGGAGAAGTCATTTCGAATGACTGGTCCTCAGTGTTGTGAGAACGATGACTGGTTAAAATTTTTGGTGGTTTCTTGTTCAGTCCATAGGCCTACATCATGTGGCAAACCGGTGAGCATGTGGCTCTATTAGTATAGGAGATACCTGAAAACATATCACACTTTTCATCATAGTGCTTTTACCAATGCATAAAATGCATGGAGAAGTCATTTCGAATGACTGGTCCTCAGTGTTGTGAGAACGATGACTGGTTAAAATTTTTGGTGGTTTCTTGTTCAGTCCATAGGCCTACATCATGTGGCAAACCGGTGAGCATGTGGCTCTATTAGTATAGGAGATACCTGAAAACATATCACACTTTTCATCATAGTGCTTTTACCAATGCATAAAATGCATGGAGAAGTCATTTCGAATGACTGGTCCTCAGTGTTGTGAGAACGATGACTGGTTAAAATTTTTGGTGGTTTCTTGTTCAGTCCATAGGCCTACATCATGTGGCAAACCGGTGAGCATGTGGCTCTATTAGTATAGGAGATACCTGAAAACATATCACACTTTTCATCATAGTGCTTTTACCAATGCATAAAATGCATGGTGAAGTCATTTCGAATGACTGGTCCTCAGTGTTGTGAGAACGATGACTGGTTAAAATTTTTGGTGGTTTCTTGTTCAGTCCATAGGCCTACATCATGTGGCAAACCGGTGAGCATGTGGCTCTATTAGTATAGGAGATACCTGAAAACATATCACACTTTTCATCATAGTGCATTTACCAATGCATAAAATGCATGGAGAAGTCATTTCGAATGACTGGTCCTCAGTGTTGTGAGAACGATGACTGGTTAAAATTTTTGGTGGTTTCTTGTTCAGTCCATAGGCCTACATCATGTGGCAAACCGGTGAGCATGTGGCTCTATTAGTATAGGAGATACCTGAAAACATATCACACTTTTCATCATAGTGCTTTTACCAATGCATAAAATGCATGGAGAAGTCATTTCGAATGACTGGTCCTCAGTGTTGTGAGAACGATGACTGGTTAAAATTTTTGGTGGTTTCTTGTTCAGTCCATAGGCCTACATCATGTGGCAAACCGGTGAGCATGTGGCTCTATTAGTATAGGAGATACCTGAGAACATATCACACTTTTCATCATAGTGCTTTTATCAATGCATAAAATGCATGGAGAAGTCATTTCGAATGACTGGTCCTCAGTGTTGTGAGAACGAAGACTGGTTAAAATTTTTGGTGGTTTCTTGTTCAGTCCATAGGCCTACATCATGTGGCAAACCGGTGAGCATGTGGCTCTATTAGTATAGGAGATACCTGAAAACATATCACACTTTTCATCATAGTGCTTTTACCAATGCATAAAATGCATGGAGAAGTCATTTCGAATGACTGGTCCTCAGTGTTGTGAGAACGATGACTGGTTAAAATTTTTGGTGGTTTCTTGTTCAGTCCATAGGCCTACATCATGTGGCAAACCGGTGAGCATGTGGCTCTATTAGTATAGGAGATACCTGAAAACATATCACACTTTTCATCATAGTGCTTTTACCAATGCATAAAATGCATGGAGAAGTCATTTCGAATGACTGGTCCTCAGTGTTGTGAGAACGATGACTGGTTAAAATTTTTGGTGGTTTCTTGTTCAGTCCATAGGCCTACATCATGTGGGAAACCGGTGAGCATGTGGCTCTATTAGTATAGGAGATACCTGAAAACATATCACACTTTTCATCATAGTGCTTTTACCAATGCATAAAATGCATGGAGAAGTCATTTTGAATGACTGGTCCTCAGTGTTGTGAGAACGATGACTGGTTAAAATTTTGGTGGTTTCTTGTTCAGTCCATAGGCCTACATCATGTGGCAAACCGGTGAGCATGTGGCTCTATTAGTATAGGAGATACCTGAAAACATATCACACTTTTCATCATAGTGCTTTTACCAATGCATAAAATGCATGGAGAAGTCATTTCGAATGACTGGTCCTCAGTGTTGTGAGAACGATGACTGGTTAAAATTTTTGGTGGTTTCTTGTTCAGTCCATAGGCCTACATCATGTGGCAAACCGGTGAGCATGTGGCTCTATTAGTATAGGAGATACCTGAAAACATATCACACTTTTCATCATAGTGCTTTTACCAATGCATAAAATGCATGGAGAAGACATTTCGAATGACTGGTCCTCAGTGTTGTGAGAACGATGACTGGTTAAAATTTTTGGTGGTTTCTTGTTCAGTCCATAGGCCTACATCATGTGGCAAACCGGTGAGCATGTGGCTCTATTAGTATAGGAGATACCTGAAAACATATCACACTTTTCATCATAGTGCTTTTACCAATGCATAAAATGCATGGAGAAGTCATTTCGAATGACTGGTCCTCAGTGTTGTGAGAACGATGACTGGTTAAAATTTTTGGTGGTTTCTTGTTCAGTCCATAGGCCTACATCATGTGGCAAACCGGTGAGCATGTGGCTCTATTAGCATAGGAGATACCTGAAAACATATCACACTTTTCATCATAGTGCTTTTACCAATGCATAAAATGCATGGAGAAGTCATTTCGAATGACTGGTCCTCAGTGTTGTGAGAACGATGACTGGTTAAAATTTTTGGTGGTTTCTTGTTCAGTCCATAGGCCTACATCATGTGGCAAACCGGTGAGCATGTGGCTCTATTAGTATAGGAGATACCTGAAAACATATCACACTTTTCATCATAGTGCTTTTACCAATGCATAAAATGCATGGAGAAGTCATTTCGAATGACTGGTCCTCAGTGTTGTGAGTACGATGACTGGTTAAAATTTTTGGTGGTTTCTTGTTCAGTCCATAGGCCTACATCATGTGGCAAACCGGTGAGCATGTGGCTCTATTAGTATAGGAGATACCTGAAAACATATCACACTTTTCATCATAGTGCTTTTACCAATGCATAAAATGCATGGAGAAGTCATTTCGAATGACTGGTCCTCAGTGTTGTGAGAACGATGACTGGTTAAAATTTTTGGTGGTTTCTTGTTCAGTCCATAGGCCTACATCATGTGGCAAACCGGTGAGCATGTGGCTCTATTAGTATAGGAGATACCTGAAAACATATCACACTTTTCATCATAGTGCTTTTACCAATGCATAAAATGCATGGAGAAGTCATTTCGAATGACTGGTCCTCAGTGTTGTGAGAACGATGACTGGTTAAAATTTTTGGTGGTTTCTTGTTCAGTCCATGGGCCTACATCATGTGGCAAACCGGTGAGCATGTGGCTCTATTAGTATAGGAGATACCTGAAAACATATCACACTTTTCATCATAGTGCTTTTACCAATGCATAAAATGCATGGAGAAGTCAATTCGAATGACTGGTCCTCAGTGTTGTGAGAACGATGACTGGTTAAAATTTTTGGTGGTTTCTTGTTCAGTCCATGGGCCTACATCATGTGGCAAACCGGTGAGCATGTGACTCTATTAGTATAGGAGATACCTGAAAACATATCACACTTTTCATCATAGTGCTTTTACCAATGCATAAAATGCATGGAGAAGTCATTTCGAATGACTGGTCCTCAGTGTTGTGAGAACGATGACTGGTTAAAATTTTTGGTGGTTTCTTGTTCAGTCCATGGGCCTACATCATGTGGCAAACCGGTGAGCATGTGGCTCTATTAGTATAGGAGATAACTGAAAACATATCACACTTTTCATCATAGTACTTTTACCAATGCATAAAATGCATGGAGAAGTCATTTCGAATGACTGGTCCTCAGTGTTGTGAGAACGATGACTGGTTAACATTTTTGGTGGTTTCTTGTTCAGTCCATAGGCCTACATCATGTGGCAAACCGGTGAGCATGTGGCTCTATTAGTATAGGAGATACCTGAAAACATATCACACTTTTCATCATAGTGCTTTTACCAATGCATAAAATGCATGGAGAAGTCATTTCGAATGACTGGTCCTCAGTGTTGTGAGAACGATGACTGGTTAAAATTTTGGTGGTTTCTTGTTCAGTCCATAGGCCTACATCATGTGGCAAACCGGTGAGCATGTGGCTCTATTAGTATAGGAGATACCTGAAAACATATCACACTTTTCATCATAGTGCTTTTACCAATGCATAAAATGCATGGAGAAGTCAATTCGAATGACTGGTCCTCAGTGTTGTGAGAACGATGACTGGTTAAAATTTTTGGTGGTTTCTTGTTCAGTCCATGGGCCTACATCATGTGGCAAACCGGTGAGCATGTAACTCTATTAGTATAGGAGATACCTGAAAACATATCACACTTTTCATCATAGTGCTTTTACCAATGCATAAAATGCATGGAGAAGTCATTTCGAATGACTGGTCCTCAGTGTTGTGAGAACGATGACTGGTTAAAATTTTTGGTGGTTTCTTGTTCAGTCCATGGGCCTACATCATGTGGCAAACCGGTGAGCATGTGGCTCTATTAGTATAGGAGATAACTGAAAACATATCACACTTTTCATCATAGTGCTTTTACCAATGCATAAAATGCATGGAGAAGTCATTTCGAATGACTGGTCCTCAGTGTTGTGAGAACGATGACTGGTTAAAATTTTTGGTGGTTTCTTGTTCAGTCCATAGGCCTACATCATGTGGCAAACCCGTGAGCATGTGGCTCTATTAGTATAGGAGATACCTGAAAACATATCACACTTTTCATCATAGTGCTTTTACCAATGCATAAAATGCATGGAGAAGTCATTTCGAATGACTGGTCCTCAGTGTTGTGAGAACGATGACTGGTTAAAATTTTTGGTGGTTTCTTGTTCAGTCCATGGGCCTACATCATGTGGCAAACCGGTGAGCATGTGACTCTATTAGTATAGGAGATACCTGAAAACATATCACACTTTTCATCATAGTGCTTTTACCAATGCATAAAATGCATGGAGAAGTCATTTCGAATGACTGGTCCTCAGTGTTGTGAGAACGATGACTGGTTAAAATTTTTGGTGGTTTCTTGTTCAGTCCATGGGCCTACATCATGTGGCAAACCGGTGAGCATGTGGCTCTATTAGTATAGGAGATAACTGAAAACATATCACACTTTTCATCATAGTACTTTTACCAATGCATAAAATGCATGGAGAAGTCATTTCGAATGACTGGTCCTCAGTGTTGTGAGAACGATGACTGGTTAACATTTTTGGTGGTTTCTTGTTCAGTCCATAGGCCTACATCATGTGGCAAACCGGTGAGCATGTGGCTCTATTAGTATAGGAGATACCTGAAAACATATCACACTTTTCATCATAGTGCTTTTACCAATGCATAAAATGCATGGAGAAGTCATTTCGAATGACTGGTCCTCAGTGTTGTGAGAACGATGACTGGTTAAAATTTTGGTGGTTTCTTGTTCAGTCCATAGGCCTACATCATGTGGCAAACCGGTGAGCATGTGGCTCTATTAGTATAGGAGATACCTGAAAACATATCACACTTTTCATCATAGTGCTTTTACCAATGCATAAAATGCATGGAGAAGTCAATTCGAATGACTGGTCCTCAGTGTTGTGAGAACGATGACTGGTTAAAATTTTTGGTGGTTTCTTGTTCAGTCCATGGGCCTACATCATGTGGCAAACCGGTGAGCATGTGACTCTATTAGTATAGGAGATACCTGAAAACATATCACACTTTTCATCATAGTGCTTTTACCAATGCATAAAATGCATGGAGAAGTCATTTCGAATGACTGGTCCTCAGTGTTGTGAGAACGATGACTGGTTAAAATTTTTGGTGGTTTCTTGTTCAGTCCATGGGCCTACATCATGTGGCAAACCGGTGAGCATGTGGCTCTATTAGTATAGGAGATAACTGAAAACATATCACACTTTTCATCATAGTGCTTTTACCAATGCATAAAATGCATGGAGAAGTCATTTCGAATGACTGGTCCTCAGTGTTGTGAGAACGATGACTGGTTAAAATTTTTGGTGGTTTCTTGTTCAGTCCATAGGCCTACATCATGTGGCAAACCCGTGAGCATGTGGCTCTATTAGTATAGGAGATACCTGAAAACATATCACACTTTTCATCATAGTGCTTTTACCAATGCATAAAATGCATGGAGAAGTCATTTCGAATGACTGGTCCTCAGTGTTGTGAGAACGATGACTGGTTAAAATTTTTGGTGGTTTCTTGTTCAGTCCATAGGCCTACATCATGTGGCAAACCGGTGAGCATGTGGCTCTATTAGTATAGGAGATACCTGAAAACATATCACACTTTTCATCACAGTGCTTTTACCAATGCATAAAATGCATGGAGAAGTCATTTCGAATGACTGGTCCTCAGTGTTGTGAGAACGATGACTGGTTAAAATTTTTGGTGGTTTCTTGTTCAGTCCATAGGCCTACATCATGTGGCAAACCGGTGAGCATGTGGCTCTATTAGTATAGGAGATACCTGAAAGTATATCACACTTTTCATCATAGTGCTTTTACCAATGCATAAAATGCATGGAGAAGTCATTTCGAATGACTGGTCCTCAGTGTTGTGAGAACGATGACTGGTTAAAATTTTTGGTGGTTTCTTGTTCAGTCCATAGGCCTACATCATGTGGCAAACCGGTGAGCATGTGGCTCTATTAGTATAGGAGATACCTGAAAACATATCACACTTTTCATCATAGTGCTTTTACCAATGCATAAAATGCATGGAGAAGTCATTTCGAATGACTGGTCCTCAGTGTTGTGAGAACGATGACTGGTTAAAATTTTTGGTGGTTTCTTGTTCAGTCCATAGGCCTACATCATGTGGCAAACCGGTGAGCATGTGGCTCTATTAGTATAGGAGATACCTGAAAACATATCACACTTTTCATCATAGTGCTTTTACCAATGCATAAAATGCATGGAGAAGTCATTTCGAATGACTGGTCCTCAGTGTTGTGAGAACGATGACTGGTTAAAATTTTTGGTGGTTTCTTGTTCAGTCCATAGGCCTACATCATGTGGCAAACCGGTGAGCATGTGGCTCTATTAGTATAGGAGATACCTGAAAACATATCACACTTTTCATCATAGTGCTTTTACCAATGCATAAAATGCATGGAGAAGTCATTTCGAATGACTGGTCCTCAGTGTTGTGAGAACGATGACTGGTTAAAATTTTTGGTGGTTTCTTGTTCAGTCCATGGGCCTACATCATGTGGCAAACCGGTGAGCATGTGGCTCTATTAGTATAGGAGATACCTGAAAACATATCACACTTTTCATCATAGTGCTTTTACCAATGCATAAAATGCATGGAGAAGTCATTTCGAATGACTGGTCCTCAGTGTTGTGAGAACGATGACTGGTTAAAATTTTTGGTGGTTTCTTGTTCAGTCCATAGGCCTACATCATGTGGCAAACCGGTGAGCATGTGGCTCTATTAGTATAGGAGATACCTGAAAACATATCACACTTTTCATCATAGTGCTTTTACCAATGCATAAAATGCATGGAGAAGTCATTTCGAATGACTGGTCCTCAGTGTTGTGAGAACGATGACTGGTTAAAATTTTTGGTGGTTTCTTGTTCAGTCCATAGGCCTACATCATGTGGCAAACTGGTGAGCATGTGGCTCTATTAGTATAGGAGATACCTGAAAACATATCACACTTTTCATCATAGTGCTTTTACCAATGCATAAAATGCATGGAGAAGTCATTTCGAATGACTGGTCCTCAGTGTTGTGAGAACGATGACTGGTTAAAATTTTTGGTGGTTTCTTGTTCAGTCCATATGCCTACATCATGTGGCAGACCGGTGAGCATGTGGCTCTATTAGTATAGGAGATACCTGAAAACATATCACACTTTTCATCATAGTGCTTTTACCAATGCATAAAATGCATGGAGAAGTCATTTCGAATGACTGGTCCTCAGTGTTGTGAGAACGATGACTGGTTAAAATTTTTGGTGGTTTCTTGTTCAGTCCATAGGCCTACATCATGTGGCAAACCGGTGAGCATGTAGCTCTATTAGTATAGGAGATACCTGAAAACATATCACACTTTTCATCATAGTGCTTTTACCAATGCATAAAATGCATGGAGAAGTCATTTCGAATGACTGGTCCTCAGTGTTGTGAGAACGATGACTGGTTAAAATTTTTGGTGGTTTCTTGTTCAGTCCATAGGCCTACATCATGTGGCAAACCGGTGAGCATGTGGCTCTATTAGTATAGGAGATACCTGAAAACATATCACACTTTTCATCACAGTGCTTTTACCAATGCATAAAATGCATGGAGAAGTCATTTCGAATGACTGGTCCTCAGTGTTGTGAGAACGATGACTGGTTAAAATTTTTGGTGGTTTCTTGTTCAGTCCATAGGCCTACATCATGTGGCAAACCGGTGAGCATGTGGCTCTATTAGTATAGGAGATACCTGAAAGTATATCACACTTTTCATCATAGTGCTTTTACCAATGCATAAAATGCATGGAGAAGTCATTTCGAATGACTGGTCCTCAGTGTTGTGAGAACGATGACTGGTTAAAATTTTTGGTGGTTTCTTGTTCAGTCCATAGGCCTACATCATGTGGCAAACCGGTGAGCATGTGGCTCTATTAGTATAGGAGATACCTGAAAACATATCACACTTTTCATCATAGTGCTTTTACCAATGCATAAAATGCATGGAGAAGTCATTTCGAATGACTGGTCCTCAGTGTTGTGAGAACGATGACTGGTTAAAATTTTTGGTGGTTTCTTGTTCAGTCCATAGGCCTACATCATGTGGCAAACCGGTGAGCATGTGGCTCTATTAGTATAGGAGATACCTGAAAACATATCACACTTTTCATCATAGTGCTTTTACCAATGCATAAAATGCATGGAGAAGTCATTTCGAATGACTGGTCCTCAGTGTTGTGAGAACGATGACTGGTTAAAATTTTTGGTGGTTTCTTGTTCAGTCCATAGGCCTACATCATGTGGCAAACCGGTGAGCATGTGGCTCTATTAGTATAGGAGATACCTGAAAACATATCACACTTTTCATCATAGTGCTTTTACCAATGCATAAAATGCATGGAGAAGTCATTTCGAATGACTGGTCCTCAGTGTTGTGAGAACGATGACTGGTTAAAATTTTTGGTGGTTTCTTGTTCAGTCCATGGGCCTACATCATGTGGCAAACCGGTGAGCATGTGGCTCTATTAGTATAGGAGATACCTGAAAATATATCACACTTTTCATCATAGTGCTTTTACCAATGCATAAAATGCATGGAGAAGTCATTTCGAATGACTGGTCCTCAGTGTTGTGAGAACGATGACTGGTTAAAATTTTTGGTGGTTTCTTGTTCAGTCCATAGGCCTACATCATGTGGCAAACCGGTGAGCATGTGGCTCTATTAGTATAGGAGATACCTGAAAACATATCACACTTTTCATCATAGTGCTTTTACCAATGCATAAAATGCATGGAGAAGTCATTTCGAATGACTGGTCCTCAGTGTTGTGAGAACGATGACTGGTTAAAATTTTTGGTGGTTTCTTGTTCAGTCCATAGGCCTACATCATGTGGCAAACTGGTGAGCATGTGGCTCTATTAGTATAGGAGATACCTGAAAACATATCACACTTTTCATCATAGTGCTTTTACCAATGCATAAAATGCATGGAGAAGTCATTTCGAATGACTGGTCCTCAGTGTTGTGAGAACGATGACTGGTTAAAATTTTTGGTGGTTTCTTGTTCAGTCCATATGCCTACATCATGTGGCAAACCGGTGAGCATGTGGCTCTATTAGTATAGGAGATACCTGAAAACATATCACACTTTTCATCATAGTGCTTTTACCAATGCATAAAATGCATGGAGAAGTCATTTCGAATGACTGGTCCTCAGTGTTGTGAGAACGATGACTGGTTAAAATTTTTGGTGGTTTCTTGTTCAGTCCATATGCCTACATCATGTGGCAAACCGGTGAGCATGTGGCTCTATTAGTATAGGAGATACATGAAAACATATCACACTTTTCATCATAGTGCTTTTACCAATGCATAAAATGCATGGAGAAGTCATTTCGAATGACTGGTCCTCAGTGTTGTGAGAACGATGACTGGTTAAAATTTTTGGTGGTTTCTTGTTCAGTCCATAGGCCTACATCATGTGGCAAACCGGTGAGCATGTGGCTCTATTAGTATAGGAGATACCTGAAAACATATCACACTTTTCATCATAGTGCTTTTACCAATGCAGAAAATGCATGGAGAAGTCATTTCGAATGACTGGTCCTCAGTGTTGTGAGAACGATGACTGGTTAAAATTTTTGGTGGTTTCTTGTTCAGTCCATAGGCCTACATCATGTGGCAAACCGGTGAGCATGTGGCTCTATTAGTATAGGAGATACCTGAAAACATATCACACTTTTCATCATAGTGCTTTTACCAATGCATAAAATGCATGGAGAAGTCATTTCGAATGACTGGTCCTCAGTGTTGTGAGAACGATGACTGGTTAAAATTTTGGTGGTTTCTTGTTCAGTCCATAGGCCTACATCATGTGGCAAACCGGTGAGCATGTGGCTCTATTAGTATAGGAGATACCTGAAAACATATCACACTTTTCATCATAGTGCTTTTACCAATGCATAAAATGCATGGAGAAATTCGAATGAATGGTCCCTCAGTGTTGTGAGAACGAAGACTGGTTAAAATTTTTGGTGGTTTCTTGTTCAGTCCATGGGCCTACATCATGTGGCAAACCGGTGAGCATGTGACTCTATTCGTATAGGAGATACCTGAAAACATAATCACACTTTTCATCATAGTGCTTTTACAATGCATAAAATGCATGGAGAAGTCATTTCGAATGACTGGTCCTCAGTGTTGTGAGAACGATGACTGGTTAAAATTTTTGGTGGTTCTTGTTCAGTCCATGGGCCTACATCTATGTGGCAAACCGGTGAGCATGTGGCTCTATTAGTATAGGAGATACCTGAAAACATATCGACACTTTTTCATCATAGTGCTTTTTCCAATGCATTAAATGCATGGAGAAGTCATTTCGAATGACTGGTCCTCAGTGTTGTGAGAACGATGACTGGTTAAAATTTTTGGTGGTTTCTTGTTCAGTCCATAGGCCTACATCATGTGGCAAACCGGTGAGCATGTGGCTCTATTAGTATAGGAGATACCTGAAAACATATCACACTTTTCATCATAGTGCTTTTACCAATGCATAAAATGCATGGAGAAGTCATTTCGAATGACTGGTCCTCAGTGTTGTGAGAACGATGACTGGTTTAAAATTTTTGGTGGTTTCTTGTTCAGTCCATAGGCCTACATCATGTGGCAAACCGTGGAGCATGTGGCTCTATTAGTATAGGAGATACCTGAAAACATATCACACTTTTCATCATAGTGCTTTTACCAATGCATAAAATGCATGGAGAAGTCATTTCGAATGACTGGTCCTCAGTATTGTGAGAACGATGACTGATTAAAATTTTTGGTGGTTTCTTGTTCAGTCCATAGGCCTACATCATGTGGCAAACCGGTGAGCATGTGGCTCTATTAGTATAGGAGATACCTGAAAACATATCACACTTTTCATCATAGTGCTATTACCAATGCATAAATTGCATGGAGAAGTCATTTCGAATGACTGGTCCTCAGTGTTGTGAGAACGATGACTGGTTAAAATTTTTGGTGGTTTCTTGTTCAGTCCATAGGCCTACATCATGTGGCAAACCGGTGGAGCATGTGGCTCTATTAGTATAGGAGATACCTGAAAGTATATCACACTTTTCATCATAGTGCTTTTACCAATGCATAAAATGCATGGAGAAGTCATTTCGAATGACTGGTCCTCAGTGTTGTGAGAACGATGACTGGTTAAAATTTTTGGTGGTTTCTTGTTCAGTCCATAGGCCTACATCATGTGGCAAACCGGTGAGCATGTGGCTCTATTAGTATAGGAGATACCTGAAAACATATCACACTTTTCATCATAGTGCTTTTACCAATGCATAAAATGCATGGAGAAGTCATTTCGAATGACTGGTCCTCAGTGTTGTGAGAACGATGACTGGTTAAAATTTTTGGTGGTTTCTTGTTCAGTCCATAGGCCTACATCATGTGGCAAACCGGTGAGCATGTGGCTCTATTAGTATAGGAGATACCTGAAAACATATCACACTTTTCATCATAGTGCTTTTACCAATGCATAAAATGCATGGAGAAGTCATTTCGAATGACTGGTCCTCAGTGTTGTGAGAACGATGACTGGTTAAAATTTTTGGTGGTTTCTTGTTCAGTCCATAGGCCTACATCATGTGGCAAACCGGTGAGCATGTGGCTCTATTAGTATAGGAGATACCTGAAAACATATCACACTTTTCATCATAGTGCATTTACCAATGCATAAAATGCATGGAGAAGTCATTTCGAATGACTGGTCCTCAGTGTTGTGAGAACGATGACTGGTTAAAATTTTTGGTGGTTTCTTGTTCAGTCCATGGGCCTACATCATGTGGCAAACCGGTGAGCATGTGGCTCTATTAGTATAGGAGATACCTGAAAATATATCACACTTTTCATCATAGTGCTTTTACCAATGCATAAAATGCATGGAGAAGTCATTTCGAATGACTGGTCCTCAGTGTTGTGAGAACGATGACTGGTTAAAATTTTTGGTGGTTTCTTGTTCAGTCCATAGGCCTACATCATGTGGCAAACCGGTGAGCATGTGGCCTCTATTAGTATAGGAGATACCTGAAAACATAACACACTTTCATCATAGTGCTTTTACCAATGCATAAAATGCATGGAGAAGTCATTTCGAATGACTGGTCCTCAGTGTTGTGAGAACGATGACTGGTTAAAATTTTTGGTGGTTTCTTGTTCAGTCCATAGGCCTACATCATGTGGCAAACTGGTGAGCATGTGGCTCTATTAGTATAGGAGATACCTGAAAACATATCACACTTTTCATCATAGTGCTTTTACCAATGCATAAAATGCATGGAGAAGTCATTTCGAATGACTGGTCCTCAGTGTTGTGAGAACGATGACTGGTTAAAATTTTTGGTGGTTTCTTGTTCAGTCCATATGCCTACATCATGTGGCAAACCGGTGAGCAGGTGGCTCTATTAGTATAGGAGATACCTGAAAACATATCACACTTTTCATCATAGTGCTTTTACCAATGCATAAAATGCATGGAGAAGTCATTTCGAATGACTGGTCCTCAGTGTTGTGAGAACGATGACTGGTTAAAATTTTTGGTGGTTTCTTGTTCAGTCCATATGCCTACATCATGTGGCAAACCGGTGAGCATGTGGCTCTATTAGTATAGGAGATACCTGAAAACATATCACACTTTTCATCATAGTGCTTTTACCAATGCATAAAATGCATGGAGAAGTCATTTCGAATGACTGGTCCTCAGTGTTGTGAGAACGATGACTGGTTAAAATTTTGGTGGTTTCTTGTTCAGTCCATAGGCCTACATCATGTGGCAAACCGGTGAGCATGTGGCTCTATTAGTATAGGAGATACCTGAAAACATATCACACTTTTCATCATAGTGCTTTTACCAATGCATAAAATGCATGGAGAAGTCAATTCGAATGAATGGTCCTCAGTGTTGTGAGAACGATGACTGGTTAAAATTTTTGGTGGTTTCTTGTTCAGTCCATGGGCCTACATCATGTGGCAAACCGGTGAGCATGTGACTCTATTCGTATAGGAGATACCTGAAAACATATCACACTTTTCATCATAGTGCTTTTACCAATGCATAAAATGCATGGAGAAGTCATTTCGAATGACTGGTCCTCAGTGTTGTGAGAACGATGACTGGTTAAAATTTTTGGTGGTTTCTTGTTCAGTCCATGGGCCTACATCATGTGGCAAACCGGTGAGCATGTGGCTCTATTAGTATAGGAGATACCTGAAAACATATCACACTTTTCATCATAGTGCTTTTACCAATGCATAAAATGCATGGAGAAGTCATTTCGAATGACTGGTCCTCAGTGTTGTGAGAACGATGACTGGTTAAAATTTTTGGTGGTTTCTTGTTCAGTCCATAGGCCTACATCATGTGGCAAACCGGTGAGCATGTGGCTCTATTAGTATAGGAGATACCTGAAAACATATCACACTTTTCATCATAGTGCTTTTACCAATGCATAAAATGCATGGAGAAGTCATTTCGAATGACTGGTCCTCAGTGTTGTGAGAACGATGACTGGTTAAAATTTTTGGTGGTTTCTTGTTCAGTCCATAGGCCTACATCATGTGGCAAACCGGTGAGAATGTGGCTCTATTAGTATAGGAGATACCTGAAAACATATCACACTTTTCATCATAGTGCTTTTACCAATGCATAAAATGCATGGAGAAGTCATTTCGAATGACTGGTCCTCAGTGTTGTGAGAACGATGACTGGTTAAAATTTTTGGTGGTTTCTTGTTCAGTCCATAGGCCTACATCATGTGGCAAACCGGTGAGCATGTGGCTCTATTAGTATAGGAGATACCTGAAAACATATCACACTTTTCATCATAGTGCTTTTACCAATGCATAAAATGCATGGAGAAGTCATTTCGAATGACTGGTCCTCAGTGTTGTGAGAACGATGACTGGTTAAAATTTTTGGTGGTTTCTTGTTCAGTCCATAGGCCTACATCATGTGGCAAACCGGTGAGCATGTGGCTCTATTAGTATAGGAGATACCTGAAAACATATCACACTTTTCATCATAGTGCTTTTACCAATGCATAAAATGCATGGAGAAGTCATTTCGAATGACTGGTCCTCAGTGTTGTGAGAACGATGACTGGTTAAAATTTTTGGTGGTTTCTTGTTCAGTCCATAGGCCTACATCATGTGGCAAACCGGTGAGCATGTGGCTCTATTAGTATAGGAGATACCTGAAAACATATCACACTTTTCATCATAGTGCTTTTACCAATGCATAAAATGCATGGAGAAGTCATTTCGAATGACTGGTCCTCAGTGTTGTGAGAACGATGACTGGTTAAAATTTTTGGTGGTTTCTTGTTCAGTCCATAGGCCTACATCATGTGGCAAACCGGTGAGCATGTGGCTCTATTAGTATAGGAGATACCTGAAAACATATCACACTTTTCATCATAGTGCTTTTACCAATGCATAAAATGCATGGAGAAGTCATTTCGAATGACTGGTCCTCAGTGTTGTGAGAACGATGACTGATTAAAATTTTTGGTGGTTTCTTGTTCAGTCCATAGGCCTACATCATGTGGCAAACCGGTGAGCATGTGGCTCTATTAGTATAGGAGATACCTGAAAACATATCACACTTTTCATCATAGTGCTTTTACCAATGCATAAAATGCATGGTGAAGTCATTTCGAATGACTGGTCCTCAGTGTTGTGAGAACGATGACTGGTTAAGATTTTTGGTGGTTTCTTGTTCAGTCCATAGGCCTACATCATGTGGCAAACCGGTGAGCATGTGGCTCTATTAGTATAGGAGATACCTGAAAACATATCACACTTTTCATCATAGTGCTTTTACCAATGCATAAAATGCATGGAGAAGTCATTTCGAATGACTGGTCCTCAGTGTTGTGAGAACGATGACTGGTTAAAATTTTTGGTGGTTTCTTGTTCAGTCCATAGGCCTACATCATGTGGCAAACCGGTGAGCATGTGGCTCTATTAGTATAGGAGATACCTGAAAACATATCACACTTTTCATCATAGTGCTATTACCAATGCATAAAATGCATGGAGAAGTCATTTCGAATGACTGGTCCTCAGTGTTGTGAGAACGATGACTGGTTAAAATTTTTGGTGGTTTCTTGTTCAGTCCATAGGCCTACATCATGTGGCAAACCGGTGAGCATGTGGCTCTATTAGTATAGGAGATACCTGAAAACATATCACACTTTTCATCATAGTGCTTTTACCAATGCATAAAATGCATGAAGTCATTTCGAATGACTGGTCCTCAGTGTTGTGAGAACGATGACTGGTTAAAATTTTTGGTGGTTTCTTGTTCAGTCCATAGGCCTACATCATGTGGCAAACCGGTGAGCATGTGGCTCTATTAGTATAGGAGATACCTGAAAACATATCACACTTTTCATCATAGTGCTTTTACCAATGCATAAAATGCATGGAGAAGTCATTTCGAATGACTGGTCCTCAGTGTTGTGAGAACGATGACTGGTTAAAATTTTTGGTGGTTTAATGTTCAGTCCATGGGCCTACATCATGTGGCAAACCGGTGAGCATGTGGCTCTATTAGTATAGGAGATACCTGAAAACATATCACACTTTTCATCATAGTGCTTTTACCAATGCATAAAATGCATGGAGAAGTCATTTCGAATGACTGGTCCTCAGTGTTGTGAGAACGATGACTGGTTAAAATTTTTGGTGGTTTCTTGTTCAGTCCATAGGCCTACATCATGTGGCAAACCGGTGAGCATGTGGCTCTATTAGTATAGGAGATACCTGAAAACATATCACACTTTTCATCATAGTGCTTTTACCAATGCATAAAATGCATGGAGAAGTCATTTCGAATGACTGGTCCTCAGTGTTGTGAGAACGATGACTGGTTAAAATTTTTGGTGGTTTCATGTTCAGTCCATAGGCCTACATCATGTGGCAAACCGGTGAGCATGTGGCTCTATTAGTATAGGAGATACCTGAAAACATATCACACTTTTCATCATAGTGCTTTTACCAATGCATAAAATGCATGGAGAAGTCATTTCGAATGACTGGTCCTCAGTGTTGTGAGAACGATGACTGGTTAAAATTTTTGGTGGTTTCTTGTTCAGTCCATAGGCCTACATCATGTGGCAAACCGGTGAGCATGTGGCTCTATTAGTATAGGAGATACCTGAAAACATATCACACTTTTCATCATAGTGCTTTTACCAATGCATAAAATGCATGGAGAAGTCTTTTCGAATGACTGGTCCTCAGTGTTGTGAGAACGATGACTGGTTAAAATTTTTGGTGGTTTCTTGTTCAGTCCATAGGCCTACATCATGTGGCAAACCGGTGAGCATGTGGCTCTATTAGTATAGGAGATACCTGAAAACATATCACACTTTTCATCATAGTGCTTTTACCAATGCATAAAATGCATGGAGAAGTCATTTCGAATGACTGGTCCTCAGTGTTGTGAGAACGATGACTGGTTAAAATTTTTGGTGGTTTCTTGTTCAGTCCATAGGCCTACATCATGTGGCAAACCGGTGAGCATGTGGCTCTATTAGTATAGGAGATACCTGAAAACATATCACACTTTTCATCATAGTGCTTTTACCAATGCATAAAATGCATGGAGAAGTCATTTCGAATGACTGGTCCTCAGTGTTGTGAGAACGATGACTGGTTAAGATTTTTGGTGGTTTCTTGTTCAGTCCATAGGCCTACATCATGTGGCAAACCGGTGAGCATGTGGCTCTATTAGTATAGGAGATACCTGAAAACATATCACACTTTTCATCATAGTGCTTTTACCAATGCATAAAATGCATGGAGAAGTCATTTCGAATGACTGGTCCTCAGTGTTGTGAGAACGATGACTGGTTAAAATTTTTGGTGGTTTCTTGTTCAGTCCATAGGCCTACATCATGTGGCAAACCGGTGAGCATGTGGCTCTATTAGTATAGGAGATACCTGAAAACATATCACACTTTTCATCATAGTGCTATTACCAATGCATAAAATGCATGGAGAAGTCATTTCGAATGACTGGTCCTCAGTGTTGTGAGAACGATGACTGGTTAAAATTTTTGGTGGTTTCTTGTTCAGTCCATAGGCCTACATCATGTGGCAAACCGGTGAGCATGTGGCTCTATTAGTATAGGAGATACCTGAAAACATATCACACTTTTCATCATAGTGCTTTTACCAATGCATAAAATGCATGGAGAAGTCATTTCGAATGACTGGTCCTCAGTGTTGTGAGAACGATGACTGGTTAAAATTTTTGGTGGTTTCTTGTTCAGTCCATAGGCCTACATCATGTGGCAAACCGGTGAGCATGTGGCTCTATTAGTATAGGAGATACCTGAAAACATATCACACTTTTCATCATAGTGCTTTTACCAATGCATAAAATGCATGGAGAAGTCATTTCGAATGACTGGTCCTCAGTGTTGTGAGAACGATGACTGGTTAAAATTTTTGGTGGTTTAATGTTCAGTCCATGGGCCTACATCATGTGGCAAACCGGTGAGCATGTGGCTCTATTAGTATAGGAGATACCTGAAAACATATCACACTTTTCATCATAGTGCTTTTACCAATGCATAAAATGCATGGAGAAGTCATTTCGAATGACTGGTCCTCAGTGTTGTGAGAACGATGACTGGTTAAAATTTTTGGTGGTTTCTTGTTCAGTCCATAGGCCTACATCATGTGGCAAACCGGTGAGCATGTGGCTCTATTAGTATAGGAGATACCTGAAAACATATCACACTTTTCATCATAGTGCTTTTACCAATGCATAAAATGCATGGAGAAGTCATTTCGAATGACTGGTCCTCAGTGTTGTGAGAACGATGACTGGTTAAAATTTTTGGTGGTTTCTTGTTCAGTCCATAGGCCTACATCATGTGGCAAACCGGTGAGCATGTGGCTCTATTAGTATAGGAGATACCTGAAAACATATCACACTTTTCATCATAGTGCTTTTACCAATGCATAAAATGCATGGAGAAGTCTTTTCGAATGACTGGTCCTCAGTGTTGTGAGAACGATGACTGGTTAAAATTTTTGGTGGTTTCTTGTTCAGTCCATAGGCCTACATCATGTGGCAAACCGGTGAGCATGTGGCTCTATTAGTATAGGAGATACCTGAAAACATATCACACTTTTCATCATAGTGCTTTTACCAATGCATAAAATGCATGGAGAAGTCATTTCGAATGACTGGTCCTCAGTGTTGTGAGAACGATGACTGGTTAAAATTTTTGGTGGTTTCTTGTTCAGTCCATAGGCCTACATCATGTGGCAAACCGGTGAGCATGTGGCTCTATTAGTATAGGAGATACCTGAAAACATATCACACTTTTCATCATAGTGCTTTTACCAATGCATAAAATGCATGGTGAAGTCATTTCGAATGACTGGTCCTCAGTGTTGTGAGAACGATGACTGGTTAAGATTTTTGGTGGTTTCTTGTTCAGTCCATAGGCCTACATCATGTGGCAAACCGGTGAGCATGTGGCTCTATTAGTATAGGAGATACCTGAAAACATATCACACTTTTCATCATAGTGCTTTTACCAATGCATAAAATGCATGGAGAAGTCATTTCGAATGACTGGTCCTCAGTGTTGTGAGAACGATGACTGGTTAAAATTTTTGGTGGTTTCTTGTTCAGTCCATAGGCCTACATCATGTGGCAAACCGGTGAGCATGTGGCTCTATTAGTATAGGAGATACCTGAAAACATATCACACTTTTCATCATAGTGCTATTACCAATGCATAAAATGCATGGAGAAGTCATTTCGAATGACTGGTCCTCAGTGTTGTGAGAACGATGACTGGTTAAAATTTTTGGTGGTTTCTTGTTCAGTCCATAGGCCTACATCATGTGGCAAACCGGTGAGCATGTGGCTCTATTAGTATAGGAGATACCTGAAAACATATCACACTTTTCATCATAGTGCTTTTACCAATGCATAAAATGCATGGAGAAGTCATTTCGAATGACTGGTCTTCAGTGTTGTGAGAACGATGACTGGTTAAAATTTTTGGTGGTTTCTTGTTCAGTCCATAGGCCTACATCATGTGGCAAACCGGTGAGCATGTGGCTCTATTAGTATAGGAGATACCTGAAAACATATCACACTTTTCATCATAGTGCTTTTACCAATGCATAAAATGCATGGAGAAGTCATTTCGAATGACTGGTCCTCAGTGTTGTGAGAACGATGACTGGTTAAAATTTTTGGTGGTTTAATGTTCAGTCCATGGGCCTACATCATGTGGCAAACCGGTGAGCATGTGGCTCTATTAGTATAGGAGATACCTGAAAACATATCACACTTTTCATCATAGTGCTTTTACCAATGCATAAAATGCATGGAGAAGTCATTTCGAATGACTGGTCCTCAGTGTTGTGAGAACGATGACTGGTTAAAATTTTTGGTGGTTTCTTGTTCAGTCCATAGGCCTACATCATGTGGCAAACCGGTGAGCATGTGGCTCTATTAGTATAGGAGATACCTGAAAACATATCACACTTTTCATCATAGTGCTTTTACCAATGCATAAAATGCATGGAGAAGTCATTTCGAATGACTGGTCCTCAGTGTTGTGAGAACGATGACTGGTTAAAATTTTTGGTGGTTTCATGTTCAGTCCATAGGCCTACATCATGTGGCAAACCGGTGAGCATGTGGCTCTATTAGTATAGGAGATACCTGAAAACATATCACACTTTTCATCATAGTGCTTTTACCAATGCATAAAATGCATGGAGAAGTCATTTCGAATGACTGGTCCTCAGTGTTGTGAGAACGATGACTGGTTAAAATTTTTGGTGGTTTCTTGTTCAGTCCATAGGCCTACATCATGTGGCAAACCGGTGAGCATGTGGCTCTATTAGTATAGGAGATACCTGAAAACATATCACACTTTTCATCATAGTGCTTTTACCAATGCATAAAATGCATGGAGAAGTCATTTCGAATGACTGGTCCTCAGTGTTGTGAGAACGATGACTGGTTAAAATTTTTGGTGGTTTCTTGTTCAGTCCATAGGCCTACATCATGTGGCAAACCGGTGAGCATGTGGCTCTATTAGTATAGGAGATACCTGAAAACATATCACACTTTTCATCATAGTGCTTTTACCAATGCATAAAATGCATGGAGAAGTCATTTCGAATGACTGGTCCTCAGTGTTGTGAGAACGATGACTGATTAAAATTTTTGGTGGTTTCTTGTTCAGTCCATAGGCCTACATCATGTGGCAAAGCGGTGAGCATGTGGCTCTATTAGTATAGGAGATACCTGAAAACATATCACACTTTTCATCATAGTGCTTTTACCAATGCATAAAATGCATGGTGAAGTCATTTCGAATGACTGGTCCTCAGTGTTGTGAGAACGATGACTGGTTAAGATTTTTGGTGGTTTCTTGGTTCAGTCCATAGGCCTACATCATGTGGCAAACCGGTGAGCATGTGGCTCTATTAGTAAAGGAGATACCTGAAAACATATCACACTTTTCATCATAGTGCTTTTACCAATGCATAAAATGCATGGAGAAGTCATTTCGAATGACTGGTCCTCAGTGTTGTGAGAACGATGACTGGTTAAAATTTTTGGTGGTTTCTTGTTCAGTCCATAGGCCTACATCATGTGGCAAACCGGTGAGCATGTGGCTCTATTAGTATAGGAGATACCTGAAAACATATCACACTTTTCATCATAGTGCTATTACCAATGCATAAAATGCATGGAGAAGTCATTTCGAATGACTGGTCCTCAGTGTTGTGAGAACGATGACTGGTTAAAATTTTTGGTGGTTTCTTGTTCAGTCCATAGGCCTACATCATGTGTCAAACCGGTGAGCATGTGGCTCTATTAGTATAGGAGATACCTGAAAACATATCACACTTTTCATCATAGTGCTTTTACCAATGCATAAAATGCATGGAGAAGTCATTTCGAATGACTGGTCCTCAGTGTTGTGAGAACGATGACTGGTTAAAATTTTTGGTGGTTTCTTGTTCAGTCCATAGGCCTACATCATGTGGCAAACCGGTGAGCATGTGGCTCTATTAGTATAGGAGATACCTGAAAACATATCACACTTTTCATCATAGTGCTTTTAACAATGCATAAAATGCATGGAGAAGTCATTTCGAATGACTGGTCCTCAGTGTTGTGAGAACGATGACTGGTTAAAATTTTTGGTGGTTTAATGTTCAGTCCATGGGCCTACATCATGTGGCAAACCGGTGAGCATGTGGCTCTATTAGTATAGGAGATACCTGAAAACATATCACACTTTTCATCATAGTGCTTTTACCAATGCATAAAATGCATGGAGAAGTCATTTCGAATGACTGGTCCTCAGTGTTGTGAGAACGATGACTGGTTAAAATTTTTGGTGGTTTCATGTTCAGTCCATAGGCCTACATCATGTGGCAAACCGGTGAGCATGTGGCTCTATTAGTATAGGAGATACCTGAAAACATATCACACTTTTCATCATAGTGCTTTTACCAATGCATAAAATGCATGGAGAAGTCATTTCGAATGACTGGTCCTCAGTGTTGTGAGAACGATGACTGGTTAAAATTTTTGGTGGTTTCTTGTTCAGTCCATAGGCCTACATCATGTGGCAAACCGATGAGCATGTGGCTCTATTAGTATAGGAGATACCTGAAAACATATCACACTTTTCATCATAGTGCTTTTACCAATGCATAAAATGCATGGAGAAGTCTTTTCGAATGACTGGTCCTCAGTGTTGTGAGAACGATGACTGGTTAAAATTTTTGGTGGTTTCTTGTTCAGTCCATAGGCCTACATCATGTGGCAAACCGGTGAGCATGTGGCTCTATTAGTATAGGAGATACCTGAAAACATATCACACTTTTCATCATAGTGCTTTTACCAATGCATAAAATGCATGGAGAAGTCATTTCGAATGACTGGTCCTCAGTGTTGTGAGAACGATGACTGGTTAAAATTTTTGGTGGTTTCTTGTTCAGTCCATAGGCCTACATCATGTGGCAAACCGGTGAGCATGTGGCTCTATTAGTATAGGAGATACCTGAAAACATATCACACTTTTCATCATAGTGCTTTTACCAATGCATAAAATGCATGGTGAAGTCATTTCGAATGACTGGTCTTCAGTGTTGTGAGAACGATGACTGGTTAAGATTTTTGGTGGTTTCTTGTTCAGTCCATAGGCCTACATCATGTGGCAAACCGGTGAGCATGTGGCTCTATTAGTATAGGAGATACCTGAAAACATATCACACTTTTCATCATAGTGCTTTTACCAATGCATAAAATGCATGGAGAAGTCATTTCGAATGACTGGTCCTCAGTGTTGTGAGAACGATGACTGGTTAAAATTTTTGGTGGTTTCTTGTTCAGTCCATAGGCCTACATCATGTGGCAAACCGGTGAGCATGTGGCTCTATTAGTATAGGAGATACCTGAAAACATATCACACTTTTCATCATAGTGCTATTACCAATGCATAAAATGCATGGAGAAGTCATTTCGAATGACTGGTCCTCAGTGTTGTGAGAACGATGACTGGTTAAAATTTTTGGTGGTTTCTTGTTCAGTCCATAGGCCTACATCATGTGGCAAACCGGTGAGCATGTGGCTCTATTAGTATAGGAGATACCTGAAAACATATCACACTTTTCATCATAGTGCTTTTACCAATGCATAAAATGCATGGAGAAGT
Source organism: Ranitomeya imitator (assembly GCF_032444005.1). Lineage (NCBI taxonomy): Eukaryota > Metazoa > Chordata > Amphibia > Anura > Dendrobatidae > Ranitomeya > Ranitomeya imitator. Next base: position 519,422 of record NW_027194843.1, read on the forward strand.
CATTTCGAATGACTGGTCCTCAGTGTTGTGAGAACGATGACTGGTTAAAATTTTTGGTGGTTTCTTGTTCAGTCCATAGGCCTACATCATGTGGCAAACCGGTGAGCATGTGGCTCTATTAGTATAGGAGATACCTGAAAACATATCACACTTTTCATCATAGTGCTTTTACCAATGCATAAAATGCATGGAGAAGTCATTTCGAATGACTGGTCCTCAGTGTTGTGAGAACGATGACTGGTTAAAATTTTTGGTGGTTTAATGTTCAGTCCATGGGCCTACATCATGTGGCAAACCGGTGAGCATGTGGCTCTATTAGTATAGGAGATACCTGAAAACATATCACACTTTTCATCATAGTGCTTTTACCAATGCATAAAATGCATGGAGAAGTCATTTCGAATGACTGGTCCTCAGTGTTGTGAGAACGATGACTGGTTAAAATTTTTGGTGGTTTCATGTTCAGTCCATAGGCCTACATCATGTGGCAAACCGGTGAGCATGTGGCTCTATTAGTATAGGAGATACCTGAAAACATATCACACTTTTCATCATAGTGCTTTTACCAATGCATAAAATGCATGGAGAAGTCATTTCGAATGACTGGTCCTCAGTGTTGTGAGAACGATGACTGGTTAAAATTTTTGGTGGTTTCTTGTTCAGTCCATAGGCCTACATCATGTGGCAAACCGGTGAGCATGTGGCTCTATTAGTATAGGAGATACCTGAAAACATATCACACTTTTCATCATAGTGCTTTTACCAATGCATAAAATGCATGGAGAAGTCTTTTCGAATGACTGGTCCTCAGTGTTGTGAGAACGATGACTGGTTAAAATTTTTGGTGGTTTCTTGTTCAGTCCATAGGCCTACATCATGTGGCAAACCGGTGAGCATGTGGCTCTATTAGTATAGGAGATACCTGAAAACATATCACACTTTTCATCATAGTGCTTTTACCAATGCATAAAATGCATGGAGAAGTCATTTCGAATGACTGGTCCTCAGTGTTGTGAGAACGATGACTGGTTAAAATTTTTGGTGGTTTCTTGTTCAGTCCATAGGCCTACATCATGTGGCAAACCGGTGAGCATGTGGCTCTATTAGTATAGGAGATACCTGAAAACATATCACACTTTTCATCATAGTGCTTTTACCAATGCATAAAATGCATGGTGAAGTCATTTCGAATGACTGGTCCTCAGTGTTGTGAGAACGATGACTGGTTAAGATTTTTGGTGGTTTCTTGTTCAGTCCATAGGCCTACATCATGTGGCAAACCGGTGAGCATGTGGCTCTATTAGTATAGGAGATACCTGAAAACATATCACACTTTTCATCATAGTGCTTTTACCAATGCATAAAATGCATGGAGAAGTCATTTCGAATGACTGGTCTTCAGTGTTGTGAGAACGATGACTGGTTAAAATTTTTGGTGGTTTCTTGTTCAGTCCATAGGCCTACATCATGTGGCAAACCGGTGAGCATGTGGCTCTATTAGTATAGGAGATACCTGAAAACATATCACACTTTTCATCATAGTGCTATTACCAATGCATAAAATGCATGGAGAAGTCATTTCGAATGACTGGTCCTCAGTGTTGTGAGAACGATGACTGGTTAAAATTTTTGGTGGTTTCTTGTTCAGTCCATAGGCCTACATCATGTGGCAAACCGGTGAGCATGTGGCTCTATTAGTATAGGAGATACCTGAAAACATATCACACTTTTCATCATAGTGCTTTTACCAATGCATAAAATGCATGGAGAAGTCATTTCGAATGACTGGTCCTCAGTGTTGTGAGAACGATGACTGGTTAAAATTTTTGGTGGTTTCTTGTTCAGTCCATAGGCCTACATCATGTGGCAAACCGGTGAGCATGTGGCTCTATTAGTATAGGAGATACCTGAAAACATATCACACTTTTCATCATAGTGCTTTTACCAATGCATAAAATGCATGGAGAAGTCATTTCGAATGACTGGTCCTCAGTGTTGTGAGAACGATGACTGGTTAAAATTTTTGGTGGTTTAATGTTCAGTCCATGGGCCTACATCATGTGGCAAACCGGTGAGCATGTGGCTCTATTAGTATAGGAGATACCTGAAAACATATCACACTTTTCATCATAGTGCTTTTACCAATGCATAAAATGCATGGAGAAGTCATTTCGAATGACTGGTCCTCAGTGTTGTGAGAACGATGACTGGTTAAAATTTTTGGTGGTTTCTTGTTCAGTCCATAGGCCTACATCATGTGGCAAACCGGTGAGCATGTGGCTCTATTAGTATAGGAGATACCTGAAAACATATCACACTTTTCATCATAGTGCTTTTACCAATGCATAAAATGCATGGAGAAGTCATTTCGAATGACTGGTCCTCAGTGTTGTGAGAACGATGACTGGTTAAAATTTTTGGTGGTTTCATGTTCAGTCCATAGGCCTACATCATGTGGCAAACCGGTGAGCATGTGGCTCTATTAGTATAGGAGATACCTGAAAACATATCACACTTTTCATCATAGTGCTTTTACCAATGCATAAAATGCATGGAGAAGTCATTTCGAATGACTGGTCCTCAGTGTTGTGAGAACGATGACTGGTTAAAATTTTTGGTGGTTTCTTGTTCAGTCCATAGGCCTACATCATGTGGCAAACCGGTGAGCATGTGGCTCTATTAGTATAGGAGATACCTGAAAACATATCACACTTTTCATCATAGTGCTTTTACCAATGCATAAAATGCATGGAGAAGTCATTTCGAATGACTGGTCCTCAGTGTTGTGAGAACGATGACTGGTTAAAATTTTTGGTGGTTTCTTGTTCAGTCCATAGGCCTACATCATGTGGCAAACCGGTGAGCATGTGGCTCTATTAGTATAGGAGATACCTGAAAACATATCACACTTTTCATCATAGTGCTTTTACCAATGCATAAAATGCATGGAGAAGTCATTTCGAATGACTGGTCCTCAGTGTTGTGAGAACGATGACTGGTTAAAATTTTTGGTGGTTTCTTGTTCAGTCCATAGGCCTACATCATGTGGCAAACCGGTGAGCATGTGGCTCTATTAGTATAGGAGATACCTGAAAACATATCACACTTTTCATCATAGTGCTTTTACCAATGCATAAAATGCATGGAGAAGTCATTTCGAATGACTGGTCCTCAGTGTTGTGAGTACGATGACTGGTTAAAATTTTTGGTGGTTTCTTGTTCAGTCCATAGGCCTACATCATGTGGCAAACCGGTGAGCATGTGGCTCTATTAGTATAGGAGATACCTGAAAACATATCACACTTTTCATCATAGTGCTTTTACCAATGCATAAAATGCATGGAGAAGTCATTTCGAATGACTGGTCCTCAGTGTTGTGAGAACGATGACTGGTTAAAATTTTTGGTGGTTTCTTGTTCAGTCCATAGGCCTACATCATGTGGCAAACCGGTGAGCATGTGGCTCTATTACTATAGGAGATACCTGAAAACATATCACACTTTTCATCATAGTGCTTTTACCAATGCATAAAATGCATGGAGAAGTCATTTTGAATGACTGGTCCTCAGTGTTGTGAGAACGATGACTGGTTAAAATTTTTGGTGGTTTCTTGTTCAGTCCATAGGCCTACATCATGTGGCAAACCGGTGAGCATGTGGCTCTATTAGTATAGGAGATACCTGAAAGCATATCACACTTTTCATCATAGTGCTTTTACCAATGCATAAAATGCATGGAGAAGTCATTTCGAATGACTGGTCCTCAGTGTTGTGAGAACGATGACTGGTTAAAATTTTTGGTGGTTTCTTGTTCAGTCCATAGGCCTACATCATGTGGCAAACCGGTGAGCATGTGGCTCTATTAGTATAGGAGATACCTGAAAACATATCACACTTTTCATCATAGTGCTTTTACCAATGCATAAAATGCATGGAGAAGTCATTTCGAATGACTGGTCCTCAGTGTTGTGAGAACGATGACTGGTTAAAATTTTTGGTGGTTTCTTGTTCAGTCCATAGGCCTACATCATGTGGCAAACCGGTGAGCATGTGGCTCTATTAGTATAGGAGATACCTGAAAGCATATCACACTTTTCATCATAGTGCTTTTACCAATGCATAAAATGCATGGAGAAGTCATTTCGAATGACTGGTCCTCAGTGTTGTGAGAACGATGACTGGTTAAAATTTTTGGTGGTTTCTTGTTCAGTCCATAGGCCTACATCATGTGGCAAACCGGTGAGCATGTGGCTCTATTAGTATAGGAGATACCTGAAAACATATCACACTTTTCATTATAGTGCTTTTACCAATGCATAAAATGCATGGATAAGTCATTTCGAATGACTGGTCCTCAGTGTTGTGAGAACGATGACTGGTTAAAATTTTTGGTGGTTTCTTGTTCAGTCCATAGGCCTACATCATGTGGCAAACCGGTGAGCATATGTGGCTCTATTAGTATAGGAGATACCTGAAAACATATCACACTTTTCATCATAGTGCTTTTACCAATGCATAAAATGCATGGAGAAGTCATTTTGAATGACTGGTCCTCAGTGTTGTGAGAACGATGACTGGTTAAAATTTTTGGTGGTTTCTTGTTCAGTCCATAGGCCTACATCATGTGGCAAACCGGTGAGCATGTGGCTCTATTAGTATAGGAGATACCTGAAAACATATCACACTTTTCATCATAGTGCTTTTACCAATGCATAAAATGCATGGAGAAGTCATTTCGAATGACTGGTCCTCAGTGTTGTGAGAACGATGACTGGTTAAAATTTTTGGTGGTTTCTTGTTCAGTCCATAGGCCTACATCATGTGGCAAACCGGTGAACATGTGGCTCTATTAGTATAGGAGATACCTGAAAACATATCACACTTTTCATCATAGTGCTTTTACCAATGCATAAAATGCATGGAGAAGTCATTTCGAATGACTGGTCCTCAGTGTTGTGAGAACGATGACTGGTTAAAATTTTTGGTGGTTTCTTGTTCAGTCCATAGGCCTACATCATGTGGCAAACCGGTGAGCATGTGGCTCTATTAGTATAGGAGATACCTGAAAGCATATCACACTTTTCATCATAGTGCTTTTACCAATGCATAAAATGCATGGAGAAGTCATTTCGAATTACTGGTCCTCAGTGTTGTGAGAACGATGACTGGTTAAAATTTTTGGTGGTTTCTTGTTCAGTCCATAGGCCTACATCATGTGGCAAACCGGTGAGCATGTGGCTCTATTAGTATAGGAGATACCTGAAAACATATCACACTTTTCATCATAGTGCTTTTACCAATGCATAAAATGCATGGATAAGTCATTTCGAATGACTGGTCCTCAGTGTTGTGAGAACGATGACTGGTTAAAATTTTTGGTGGTTTCTTGTTCAGTCCATAGGCCTACATCATGTGGCAAACCGGTGAGCATGTGGCTCTATTAGTATAGGAGATACCTGAAAACATATCACACTTTTCATCATAGTGCTTTTACCAATGCATAAAATGCATGGAGAAGTCATTTCGAATGACTGGTCCTCAGTGTTGTGAGAACGATGACTGGTTAAAATTTTTGGTGGTTTCTTGTTCAGTCCATAGGCCTACATCATGTGGCAAACCGGTGAGCATGTGGCTCTATTAGTATAGGAGATACCTGAAAACATATCACACTTTTCATCATAGTGCTTTTACCAATGCATAAAATGCATGGAGAAGTCATTTCGAATGACTGGTCCTCAGTGTTGTGAGAACGATGACTGGTTAAAATTTTTGGTGGTTTCTTGTTCAGTCCATGGGCCTACATCATGTGGCAAACCGGTGAGCATGTGGCTCTATTAGTATAGGAGATACCTGAAAACATATCACACTTTTCATCATAGTGCTTTTACCAATGCATAAAATGCATGGAGAAGTCATTTCGAATGACTGGTCCTCAGTGTTGTGAGAACGATGACTGGTTAAAATTTTTGGTGGTTTCTTGTTCAGTCCATAGGCCTACATCATGTGGCAAACCGGTGAGCATGTGGTTCTATTAGTATAGGAGATACCTGAAAACATATCACACTTTTCATCATAGTGCTTTTACCAATGCATAAAATGCATGGAGAAGTCATTTCGAATGACTGGTCCTCAGTGTTGTGAGAACGATGACTGGTTAAAATTTTTGGTGGTTTCTTGTTCAGTCCATGGGCCTACATCATGTGGCAAACCGGTGAGCATGTGGCTCTATTAGTATAGGAGATACCTGAAAACATATCACACTTTTCATCATAGTGCTTTTACCAATGCATAAATTGCATGGAGAAGTCATTTCGAATGACTGGTCCTCAGTGTTGTGAGAACGATGACTGGTTAAAATTTTTGGTGGTTTCTTGTTCAGTCCATAGGCCTACATCATGTGGCAAACCGGTGAGCATGTGGCTCGATTAGTATAGGAGATACCTGAAAACATATCACACTTTTCATCATAGTGCTTTTACCAATGCATAAAATGCATTGAGAAGTCATTTCGAATGACTGGTCCTCAGTGTTGTGAGAACGATGACTGGTTAAAATTTTTGGTGGTTTCTTGTTCAGTCCATAGTCCTACATCATGTGGCAAACCGGTGAGCATGTGGCTCTATTAGTATAGGAGATACCTGAAAACATATCACACTTTTCATCATAGTGCTTTAACCAATGCATAAAATGCATGGAGAAGTCATTTCGAATGACTGGTCCTCAGTGTTGTGAGAACGATGACTGGTTAAAATTTTTGGTGGTTTCTTGTTCAGTCCATAGGCCTACATCATGTGGCAAACCGGTGAGCATGTGGCTCTATTAGTATAGGAGATACCTGAAAACATATCACACTTTTCATCATAGTGCTTTTACCAATGCATAAAATGCATGGAGAAGTCATTTCGAATGACTGGTCCTCAGTGTTGTGAGAACGATGACTGGTTAAAATTTTTGGTGGTTTCTTGTTCAGTCCATAGGCCTACATCATGTGGCAAACCGGTGAGCATGTGGCTCTATTAGTATAGGAGATACCTGAAAACATATCACACTTTTCATCATAGTGCTTTTACCAATGCATAAAATGCATGGAGAAGTCATTTCGAATGACTGGTCCTCAGTGTTGTGAGAACGATGACTGGTTAAAATTTTTGGTGGTTTCTTGTTCAGTCCATAGGCCTACATCATGTGGCAAACCGGTGAGCATGTGGCTCTATTAGTATAGGAGATACCTGAAAACATATCACACTTTTCATCATAGTGCTTTTACCAATGCATAAAATGCATGGAGAAGTCATTTCGAATGACTGGTCCTCAGTGTTGTGAGAACGATGACTGGTTAAAATTTTTGGTGGTTTCTTGTTCAGTCCATAGGCCTACATCATGTGGCAAACCGGTGAGCATGTGGCTCTATTAGTATAGGAGATACCTGAAAACATATCACACTTTTCATCATAGTGCTTTTACCAATGCATAAAATGCATGGAGAAGTCATTTCGAATGACTGGTCCTCAGTGTTGTGAGAACGATGACTGGTTAAAATTTTTGGTGGTTTCTTGTTCAGTCCATAGGCCTACATCATGTGGCAAACCGGTGAGCATGTGGCTCTATTAGTATAGGAGATACCTGAAAACATATCACACTTTTCATCATAGTGCTTTTACCAATGCATAAAATGCATGGAGAAGTCATTTCGAATGACTGGTCCTCAGTGTTGTGAGAACGATGACTGGTTAAAATTTTTGGTGGTTTCTTGTTCAGTCCATAGGCCTACATCATGTGGCAAACCGGTGAGCATGTGGCTCTATTAGTATAGGAGATACCTGAAAACATATCACACTTTTCATCATAGTGCTTTTACCAATGCATAAAATGCATGGAGAAGTCATTTCGAATGACTGGTCCTCAGTGTTGTGAGAACGATGACTGGTTAAAATTTTTGGTGGTTTCTTGTTCAGTCCATAGGCCTACATCATGTGGCAAACCGGTGAGCATGTGGCTCTATTAGTATAGGAGATACCTGAAAACATATCACACTTTTCATCATAGTGCTTTTACCAATGCATAAAATGCATGGAGAAGTCATTTCGAATGACTGGTCCTCAGTGTTGTGAGAACGATGACTGGTTAAAATTTTTGGTGGTTTCTTGTTCAGTCCATGGGCCTACATCATGTGGCAAACCGGTGAGCATGTGGCTCTATTAGTATAGGAGATACCTGAAAACATATCACACTTTTCATCATAGTGCTTTTACCAATGCATAAAATGCATGGAGAAGTCATTTCGAATGACTGGTCCTCAGTGTTGTGAGAACGATGACTGGTTAAAATTTTTGGTGGTTTCTTGTTCAGTCCATAGGCCTACATCATGTGGCAAACCGGTGAGCATGTGGTTCTATTAGTATAGGAGATACCTGAAAACATATCACACTTTTCATCATAGTGCTTTTACCAATGCATAAAATGCATGGAGAAGTCATTTCGAATGACTGGTCCTCAGTGTTGTGAGAACGATGACTGGTTAAAATTTTTGGTGGTTTCTTGTTCAGTCCATGGGCCTACATCATGTGGCAAACCGGTGAGCATGTGGCTCTATTAGTATAGGAGATACCTGAAAACATATCACACTTTTCATCATAGTGCTTTTACCAATGCATAAATTGCATGGAGAAGTCATTTCGAATGACTGGTCCTCAGTGTTGTGAGAACGATGACTGGTTAAAATTTTTGGTGGTTTCTTGTTCAGTCCATAGGCCTACATCATGTGGCAAACCGGTGAGCATGTGGCTCGATTAGTATAGGAGATACCTGAAAACATATCACACTTTTCATCATAGTGCTTTTACCAATGCATAAAATGCATTGAGAAGTCATTTCGAATGACTGGTCCTCAGTGTTGTGAGAACGATGACTGGTTAAAATTTTTGGTGGTTTCTTGTTCAGTCCATAGTCCTACATCATGTGGCAAACCGGTGAGCATGTGGCTCTATTAGTATAGGAGATACCTGAAAACATATCACACTTTTCATCATAGTGCTTTAACCAATGCATAAAATGCATGGAGAAGTCATTTCGAATGACTGGTCCTCAGTGTTGTGAGAACGATGACTGGTTAAAATTTTTGGTGGTTTCTTGTTCAGTCCATAGGCCTACATCATGTGGCAAACCGGTGAGCATGTGGCTCTATTAGTATAGGAGATACCTGAAAACATATCACACTTTTCATCATAGTGCTTTTACCAATGCATAAAATGCATGGAGAAGTCATTTCGAATGACTGGTCCTCAGTGTTGTGAGAACGATGACTGGTTAAAATTTTTGGTGGTTTCTTGTTCAGTCCATAGGCCTACATCATGTGGCAAACCGGTGAGCATGTGGCTCTATTAGTATAGGAGATACCTGAAAACATATCACACTTTTCATCATAGTGCTTTTACCAATGCATAAAATGCATGGAGAAGTCATTTCGAATGACTGGTCCTCAGTGTTGTGAGAACGATGACTGGTTAAAATTTTTGGTGGTTTCTTGTTCAGTCCATAGGCCTACATCATGTGGCAAACCGGTGAGCATGTGGCTCTATTAGTATAGGAGATACCTGAAAACATATCACACTTTTCATCATAGTGCTTTTACCAATGCATAAAATGCATGGAGAAGTCATTTCGAATGACTGGTCCTCAGTGTTGTGAGAACGATGACTGGTTAAAATTTTTGGTGGTTTCTTGTTCAGTCCATAGGCCTACATCATGTGGCAAACCGGTGAGCATGTGGCTCTATTAGTATAGGAGATACCTGAAAACATATCACACTTTTCATCATAGTGCTTTTACCAATGCATAAAATGCATGGAGAAGTCATTTCGAATGACTGGTCCTCAGTGTTGTGAGAACGATGACTGGTTAAAATTTTTGGTGGTTTCTTGTTCAGTCCATAGGCCTACATCATGTGGCAAACCGGTGAGCATGTGACTCTGTTAGTATAGGAGATACCTGAAAACATATCACACTTTTCATCATAGTGCTTTTACCAATGCATAAAATGCATGGAGAAGTCATTTTGAATGACTGGTCCTCAGTGTTGTGAGAACGATGACTGGTTAAAATTTTTGGTGGTTTCTTGTTCAGTCCATAGGCCTACATCATGTGGCAAACCGGTGAGCATGTGGCTCTATTAGTATAGGAGATACCTGAAAACATATCACACTTTTCATCATAGTGCTTTTACCAATGCATAAAATGCATGGACAAGTCATTTCGAATGACTGGTCCTCAGTGTTGTGAGTACGATGACTGGTTAAAATATTTGGTGGTTTCTTGTTCAGTCCATAGGCCTACATCATGTGGCAAACCGGTGAGCATGTGGCTCTATTAGTATAGGAGATACCTGAAAACATATCACACTTTTCATCATAGTGCTTTTACCAATGCATAAAATGCATGGAGAAGTCATTTCGAATGACTGGTCCTCAGTGTTGTGAGAACGATGACTGGTTAAAATTTTTGGTGGTTTCTTGTTCAGTCCATAGGCCTACATCATGTGGCAAACCGGTGAGCATGTGGCTCTATTAGTATAGGAGATACCTGAAAACATATCACACTTTTCATCATAGTGCTTTTACCAATGCATAAAATGCATGGAGAAGTCATTTCGAATGACTGGTCCTCAGTGTTGTGAGAACGATGACTGGTTAAAATTTTTGGTGGTTTCTTGTTCAGTCCATAGGCCTACATCATGTGGCAAACCGGTGAGCATGTGGCTCTATTAGTATAGGATATACCTGAAAACATATCACACTTTTCATCATCGTGCTTTTACCAATGCATAAAATGCATGGAGAAGTCATTTCGAATGACTGGTCCTCAGTGTTGTGAGAACGATGAGTGGTTAAAATTTTTGGTGGTTTCTTGTTCAGTCCATAGGCCTACATCATGTGGCAAACCGGTGAGCATGTGGCTCTATTAGTATAGGAGATACCTGAAAACATATCACACTTTTCATCATAGTGCTTTTACCAATGCATAAAATGCATGGAGAAGTCATTTCGAATGACTGGTCCTCAGTGTTGTGAGAACGATGACTGGTTAAAATTTTTGGTGGTTTCTTGTTCAGTCCATAGGCCTACATCATGTGGCAAACCGGTGAGCATGTGGCTCTATTAGTATAGGAGATACCTGAAAACATATCACACTTTTCATCATAGTGCTTTTACCAATGCATAAAATGCATGGAGAAGTCATTTTGAATGACTGGTCCTCAGTGTTGTGAGAACGATGACTGGTTAAAATTTTTGGTGGTTTCTTGTTCAGTCCATAGGCCTACATCATGTGGCAAACCGGTGAGCATGTGGCTCTATTAGTATAGGAGATACCTGAAAACATATCACACTTTTCATCATAGTGCTTTTACCAATGCATAAAATGCATGGAGAAGTCATTTCGAATGACTGGTCCTCAGTGTTGTGAGAACGATGACTGGTTAAAATTTTTGGTGGTTTCTTGTTCAGTCCATAGGCCTACATCATGTGGCAAACCGGTGAGCATGTGGCTCTATTAGTATAGGAGATACCTGAAAACATATCACACTTTTCATCATAGTGCTTTTACCAATGCATAAAATGCATGGAGAAGTCATTTCGAATGACTGGTCCTCAGTGTTGTGAGAACGATGACTGGTTAAAATTTTTGGTGGTTTCTTGTTCAGTCCATAGGCCTACATCATGTGGCAAACCGGTGAGCATGTGGCTCTATTAGTATAGGAGATACCTGAAAGCATATCACACTTTTCATCATAGTGCTTTTACCAATGCATAAAATGCATGGAGAAGTCATTTCGAATGACTGGTCCTCAGTGTTGTGAGAACGATGACTGGTTAAAATTTTTGGTGGTTTCTTGTTCAGTCCATAGGCCTACATCATGTGGCAAACCGGTGAGCATGTGGCTCTATTAGTATAGGAGATACCTGAAAACATATCACACTTTTCATCATAGTGCTTTTACCAATGCATAAAATGCATGGAGAAGTCATTTCGAATGACTGGTCCTCAGTGTTGTGAGAACGATGACTGGTTAAAATTTTTGGTGGTTTCTTGTTCAGTCCATGGGCCTACATCATGTGGCAAACCGGTGAGCATGTGGCTCTATTAGTATAGGAGATACCTGAAAACATATCACACTTTTCATCATAGTGCTTTTACCAATGCATAAATTGCATGGAGAAGTCATTTCGAATGACTGGTCCTCAGTGTTGTGAGAACGATGACTGGTTAAAATTTTTGGTGGTTTCTTGTTCAGTCCATAGGCCTACATCATGTGGCAAACCGGTGAGCATGTGGTTCTATTAGTATAGGAGATACCTGAAAACATATCACACTTTTCATCATAGTGCTTTTACCAATGCATAAAATGCATGGAGAAGTCATTTCGAATGACTGGTCCTCAGTGTTGTGAGAACGATGACTGGTTAAAATTTTTGGTGGTTTCTTGTTCAGTCCATGGGCCTACATCATGTGGCAAACCGGTGAGCATGTGGCTCTATTAGTATAGGAGATACCTGAAAACATATCACACTTTTCATCATAGTGCTTTTACCAATGCATAAATTGCATGGAGAAGTCATTTCGAATGACTGGTCCTCAGTGTTGTGAGAACGATGACTGGTTAAAATTTTTGGTGGTTTCTTGTTCAGTCCATAGGCCTACATCATGTGGCAAACCGGTGAGCATGTGGCTCGATTAGTATAGGAGATACCTGAAAACATATCACACTTTTCATCATAGTGCTTTTACCAATGCATAAAATGCATTGAGAAGTCATTTCGAATGACTGGTCCTCAGTGTTGTGAGAACGATGACTGGTTAAAATTTTTGGTGGTTTCTTGTTCAGTCCATAGTCCTACATCATGTGGCAAACCGGTGAGCATGTGGCTCTATTAGTATAGGAGATACCTGAAAACATATCACACTTTTCATCATAGTGCTTTAACCAATGCATAAAATGCATGGAGAAGTCATTTCGAATGACTGGTCCTCAGTGTTGTGAGAACGATGACTGGTTAAAATTTTTGGTGGTTTCTTGTTCAGTCCATAGGCCTACATCATGTGGCAAACCGGTGAGCATGTGGCTCTATTAGTATAGGAGATACCTGAAAACATATCACACTTTTCATCATAGTGCTTTTACCAATGCATAAAATGCATGGAGAAGTCATTTCGAATGACTGGTCCTCAGTGTTGTGAGAACGATGACTGGTTAAAATTTTTGGTGGTTTCTTGTTCAGTCCATAGGCCTACATCATGTGGCAAACCGGTGAGCATGTGGCTCTATTAGTATAGGAGATACCTGAAAACATATCACACTTTTCATCATAGTGCTTTTACCAATGCATAAAATGCATGGAGAAGTCATTTCGAATGACTGGTCCTCAGTGTTGTGAGAACGATGACTGGTTAAAATTTTGGTGGTTTCTTGTTCAGTCCATAGGCCTACATCATGTGGCAAACCGGTGAGCATGTGGCTCTATTAGTATAGGAGATACCTGAAAACATATCACACTTTTCATCATAGTGCTTTTACCAATGCATAAAATGCATGGAGAAGTCATTTCGAATGACTGGTCCTCAGTGTTGTGAGAACGATGACTGGTTAAAATTTTTGGTGGTTTCTTGTTCAGTCCATAGGCCTACATCATGTGGCAAACCGGTGAGCATGTGGCTCTATTAGTATAGGAGATACCTGAAAACATATCACACTTTTCATCATAGTGCTTTTACCAATGCATAAAATGCATGGAGAAGTCATTTCGAATGACTGGTCCTCAGTGTTGTGAGAACGATGACTGGTTAAAATTTTTGGTGGTTTCTTGTTCAGTCCATAGGCCTACATCATGTGGCAAACCGGTGAGCATGTGACTCTGTTAGTATAGGAGATACCTGAAAACATATCACACTTTTCATCATAGTGCTTTTACCAATGCATAAAATGCATGGAGAAGTCATTTTGAATGACTGGTCCTCAGTGTTGTGAGAACGATGACTGGTTAAAATTTTTGGTGGTTTCTTGTTCAGTCCATAGGCCTACATCATGTGGCAAACCGGTGAGCATGTGGCTCTATTAGTATAGGAGATACCTGAAAACATATCACACTTTTCATCATAGTGCTTTTACCAATGCATAAAATGCATGGACAAGTCATTTCGAATGACTGGTCCTCAGTGTTGTGAGTACGATGACTGGTTAAAATATTTGGTGGTTTCTTGTTCAGTCCATAGGCCTACATCATGTGGCAAACCGGTGAGCATGTGGCTCTATTAGTATAGGAGATACCTGAAAACATATCACACTTTTCATCATAGTGCTTTTACCAATGCATAAAATGCATGGAGAAGTCATTTCGAATGACTGGTCCTCAGTGTTGTGAGAACGATGACTGGTTAAAATTTTTGGTGGTTTCTTGTTCAGTCCATAGGCCTACATCATGTGGCAAACCGGTGAGCATGTGGCTCTATTAGTATAGGAGATACCTGAAAACATATCACACTTTTCATCATAGTGCTTTTACCAATGCATAAAATGCATGGAGAAGTCATTTCGAATGACTGGTCCTCAGTGTTGTGAGAACGATGACTGGTTAAAATTTTTGGTGGTTTCTTGTTCAGTCCATAGGCCTACATCATGTGGCAAACCGGTGAGCATGTGGCTCTATTAGTATAGGATATACCTGAAAACATATCACACTTTTCATCATCGTGCTTTTACCAATGCATAAAATGCATGGAGAAGTCATTTCGAATGACTGGTCCTCAGTGTTGTGAGAACGATGAGTGGTTAAAATTTTTGGTGGTTTCTTGTTCAGTCCATAGGCCTACATCATGTGGCAAACCGGTGAGCATGTGGCTCTATTAGTATAGGAGATACCTGAAAACATATCACACTTTTCATCATAGTGCTTTTACCAATGCATAAAATGCATGGAGAAGTCATTTCGAATGACTGGTCCTCAGTGTTGTGAGAACGATGACTGGTTAAAATTTTTGGTGGTTTCTTGTTCAGTCCATAGGCCTACATCATGTGGCAAACCGGTGAGCATGTGGCTCTATTAGTATAGGAGATACCTGAAAACATATCACACTTTTCATCATAGTGCTTTTACCAATGCATAAAATGCATGGAGAAGTCATTTTGAATGACTGGTCCTCAGTGTTGTGAGAACGATGACTGGTTAAAATTTTTGGTGGTTTCTTGTTCAGTCCATAGGCCTACATCATGTGGCAAACCGGTGAGCATGTGGCTCTATTAGTATAGGAGATACCTGAAAACATATCACACTTTTCATCATAGTGCTTTTACCAATGCATAAAATGCATGGAGAAGTCATTTCGAATGACTGGTCCTCAGTGTTGTGAGAACGATGACTGGTTAAAATTTTTGGTGGTTTCTTGTTCAGTCCATAGGCCTACATCATGTGGCAAACCGGTGAGCATGTGGCTCTATTAGTATAGGAGATACCTGAAAACATATCACACTTTTCATCATAGTGCTTTTACCAATGCATAAAATGCATGGAGAAGTCATTTCGAATGACTGGTCCTCAGTGTTGTGAGAACGATGACTGGTTAAAATTTTTGGTGGTTTCTTGTTCAGTCCATAGGCCTACATCATGTGGCAAACCGGTGAGCATGTGGCTCTATTAGTATAGGAGATACCTGAAAGCATATCACACTTTTCATCATAGTGCTTTTACCAATGCATAAAATGCATGGAGAAGTCATTTCGAATGACTGGTCCTCAGTGTTGTGAGAACGATGACTGGTTAAAATTTTTGGTGGTTTCTTGTTCAGTCCATAGGCCTACATCATGTGGCAAACCGGTGAGCATGTGGCTCTATTAGTATAGGAGATACCTGAAAACATATCACACTTTTCATCATAGTGCTTTTACCAATGCATAAAATGCATGGAGAAGTCATTTCGAATGACTGGTCCTCAGTGTTGTGAGAACGATGACTGGTTAAAATTTTTGGTGGTTTCTTGTTCAGTCCATGGGCCTACATCATGTGGCAAACCGGTGAGCATGTGGCTCTATTAGTATAGGAGATACCTGAAAACATATCACACTTTTCATCATAGTGCTTTTACCAATGCATAAATTGCATGGAGAAGTCATTTCGAATGACTGGTCCTCAGTGTTGTGAGAACGATGACTGGTTAAAATTTTTGGTGGTTTCTTGTTCAGTCCATAGGCCTACATCATGTGGCAAACCGGTGAGCATGTGGCTCGATTAGTATAGGAGATACCTGAAAACATATCACACTTTTCATCATAGTGCTTTTACCAATGCATAAAATGCATTGAGAAGTCATTTCGAATGACTGGTCCTCAGTGTTGTGAGAACGATGACTGGTTAAAATTTTTGGTGGTTTCTTGTTCAGTCCATAGGCCTACATCATGTGGCAAACCGGTGAGCATGTGGCTCTATTAGTATAGGAGATACCTGAAAACATATCACACTTTTGATCATAGTGCTTTTACCAATGCATAAAATGCATGGAGAAGTCATTTCGAATGACTGGTCCTCAGTGTTGTGAGAACGATGACTGGTTAAAATTTTTGGTGGTTTCTTGTTCAGTCCATAGGCCTACATCATGTGGCAAACCGGTGAGCATGTGGCTCTATTAGTATAGGAGATACCTGAAAACATATCACACTTTTCATCATAGTGCTTTTACCAATGCATAAAATGCATGGAGAAGTCATTTTGAATGACTGGTCCTCAGTGTTGTGAGAACGATGACTGGTTAAAATTTTTGGTGGTTTCTTGTTCAGTCCATAGGCCTACATCATGTGGCAAACCGGTGAGCATGTGGCTCTATTAGTATAGGAGATACCTGAAAACATATCACACTTTTCATCATAGTGCTTTTACCAATGCATAAAATGCATGGAGAAGTCATTTCGAATGACTGGTCCTCAGTGTTGTGAGAACAATGACTGGTTAAAATTTTTGGTGGTTTCTTGTTCAGTCCATAGGCCTACATCATGTGGCAAACCGGTGAGCATGTGGCTCTATTAGTATAGGAGATACCTGAAAACATATCACACTTTTCATCATAGTGCTTTTACCAATGCATAAAATGCATGGAGAAGTCATTTCGAATGACTGGTCCTCAGTGTTGTGAGAACGATGACTGGTTAAAATTTTTGGTGGTTTCTTGTTCAGTCCATAGGCCTACATCATGTGGCAAACCGGTGAGCATGTGGCTCTATTAGTATAGGAGATACCTGAAAGCATATCACACTTTTCATCATAGTGCTTTTACCAATGCATAAAATGCATGGAGAAGTCATTTCGAATGACTGGTCCTCAGTGTTGTGAGAACGATGACTGGTTAAAATTTTTGGTGGTTTCTTGTTCAGTCCATAGGCCTACATCATGTGGCAAACCGGTGAGCATGTGGCTCTATTAGTATAGGAGATACCTGAAAACATATCACACTTTTCATCATAGTGCTTTTACCAATGCATAAAATGCATGGATAAGTCATTTCGAATGACTGGTCCTCAGTGTTGTGAGAACGATGACTGGTTAAAATTTTTGGTGGTTTCTTGTTCAGTCCATAGGCCTACATCATGTGGCAAACCGGTGAGCATGTGGCTCTATTAGTATAGGAGATACCTGAAAACATATCACACTTTTCATCATAGTGCTTTTACCAATGCATAAAATGCATGGAGAAGTCATTTCGAATGACTGGTCCTCAGTGTTGTGAGAACGATGACTGGTTAAAATTTTTGGTGGTTTCTTGTTCAGTTCATGGGCCTACATCATGTGGCAAACCGGTGAGCATGTGGCTCTATTAGTATAGGAGATACCTGAAAACATATCACACTTTTCATCATAGTGCTTTTACCAATGCATAAATTGCATGGAGAAGTCATTTCGAATGACTGGTCCTCAGTGTTGTGAGAACGATGACTGGTTAAAATTTTTGGTGGTTTCTTGTTCAGTCCATAGGCCTACATCATGTGGCAAACCGGTGAGCATGTGGCTCGATTAGTATAGGAGATACCTGAAAACATATCACACTTTTCATCATAGTGCTTTAACCAATGCATAAAATGCATGGAGAAGTCATTTCGAATGACTGGTCCTCAGTGTTGTGAGAATGATGACTGGTTAAAATTTTTGGTGGTTTCTTGTTCAGTCCATAGGCCTACATCATGTGGCAAACCGGTGAGCATGTGGCTCTATTAGTATAGGAGATACCTGAAAACATATCACACTTTTCATCATAGTGCTTTTACCAATGCATAAAATGCATGGAGAAGTCATTTCGAATGACTGGTCCTCAGTGTTGTGAGAACAATGACTGGTTAAAATTTTTGGTGGTTTCTTGTTCAGTCCATAGGCCTACATCATGTGGCAAACCGGTGAGCATGTGGCTCTATTAGTATAGGAGATACCTGAAAACATATCACACTTTTCATCATAGTGCTTTTACCAATGCATAAAATGCATGGAGAAGTCATTTCGAATGACTGGTCCTCAGTGTTGTGAGAACGATGACTGGTTAAAATTTTTGGTGGTTTCTTGTTCAGTCCATAGGCCTACATCATGTGGCAAACCGGTGAGCATGTGGCTCTATTAGTACAGGAGATACCTGAAAGCATATCACACTTTTCATCATAGTGCTTTTACCAATGCATAAAATGCATGGAGAAGTCATTTCGAATGACTGGTCCTCAGTGTTGTGAGAACGATGACTGGTTAAAATTTTTGGTGGTTTCTTGTTCAGTCCATAGGCCTACATCATGTGGCAAACCGGTGAGCATGTGGCTCTATTAGTATAGGAGATACCTGAAAACATATCACACTTTTCATCATAGTGCTTTTACCAATGCATAAAATGCATGGATAAGTCATTTCGAATGACTGGTCCTCAGTGTTGTGAGAACGATGACTGGTTAAAATTTTTGGTGGTTTCTTGTTCAGTCCATAGGCCTACATCATGTGGCAAACCGGTGAGCATGTGGCTCTATTAGTATAGGAGATACCTGAAAACATATCACACTTTTCATCATAGTGCTTTTACCAATGCATAAAATGCATGGAGAAGTCATTTCGAATGACTGGTCCTCAGTGTTGTGAGAACGATGACTGGTTAAAATTTTTGGTGGTTTCTTGTTCAGTCCATGGGCCTACATCATGTGGCAAACCGGTGAGCATGTGGCTCTATTAGTATAGGAGATACCTGAAAACATATCACACTTTTCATCATAGTGCTTTTACCAATGCATAAATTGCATGGAGAAGTCATTTCGAATGACTGGTCCTCAGTGTTGTGAGAACGATGACTGGTTAAAATTTTTGGTGGTTTCTTGTTCAGTCCATAGGCCTACATCATGTGGCAAACCGGTGAGCATGTGGCTCGATTAGTATAGGAGATACCTGAAAACATATCACACTTTTCATCATAGTGCTTTAACCAATGCATAAAATGCATGGAGAAGTCATTTCGAATGACTGGTCCTCAGTGTTGTGAGAACGATGACTGGTTAAAATTTTTGGTGGTTTCTTGTTCAGTCCATAGGCCTACATCATGTGGCAAACCGGTGAGCATGTGGCTCTATTAGTATAGGAGATACCTGAAAACATATCACACTTTTCATCATAGTGCTTTTACCAATGCATAAAATGCATGGAGAAGTCATTTCGAATGACTGGTCCTCAGTGTTGTGAGAACGATGACTGGTTAAAATTTTTGGTGGTTTCTTGTTCAGTCCATAGGCCTACATCATGTGGCAAACCGGTGAGCATGTGGCTCTATTAGTATAGGAGATACCTGAAAACATATCACACTTTTCATCATAGTGCTTTTACCAATGCATAAAATGCATGGAGAAGTCATTTCGAATGACTGGTCCTCAGTGTTGTGAGAACGATGACTGGTTAAAATTTTTGGTGGTTTCTTGTTCAGTCCATAGGCCTACATCATGTGGCAAACCGGTGAGCATGTGGCTCTATTAGTATAGGAGATACCTGAAAGCATATCACACTTTTCATCATAGTGCTTTTACCAATGCATAAAATGCATGGAGAAGTCATTTCGAATGACTGGTCCTCAGTGTTGTGAGAACGATGACTGGTTAAAATTTTTGGTGATTTCTTGTTCAGTCCATAGGCCTACATCATGTGGCAAACCGGTGAGCATGTGGCTCTATTAGTATAGGAGATACCTGAAAACATATCACACTTTTCATCATAGTGCTTTTACCAATGCATAAAATGCATGGATAAGTCATTTCGAATGACTGGTCCTCAGTGTTGTGAGAACGATGACTGGTTAAAATTTTTGGTGGTTTCTTGTTCAGTCCATAGGCCTACATCATGTGGCAAACCGGTGAGCATGTGGCTCTATTAGTATAGGAGATACCTGAAAACATATCACACTTTTCATCATAGTGCTTTTACCAATGCATAAAATGCATGGAGAAGTCATTTCGAATGACTGGTCCTCAGTGTTGTGAGAACGATGACTGGTTAAAATTTTTGGTGGTTTCTTGTTCAGTCCATAGGCCTACATCATGTGGCAAACCGGTGAGCATGTGGCTCTATTAGTATAGGAGATACCTGAAAACATATCACACTTTTCATCATAGTGCTTTTACCAATGCATAAAATGCATGGAGAAGTCATTTCGAATGACTGGTCCTCAGTGTTGTGAGAACGATGACTGGTTAAAATTTTTGGTGGTTTCTTGTTCAGTCCATGGGCCTACATCATGTGGCAAACCGGTGAGCATGTGGCTCTATTAGTATAGGAGATACCTGAAAACATATCACACTTTTCATCATAGTGCTTTTACCAATGCATAAATTGCATGGAGAAGTCATTTCGAATGACTGGTCCTCAGTGTTGTGAGAACGATGACTGGTTAAAATTTTTGGTGGTTTCTTGTTCAGTCCATAGGCCTACATCATGTGGCAAACCGGTGAGCATGTGGCTCGATTAGTATAGGAGATACCTGAAAACATATCACACTTTTCATCATAGTGCTTTTACCAATGCATAAAATGCATTGAGAAGTCATTTCGAATGACTGGTCCTCAGTGTTGTGAGAACGATGACTGGTTAAAATTTTTGGTGGTTTCTTGTTCAGTCCATAGGCCTACATCATGTGGCAAACCGGTGAGCATGTGGCTCTATTAGTATAGGAGATACCTGAAAACATATCACACTTTTCATCATAGTGCTTTTACCAATGCATAAAATGCATGGAGAAGTCATTTCGAATGACTGGTCCTCAGTGTTGTGAGAACGATGACTGGTTAAAATTTTTGGTGGTTTCTTGTTCAGTCCATAGGCCTACATCATGTGGCAAACCGGTGAGCATGTGGCTCTATTAGTATAGGAGATACCTGAAAACATATCACACTTTTCATCATAGTGCTTTTACCAATGCATAAAATGCATGGAGAAGTCATTTTGAATGACTGGTCCTCAGTGTTGTGAGAACGATGACTGGTTAAAATTTTTGGTGGTTTCTTGTTCAGTCCATAGGCCTACATCATGTGGCAAACCGGTGAGCATGTGGCTCTATTAGTATAGGAGATACCTGAAAACATATCACACTTTTCATCATAGTGCTTTTACCAATGCATAAAATGCATGGAGAAGTCATTTCGAATGACTGGTCCTCAGTGTTGTGAGAACAATGACTGGTTAAAATTTTTGGTGGTTTCTTGTTCAGTCCATAGGCCTACATCATGTGGCAAACCGGTGAGCATGTGGCTCTATTAGTATAGGAGATACCTGAAAACATATCACACTTTTCATCATAGTGCTTTTACCAATGCATAAAATGCATGGAGAAGTCATTTCGAATGACTGGTCCTCAGTGTTGTGAGAACGATGACTGGTTAAAATTTTTGGTGGTTTCTTGTTCAGTCCATAGGCCTACATCATGTGGCAAACCGGTGAGCATGTGGCTCTATTAGTATAGGAGATACCTGAAAGCATATCACACTTTTCATCATAGTGCTTTTACCAATGCATAAAATGCATGGAGAAGTCATTTCGAATGACTGGTCCTCAGTGTTGTGAGAACGATGACTGGTTAAAATTTTTGGTGGTTTCTTGTTCAGTCCATAGGCCTACATCATGTGGCAAACCGGTGAGCATGTGGCTCTATTAGTATAGGAGATACCTGAAAACATATCACACTTTTCATCATAGTGCTTTTACCAATGCATAAAATGCATGGATAAGTCATTTCGAATGACTGGTCCTCAGTGTTGTGAGAATGATGACTGGTTAAAATTTTTGGTGGTTTCTTGTTCAGTCCATAGGCCTACATCATGTGGCAAACCGGTGAGCATGTGGCTCTATTAGTATAGGAGATACCTGAAAACATATCACACTTTTCATCATAGTGCTTTTACCAATGCATAAAATGCATGGAGAAGTCATTTCGAATGACTGGTCCTCAGTGTTGTGAGAACGATGACTGGTTAAAATTTTTGGTGGTTTCTTGTTCAGTTCATGGGCCTACATCATGTGGCAAACCGGTGAGCATGTGGCTCTATTAGTATAGGAGATACCTGAAAACATATCACACTTTTCATCATAGTGCTTTTACCAATGCATAAATTGCATGGAGAAGTCATTTCGAATGACTGGTCCTCAGTGTTGTGAGAACGATGACTGGTTAAAATTTTTGGTGGTTTCTTGTTCAGTCCATAGGCCTACATCATGTGGCAAACCGGTGAGCATGTGGCTCGATTAGTATAGGAGATACCTGAAAACATATCACACTTTTCATCATAGTGCTTTAACCAATGCATAAAATGCATGGAGAAGTCATTTCGAATGACTGGTCCTCAGTGTTGTGAGAATGATGACTGGTTAAAATTTTTGGTGGTTTCTTTTTCAGTCCATAGGCCTACATCATGTGGCAAACCGGTGAGCATGTGGCTCTATTAGTATAGGAGATACCTGAAAACATATCACACTTTTCATCATAGTGCTTTTACCAATGCATAAAATGCATGGAGAAGTCATTTCGAATGACTGGTCCTCAGTGTTGTGAGAACAATGACTGGTTAAAATTTTTGGTGGTTTCTTGTTCAGTCCATAGGCCTACATCATGTGGCAAACCGGTGAGCATGTGGCTCTATTAGTATAGGAGATACCTGAAAACATATCACACTTTTCATCATAGTGCTTTTACCAATGCATAAAATGCATGGAGAAGTCATTTCGAATGACTGGTCCTCAGTGTTGTGAGAACGATGACTGGTTAAAATTTTTGGTGGTTTCTTGTTCAGTCCATAGGCCTACATCATGTGGCAAACCGGTGAGCATGTGGCTCTATTAGTATAGGAGATACCTGAAAGCATATCACACTTTTCATCATAGTGCTTTTACCAATGCATAAAATGCATGGAGAAGTCATTTCGAATGACTGGTCCTCAGTGTTGTGAGAACGATGACTGGTTAAAATTTTTGGTGGTTTCTTGTTCAGTCCATAGGCCTACATCATGTGGCAAACCGGTGAGCATGTGGCTCTATTAGTATAGGAGATACCTGAAAACATATCACACTTTTCATCATAGTGCTTTTACCAATGCATAAAATGCATGGATAAGTCATTTCGAATGACTGGTCCTCAGTGTTGTGAGAACGATGACTGGTTAAAATTTTTGGTGGTTTCTTGTTCAGTCCATAGGCCTACATCATGTGGCAAACCGGTGAGCATGTGGCTCTATTAGTATAGGAGATACCTGAAAACATATCACACTTTTCATCATAGTGCTTTTACCAATGCATAAAATGCATGGAGAAGTCATTTCGAATGACTGGTCCTCAGTGTTGTGAGAACGATGACTGGTTAAAATTTTTGGTGGTTTCTTGTTCAGTCCATGGGCCTACATCATGTGGCAAACCGGTGAGCATGTGGCTCTATTAGTATAGGAGATACCTGAAAACATATCACACTTTTCATCATAGTGCTTTTACCAATGCATAAATTGCATGGAGAAGTCATTTCGAATGACTGGTCCTCAGTGTTGTGAGAACGATGACTGGTTAAAATTTTTGGTGGTTTCTTGTTCAGTCCATAGGCCTACATCATGTGGCAAACCGGTGAGCATGTGGCTCGATTAGTATAGGAGATACCTGAAAACATATCACACTTTTCATCATAGTGCTTTAACCAATGCATAAAATGCATGGAGAAGTCATTTCGAATGACTGGTCCTCAGTGTTGTGAGAACGATGACTGGTTAAAATTTTTGGTGGTTTCTTGTTCAGTCCATAGGCCTACATCATGTGGCAAACCGGTGAGCATGTGGCTCTATTAGTATAGGAGATACCTGAAAACATATCACACTTTTCATCATAGTGCTTTTACCAATGCATAAAATGCATGGAGAAGTCATTTCGAATGACTGGTCCTCAGTGTTGTGAGAACGATGACTGGTTAAAATTTTTGGTGGTTTCTTGTTCAGTCCATAGGCATACATCATGTGGCAAACCGGTGAGCATGTGGCTCTATTAGTATAGGAGATACCTGAAAACATATCACACTTTTCATCATAGTGCTTTTACCAATGCATAAAATGCATGGAGAAGTCATTTCGAATGACTGGTCCTCAGTGTTGTGAGAACGATGACTGGTTAAAATTTTTGGTGGTTTCTTGTTCAGTCCATAGGCCTACATCATGTGGCAAACCGGTGAGCATGTGGCTCTATTAGTATAGGAGATACCTGAAAGCATATCACACTTTTCATCATAGTGCTTTTACCAATGCATAAAATGCATGGAGAAGTCATTTCGAATGACTGGTCCTCAGTGTTGTGAGAACGATGACTGGTTAAAATTTTTGGTGGTTTCTTGTTCAGTCGATAGGCCTACATCATGTGGCAAACCGGTGAGCATGTGGCTCTATTAGTATAGGAGATACCTGAAAACATATCACACTTTTCATCATAGTGCTTTTACCAATGCATAAAATGCATGGATAAGTCATTTCGAATGACTGGTCCTCAGTGTTGTGAGAACGATGACTGGTTAAAATTTTTGGTGGTTTCTTGTTCAGTCCATAGGCCTACATCATGTGGCAAACCGGTGAGCATGTGGCTCTATTAGTATAGGAGATACCTGAAAACATATCACACTTTTCATCATAGTGCTTTTACCAATGCATAAAATGCATGGAGAAGTCATTTCGAATGACTGGTCCTCAGTGTTGTGAGAACGATGACTGGTTAAAATTTTTCGTGGTTTCTTGTTCAGTCCATAGGCCTACATCATGTGGCAAACCGGTGAGCATGTGGCTCTATTAGTATAGGAGATACCTGAAAACATATCACACTTTTCATCATAGTGCTTTTACCAATGCATAAAATGCATGGAGAAGTCATTTCGAATGACTGGTCCTCAGTGTTGTGAGAACGATGACTGGTTAAAATTTTTGGTGGTTTCTTGTTCAGTCCATGGGCCTACATCATGTGGCAAACCGGTGAGCATGTGGCTCTATTAGTATAGGAGATACCTGAAAACATATCACACTTTTCATCATAGTGCTTTTACCAATGCATAAATTGCATGGAGAAGTCATTTCGAATGACTGGGCCTCAGTGTTGTGAGAACGATAACTGGTTAAAATTTTTGGTGGTTTCTTGTTCAGTCCATAGGCCTACATCATGTGGCAAACCGGTGAGCATGTGGCTCGATTAGTATAGGAGATACCTGAAAACATATCACACTTTTCATCATAGTGCTTTTACCAATGCATAAAATGCATGGAGAAGTCATTTCGAATGACTGGTCCTCAGTGTTGTGAGAACGATGACTGGTTAAAATTTTTGGTGGTTTCTTGTTCAGTCCATAGGCCTACATCATGTGGCAAACCGGTGAGCATGTGGCTCTATTAGTATAGGAGATACCTGAAAACATATCACACTTTTCATCATAGTGCTTTAACCAATGCATAAAATGCATGGAGAAGTCATTTCGAATGACTGGTCCTCAGTGTTGTGAGAACGATGACTGGTTAAAATTTTTGGTGGTTTCTTGTTCAGTCCATAGGCCTACATCATGTGGCAAACCGGTGAGCATGTGGCTCTATTAGTATAGGAGATACCTGAAAACATATCACACTTTTCATCATAGTGCTTTTACCAATGCATAAAATGCATGGAGAAGTCATTTCGAATGACTGGTCCTCAGTGTTGTGAGAACGATGACTGGTTAAAATTTTTGGTGGTTTCTTGTTCAGTCCATAGGCCTACATCATGTGGCAAACCGGTGAGCATGTGGCTCTATTAGTATAGGAGATACCTGAAAACATATCACACTTTTCATCATAGTGCTTTTACCAATGCATAAAATGCATGGAGAAGTCATTTCGAATGACTGGTCCTCAGTGTTGTGAGAACGATGACTGGTTAAAATTTTTGGTGGTTTCTTGTTCAGTCCATAGGCCTACATCATGTGGCAAACCGGTGAGCATGTGGCTCTATTAGTATAGGAGATACCTGAAAACATATCACACTTTTCATCATAGTGCTTTTACCAATGCATAAAATGCATGGAGAAGTCATTTCGAATGACTGGTCCTCAGTGTTGTGAGAACGATGACTGGTTAAAATTTTTGGTGGTTTCTTGTTCAGTCCATAGGCCTACATCATGTGGCAAACCGGTGAGCATGTGGCTCTATTAGTATAGGAGATACCTGAAAACATATCACACTTTTCATCATAGTGCTTTTACCAATGCATAAAATGCATGGAGAAGTCATTTCGAATGACTGGTCCTCAGTAGGGTTGAGCGAAACGGGTCGAACATTTTCAAAAGTCGCCGACTTTTGGCTAAGTCGGGGTTTCATGAAACCCGATCCGACCCCTGTGCGGGGTCGGCCATGCGGTACGCGACTTTCGCGCCAAAGTCGCGTTTCAATGACGCGAAAAGCGCCATTTCTCAGCCAATGAAGGTAAACGCAGAGTGTGGGCAGCGTGATGACATAGGTCCTGGTCCCCACCATCTTAGAGAAGGGCATTGCAGTGATTGGCTTGCTGTCTGCGACGTCACAGGGGCTATAAAGAGGCGTTCCCGCCGACCGCCATCTTACTGCTGCTGATCTGAGCTTAGGGAGAGGTTGCTGCCGCTTTGTCAGAAGCAGGGATAGCGTTAGGCAGGGTCCATTAACCACAAAACCGCTTGTGCTGCAGCGATTTGCACTGTCCAACACCACCCTCGGTGTGCAGGGACAGTGGAAGTTTTTTTTTTTTTTTTTTTCCCCTCAGCGCTGTAGCTCATTGGGCTGCCCTAGAAGGCTCCCTGATAGCTGCATTGCTGTGTGTACGCCGCTGTGCAAACCAACTGCTTTTTTCAAAGCACAAATCCTCTTGTTCCTTCCTTTCTGCACAGCTATCTTTTTTGTTTGTCCACACTTTTTATTTCATTTGTGCATCAGTCCACTCCTTATTGCTGCCTGCCATACCTGGCTGAGATTACTGCAGGCAGGGAGATAGTAGCTGCCTGCCATACCTGGCTGAGATTACTGCAGGCAGGGAGATAGTAATTGTAGGACATTCCCTGTTTTTTTTTTGGTGGGAGATTAAGATTGGCAATTTGGCATTTCTGCTAGAGTGCCATCCCTGTGTGTGCCATCTCTCTCACATAGTGGGCCATAGAAAGCCTTTTCATTTTTCTGTATTTTTTTTTGTGGGGTGTATAAATTCTCCCTGATAAAAATACAGTGGGAGATTAATATTGGCCTTTGGGCTTGTGTGCCAGTCCTGAGTGTGCCATCTCTCTCACAAATAGTGGGCCATAGAAAGCCTATTTTATTTTTTTTGGGGTTTTATAAATTCTCCCTGAAAAAAAGGGAGATTAATATTGGCCTCTGGGCTTGTGTGCCAGTCCTGAGCGTGCCATCTGTGCCAGCCCTGAGCGTGCCATCTCTCTCACAAATAGTGGGCCATAGAAAGCCTATTTATTTTTTTTTTTGGTTTTATAAATTCTCCCTGAAAAAAAGGGAGATTAATATTGGCCTCTGGGCTTGTGTGCCAGTCCTGAGCGTGCCATCTGTGCCAGCCCTGAGCGTGCCATCTCTCTCACAAATAGTGGGCCATAGAAAGCCTATTTAATTTTTTTTTTTGTTTTATAAATTTTCCCTGAAAAAAGGGAGATTAATATTGGCCTCTGGGCTTGTGTGCCAGTCCTGAGCGTGCCATCTGTGCCAGCCCTGAGCGTGCCATCTCTCTCACAAATAGTGGGCCATAGAAAGCCTATTTAATTTTTTTTTTTGTTTTATAAATTTTCCCTGAAAAAAGGGAGATTAATATTGGCCTCTGGGCTTGTGTGCCAGTTGTGAGCGTGCCATCTGTGCCAGTCCTGAGCGTGCCATCTCTCTCACAAATAGTGGGCCATAGAAAGCCTATTTAAATTTTTTTTTGGTTTTATAAATTCTCCCAGAAAAAAAGGGAGATTAATATTGGCCTCTGGGCTTCTGTGCCAGTCCTGAGCGTGCCATCTGTGCCAGTCCTGAGCGTCCCATCTCTCTCACAAATAGTGGGCCATAGAAAGCCTATTTTATTTTTTTTGGGGGTTTTATAAATTCTCCCTGAAAAAAAGGGAGATTAATATTGGCCTCTGGGCTTGTGTGCCAGTCCTGAGCGTGCCATCTGTGCCAGCCCTGAGCGTGCCATCTCTCTCACAAATAGTGGGCCATAGAAAGCCTATTTATTTTTTTTTTTTGTTTTATAAATTTTCCCTGAAAAAAGGGAGATTAATATTGGCCTCTGGGCTTGTGTGCCAGTTGTGAGCGTGCCATCTGTGCCAGTCCTGAGCGTGCCATCTCTCTCACAAATAGTGGGCCATAGAAAGCCTATTTAAATTTTTTTTTGGTTTTATAAATTCTCCCAGAAAAAAAGGGAGATTAATATTGGCCTCTGGGCTTCTGTGCCAGTCCTGAGCGTGCCATCTGTGCCAGTCCTGAGCGTCCCATCTCTCTCACAAATAGTGGGCCATAGAAAGCCTATTTTATTTTTTTTGGGGGTTTTATAAATTCTCCCTGAAAAAAAGGGAGATTAATATTGGCCTCTGGGCTTGTGTGCCAGTCCTGAGCGTGCCATCTGTGCCAGCCCTGAGCGTGCCATCTCTCTCACAAATAGTGGGCCATAGAAAGCCTATTTATTTATTTTTTTTGTTTTATAAATTTTCCCTGAAAAAAGGGAGATTAATATTGGCCTCTGGGCTTGTGTGCCAGTTGTGAGCGTGCCATCTGTGCCAGTCCTGAGCGTGCCATCTCTCTCACAAATAGTGGGCCATAGAAAGCCTATTTAAATTTTTTTTTGGTTTTATAAATTCTACCAGAAAAAAAGGGAGATTAATATTGGCCTCTGGGCTTCTGTGCCAGTCCTGAGCGTGCCATCTGTGCCAGTCCTGAGCGTCCCATCTCTCTCACAAATAGTGGGCCATAGAAAGCCTATTTTTTTTTTTTTTTGGGTTTTAGAAATTCTCCCTGGAAAAAAAAAGGGAGATTAATATTGCCCTTTGGGCTTGTGTGCCAGTACTAAGCGTTCCATCTCTCTCTCTCTCTCTCTCAGTCAGTGGGCCATAGAACGCCTATTTTTGGTTTTATTTGTTTTCTAAATTCTCCCTGAAAAAATCATTTTATTTTATTTGGTTTCTAAATTCTTCCTGATAAAATCACATTTTTTTTATTATTTTTTTTTCTAAAGTCTCCCTGAAAAAAAAAAAAAAACAGTGGGAGATTAATATTGGCCTTTCTGCTTGTGTGCCAGTCTTGACTCCTGGGTGCGTCATCTCTCAGTCAGTGGGCCATAGAACGCCTATTTTTGGTTTTATTTGTTTTATAAATTCTCCCAGAAAAAATCATTTTATTTTATTTGGTTTCTAAATTCTTCCTGATAAAATCATATTTTTTTTATTATTTTTTTTTCTAAAGTCTCCCTGAAAAAAAAAAAAAAAAACAACCAAAAAAAACAGTGGGAGATTAATATTGGCCTTTCTGCTTGTGTGCCAGTCTTGACTCCTGGGTGTGCCATCTCTCTCTCTCTCTCTCTCTCTCTCCAATTGTGGTCCATAGAAAGCCTATATTTTTTTTCCTTGATTTGGGTTCTAAAATCTACCAGAGAAAATAACTACATCAATCATTGGTAGAAAAATATTGGCCTCTGGGTTTGTGTGCCACTCCTGACTCCTGTGTGCGTCATCTCTCAGTCAGTGGGCCATAGAACGCCTATTTTTGTTTTTATTTGTTTTATAAATTCTCCCTGAAAAAATCATTTTATTTTATTTGGTTTCTAAATTCTTCCTGATAAAATCATATTTTTTTTATTATTTTTTTTTCTAAAGTCTCCCTGAAAAAAAAAAAAAAAAAAAAAAAAAAAAAAAAACAGTGGGAGATTAATATTGGCCTTTCTGCTTGTGTGCCAGTCTTGACTCCTGGGTGTGCCATCTCTCTCTCTCTCTCTCTCTCTCTCCAATTGTGGTCCATAGAAAGCCTACATTTTTTTTCCTTGATTTGGGTTCCAAAATCTACCAGAGAAAATAACTCCATCAATCATTGGTAGAAAAATATTGGCCTCTGGGCTTGTGTGCCACTCCTGATTCCTGTGTGCGTCATCTCTCACTCAGTGGCCCATAGAAAGCATATAGTTTGTTACATTTGTTTTCTAAATTCTCCCTGCAAAAATCTTTTTTTTTTTTGGGGGGGGGTTTCTAAAGTGTTCCTGAAAAAAATAAAAATAAAAAAAAAATAATAGTGTGACATTAATATTAACATTTGTGCTTCAGTGACAGTCCTGCGTGTGGGGCATCTCTCTAATTTGCAGCCACCAAAAAAAGAGTGTGTAACATTGGGCCTGATTTTCGCTGTGGTCTCACCAACCTGTAAAGGGGTAGCTAAATCATACTGAAGTTATAGCTCACCGTGTAAGTTGTGTGACTGCAACAAATAACGTTAGTTTGGTTACGTTTTTAAAACAATGAGGAAGTCTAGTGGAAGAGGTCGTGGCCGGGGGCGTTCATTGTCAGCTGGTAATGAGGGTAGTGGTAGTGGTGGAGCATCAGGTGGTCGTGGGGGAAAAAATATTGCACCTAAGTCTGGAGCTGTGGAGCCAGGTTCGTCGTCCGGCTACACAAGGCCTCGAACGCTCCCTTTTCTGGGATTAGGAAAACCGCTTTTAAAGCCGGAGCAGCAAGAGCAAGTTTTGGCTTATCTTGCTGACTCAGCCTCTAGCTCTTTTGCCTCATCTCGTGAAACTGGTAAAAGTAAAAGCAGCGCGTCGTTAGTGGATGTTCACGGTCAGGGACAAGTCACTTCCTTGTCCTCTTCAGCAAAAACAACAACAGAGAAGAATGCAGCAGGCGACACAACGGGTTACTCCATGGAGCTCTTTACACATACCGTCCCTGGCTTAGAAAGTGAAGCAGTTAACAGTCCATGCCCATTACAAATTGAATCTGACATGGAGTGCACTGACGCACAGCCACAGCCAGACTACTATGCTGGTCCTTTGACTCAGACCACAACATTGCCCTCGCAGGGTGCTGATCAAGAATCAGACCCTGATGAGACTATGTTGCCCCATCACGAACGCTATACCACCGAACGACACGGTGACACAGACGAAGTTGCGCAGGAGGTACAAGAAGAGTTATTAGATGACCCAGTTCTTGACCCCGATTGGCAGCCATTGGGGGAACAGGGTGCAGGCGGCAGCAGTTCTGAAGCAGAGGAGGAGGAGGGGCCGCAGCAGGCATCAACATCGCCACAGGTTCCATCTGCCGGGCCCGTATCTTGCCCAAAACGCGTGGCAAAGCCAAAACCTGGTGGAGGACAGCGTGGCCATCCGGTTAAAGCTCAGTCTGCAATGCCTGAAAAGGTATCCGATGCTAGAAAGAGTGCAGTCTGGCATTTTTTTAAACAACATCCAATTGATCAGCGCAAAGTCATCTGTCAAAAATGTTCTACTTCCTTAAGCAGAGGTCAGAATCTGAAAAGTCTCAATACTAGTTGCATGCATAGACATTTAACCACCATGCATTTGAAAGCTTGGACTAACTACCAAACGTCCCTTAAGGTTGTTGCACCCTCGGCCAATGAAGCTAGTCATCAACGCAACATCCCTTCCGGCAGTGTAGGACCACCATTTAGCGCACCACCTGCTGTATCTGTGCAGGTATCTTTGCCAGGCCAAAGCAGTCAGGGTCAGGGAATCACCAGTTTCGTAGTAGGAAACACTGCATCTAGGGCACCGGCGGCAACAATACCATCTCCCACCGTCTCTCAGTCTGCCATGTCCACCGGCACCCCCGCTAGTTCCACGATCTCCAGCTCTCCAGTCCAGCTCACCCTACATGAGACTATGGTTAGAAAAAGGAAATACTTAGCCTCGCATCCGCGTACACAGGGTTTGAACGCCCACATAGCTAGACTAATCTCGTTAGAGATGATGCCCTACCGGTTAGTTGAAAGCGAAGCTTTCAAAGACCTGATGGACTACGCTGTACCACGCTACGAGCTACCCAGTCGACACTTTTTTTCCAGAAAAGCCATCCCAGCCCTCCACCAGCATGTTAAAGAGCGCATCGTCCATGCACTCAGGCAATCTGTGAGCACAAAGGTGCACCTGACAACAGATGCATGGACCAGTAGGCATGGCCAGGGACGTTACGTGTCCATCACGGCACACTGGGTAAATGTGGTGGATTCAGGGTCCACAGGGGACAGCAAGTTTGGGACAGTTCTGCCTAGCCCACGGTCTAGTAAACAGTTGTCTGTAGCCGTTCGCACCCCCTCCTCCTCCTCCTCCTCGTCCTCCTGCAGAAGCAAGAGCTCGTCCACAGACCGCAGTCGCACAAACACTCCATCCGCACCTGCCACTGTTGCACACCAGGTCTCCCATTATGGGGCAGCTACTGGCATACGTCAGCAGGCTGTATTGGCTATGAAGTGTTTGGGCGACAATAGACACACCGCGGAAGTTCTGTCCGAGTTCTTGCAGCAAGAAACGCAGTCGTGGCTGGGCACTGTAGATCTTGAGGCAGGCAAGGTAGTGAGTGATAACGGAAGGAATTTCATGGCTGCCATCTCCCTTTCCCAACTGAAACACATTCCTTGCCTGGCTCACACCTTAAACCTGGTGGTGCAGTGCTTCCTGAAAAGTTATCCGGGGTTATCCGACCTGCTCCTCAAAGTGCGTGGACTTTGCGCACATATCCGCCGTTCGCCTGTACACTCCAGCCGTATGCAGACCTATCAGCGTTCTTTGAACCTTCCCCAGCATCGCCTAATCATAGACGTTGCAACAAGGTGGAACTCAACACTGCACATGCTTCAGAGACTGTGCGAACAGAGGCGGGCTGTTATGTTTTTGTGGGAGGATACACATACACGGGCAGGCAGTAGGATGGCAGACATGGAGTTGTCAGGTGTGCAGTGGTCGAAGATTCAAGACATGTGTCAAGTCCTTCAGTGTTTTGAGGAATGCACACGGCTGGTTAGTGCAGACAACGCCATAATAAGCATGAGCATCCCCCTAATGCGTCTGCTGATGCAAAGTTTGACGCACATAAAGGATCAGGCGTCTGCACCAGAGGAAGAGGAAAGCCTTGATGACAGTCAGCGATTGTCTGGTCAGGGCAGTGTACATGACGAGGTACCGGGCGAAGAGGAGGTGGAGGATGAGGAGGATGATGGGGATGAGTATATTTTTAATGAGGAAGCTTTCCCGGGGGCACGGGAAATTGGTGGCGTGGCAAGGCCGGGTTCTGGTTTTTTGAGGGACACAAGTGACGTAGATTTGCCTGCAACTGCCCCTCAACCAAGCACAACCGCAGATTTGACAACGGGAACTTTGGCCCACATGGCGGATTATGCCTTGCGTATCCTCAAAAGGGACACACGCATTACAAAAATGATGAACGATGACGATTACTGGTTGGCCTGCCTCCTTGATCCTCGCTATAAAGGCAAATTGCAAAATATTATGCCACATGAGAACTTGGAACTAATATTAGCAACAAAACAATCAACTCTTGTTGACCGTTTGCTTCTGGCATTCCCTGCACACAGCGCCCGTGATCGTTCTCACACGAGCTCCAGGGGCCAGCAGACCAGAGGTGTTAGAGGGGCAGAAATCAGAAGTGGCGTTGGCCAGAGGGGTTTTCTGACCAGGTTGTGGAGTGATTTTTCTATGACCGCAGACAGGACAGGTACTGCAGCATCAATTCAAAGTGACAGGAGACAACATTTGTCCAGTATGGTTACAAACTATTTTTCATCCCTTATCGACGTTCTCCCTCAACCGTCATTCCCATTTGATTACTGGGCATCCAAATTAGACACCTGGCCAGAATTGGCAGAATATGCATTGCAGGAGCTTGCTTGCCCGGCAGCTAGTGTCCTATCAGAAAGAGTATTCAGTGCTGCAGGTTCAATACTAACAGAAAAAAGGACTCGTCTGGCTACCCAAAATGTAGATGATCTAACCTTCATTAAAATGAACCACAACTGGATTTCAAAATCTTTTGCCCCACCCTGCCCGGCTGACACCTAGCTTTCCTATGAAAAGGTCTTGCCTGTGGACTATTCTGAATGACTTTTCCAATCTCGTAATTTTCTTCACCTGATTGTCCAGCATACGACATGTTTCCACCTCACGAAATGGCCAAACTCCCCACACGGGGCCGTGCTATCGCCACTTTGCGCTTGGACCCTTGAGAGTGCTGTTTGTCTGAAGAGGTGGGTGTGGCCGCTTTTGGTCGACGGCACTGCCACTGGGTCCCTCATAGTACAATAAAGTGTCTCTGGCGGTGGTGGTGCGCACCCAACGTCAGACACACCGTTGTAATATGAGGGGCCCTGTGCCTGTAACGCCGGCCACAAGACAGTTCCCCCCCCCAGCTCAAACAGTGCTCTACCACTAGCAAAATTATCTCTCACAGCTTCACCAATGTGTAGTCTAGGCGCTGACATCCTTCAATGCCTGGCACTGACAATACCATTGTTTTGACATTTTTGTTATGTTAGGCCTTCGAAGCCTGTCTGCGGTCCCTTCTTTCTACAACTACTACACTGACCAGGCCACTGCTGGCCGTGTTACCCTGGAACCAATTTAAAAGTGCCTACAGTCAGCCCAATTTTGTTATGTTAGGCCTTCGAAGACTGTCTGCCGTCACTCCTTCCACTAGACTTCCACTGACCATACACTGCTGCCCATGTACCCCTGGAACCAATTTAAAGTGCCTACAGCCAGCCCAATTTTGTTATGTTAGGCCTTGGAAGCCTGTCTGCGGTCACTCCTTCCACTAGACTTCCACTGACCAGACCACTGCTGCCCGTGTACCCCTGGAACCAATTTAAAAGTGCCTACAGCCAGCCCAAGTTTGTTATGTTAGGCCTTGGAAGCCTGTCTGCGGTCACTCCTTCCACTAGGCCTCCACTGACCACACCACTGCTGTCCGTGTACCCCTGGAACCAATTTAAAATTGCCTACAGCCATGTGTTATTATTTTAGGCCTTCGATGCCTGTCTGCGGTCACTCCTTCCACTAGGCCTCCACTGACCACACCACTGCTGTCCGTGTACCCCTGGAACCAATTTAAAATTGCCTACAGCCATGTGTTTTTATTTTAGGCCTTCGATGCCTGTCTGCGGTCACTCCTTCCACTAGGCCTCCACTGACCACACCACTGCTGTCCGTGTACCCCTGGAACCAATTTAAAATTGCCTACAGCCATGTGTTATTATTTTAGGCCTTCGATGCCTGTCTGCGGTCACTCCTTCCACTAGGCCTCCACTGAGCACACCACTGCTGTCCGTGTACCCCTGGAACCAATTTAAAATTGCCTACAGCCAGCCCAATTTTTTTATTTTAGGCCTTCGATGCCTGTCTGCGGTCCATTCTTTCAACTACTACTACACTGACCAGGGCACTGCTGGCCGTGTACCCCTGGAACCAACATCAGAAAATATAAAAATAAGTATTTTGTTTATAAAAAAGAAAATACTGGTGAGATATCAAATGCAGACATTTTAACATTAAAAACAAACACACAACTAAAATCTGGTACAGTACTAAAAATGGCCACCAGCTACAATTACTTTCTCCTGCAAGTAGTTAACTGAAAGTTTTTTTAAATTGAAAACACACATATGGCATCCACCGAGTGTTGTCCTGTCGCGTCTTCTTTATATTATTGCCGAGAAGATGCAAAATAATGAAAATAATAAAATCATTAATTACCAAAATAATAGAGAAAGTCAACACCACATTGCAAATAAACATTCATTCCAAATAAAGAAGCAGGGCGCGTCCGAGGGTGAGTATATACCTAATAAGAATCTAATCACCCTCGGACGCGCAATGCTTATTTCCAACAGCCTTCCTTCCTAAGAATCAGCCCTTCCGTCGTGTAGAGAGACGTTGTGTTACACTCCAAGGTGTTCCCCAGGTTGCCTTTCCTGAGCTTCGATCTTCCGGCTCTCGTTTAGTAGTTCTTGGAAACTACACTGCATTAGGCCTTCAAATTGGGTATGGGGTGTAGAGAGAGGGTGTGTTACACTCCAAGGTGTTCCCCAGGTTGCCTTTCCTGAGCTTCGATATTCCGGCTCTCGTTTAGTAGTTGTTGGAAACTACACTGCATTAGGCCTTCAAATTGGGTATGGGGTGTAGAGAGAGGGTGTGTTACACTCCAAGGTGTTCCCCAGGTTGCCTTTCCTGAGCTTCGAAATTCCGGCTCTCGTTTAGTAGTTGTTGGAAACTACACTGCATTAGGCCTACAAATTTGGTATGGGGGAAACATTGGCGCATCTGCGGTCCCTCCTTCCTCTAGGCCTCCACTGACCTGTCTACTGCTGCCCGTGTTCCCCTGGAACCAATTTTAAATTGCCTACAGGCAGCCCAATTTATTATGTTAGGGCTTCGAAGCCTGTCTGCGGTCCCTCCTTCCACTAGGCCTCCACTGACCTGTCTACTGCTGCCCGTGTACCCCTTGAACCAACATCATAAAATAAAAAAAAAAGGATTTTGCTTATAAAAAAGAAAATACTGGTGAGATATCAAATGCAGACATTTTGACATTAAAAACAAACAAACAGCTAAAATCTGGTACAGTACTAAAAATGGCCACCAGCTACAATTACTTTCTCCTGCAAGTAGTTAACTGAAAGGTTTTTTAAATTGAAAACACACATATGGCATCCACCGAGTGTTGTCCTGTCGCGTCTTCTTTATATTATTGCCGAGAAGATGCAAAATAATGAAAATAATAAAATCATTAATTACCAAAATAATAGAGAAAGTCAACACCACATTGCAAATAAACATTCATTCCAAATAAAGAAGCAGGGCGCGTCCGAGGGTGAGTATATACCTAATAAGAATCTAATCACCCTCGGACGCGCAATGCTTATTTCCAACAGCCTTCCTTCCTAAGAATCATCCCTTCCGTGGTGTAGAGAGACGTTGTGTTACACTCCAAGGTGTTCCCCAGGTTGCCTTTCCTGAGCTTCGATCTACCGGCTCTCGTTTAGTAGTTGTTGGATACTACGCTGCATTAGGCCTTCAAATTGGGTATGGGGTGTAGAGAGATGGTGTGTTCCACTCCAAGGTGTTCCCCAGGTTGCCTTTCCTGAGCTTCGATCTTCCGGCTCTCGTTTAGTAGTTCTTGGAAACTACACTGCATTAGGCCTTCAAATTGGGTATGGGGTGTAGAGAGAGGGTGTGTTACACTCCAAGGTGTTCCCCAGGTTGCCTTTCCTGAGCTTCGATATTCCGGCTCTCGTTTAGTAGTTGTCGGAAACTACGCTGCATTAGGCCTACAAATTGGGTATGGGGTGTAGAGAGAGGGTGTGTTACACTCCAAGGTGTTCCCCAGGTTGCCTTTCCTGAGCTTCGATATTCCGGCTCTCGTTTAGTAGTTGTCGGAAACTACGCTGCATTAGGCCTACAAATTGGGTATGGGGTGTAGAGAGAGGGTTTGTTACACTCCAAGGTGTTCCCCAGGTTGCCTTTCCTGAGCTTCGATCTTCCGGCTCTCGTTTAGTAGTTGTTGGAAACTACGCTGCATTAGGCCTTCAAATTGGGTATGGGGTGTAGCGAGAGGGTGTGTTACACTCCAAGGTGTTCCCCAGGTTGCCTTTCCTGAGCTTCGATCTTCCGGCTCTCGTTTAGTAGTTCTTGGAAACTACACTGCATTAGACCTTCAAATTGGGTATGGGGTGTAGAGAGAGGGTGTGTTACACTCTAAGGTGTTCCCCAGGTTTCCTTGCCATTGCTTCGGTCTTCCGACTCTCGTTTAGTAGTTGTAGAAAAGTACACTGCATTAGGCCATACAAAATGGGTATGGGGTGGAGAGAGATGGTGTGTTACACTCCAAGGTGTTCCCCAGGTTGCCTTTCCTGAGCTTCTATCTTCAGGCTCTCATTAAATTGTGGTTAAATGGAACAACTGCATTTGGCGTACTAGTTGGTTTGGGGCCTACTATCGGTGTCTGCCACTCCTTGCTGTTCTCCTCCACTGAACAAAGCTGTGCCGCCTGTTTACTACGGTTGCCAATTTTGAACTGCATTTCGACTACTTACTGATTTGGCCCTACTCTCTGTGTCAGCCTCTCATTCCAGTTGTCCTCCACTGCAATGCCCCCTGGTTATTCCTGTGTTACCAATTTTGAACTGCATTTAGCCCACTTTCTTCTTTGGGCCTATATCTGTGTTTCCACTTCATCGTGCCCATTGCCCAGCCAGTGATAGATGAGTCTGCTGGTACATTGACCCATAACGCAACATTCCCCGTGCACGCTACACAACAACATTGTGACCCTGCTGAAAGTCAGGTTGCTCTTCCCGCATACCATACCACCTTACACGGGGACAAAGAGGAAGGTGCAGATGAAAGTGCAGGTTCCTTCATCAGGTGGGGGGAGGAATACTAGTTGGCGACGTCACTGGCACAGGGCCTCTCATAGTACGCAAAAGTGTTGCTGCCGGTGGGAGGCGCCCCCGCCGTGCAAACACACCGCTGTACTTTGAGGGGCCCTGTGCCAGTGCCAATGCCAACGAGTGGGCCCCCCCTGCTTGCTCAGGTTCACAGCACTTGCAAAGTTGAAATACTTACCTCTCCCTGCTCCACTGCCGTGACGTGGTCCAGATTTCCTGGGCCCACTAATTACTTGAACCAGCCCTACCCCCCACAACTTTAGCCAAATGACCCCCAATTTCAAATGCCTTCCAATTATTATAAGGTAAATTACGCTTGACAAGCTTCATTAAGAAGAATGGATGGTTTTGACATTAAAATGGGCACTCTAGGTGTTTTCCTGGCCCCCACTCACTGCCGACTATGCTGCCCCATTGACTTGCATTGGGTTTCGTGTTTCGGTCGATCCCGACTTTACGTCATAATCGGCCGATTTCACTCGACCCGACGTTGGACATAGTCGGGTTTCGCAAAACCCGGCTCGACTCTAAAAAGGTCAAGGTCGCTCAACTCTAGTCCTCAGTGTTGTGAGAACGATGACTGGTTAAAATTTTTGGTGGTTTCTTGTTCAGTCCATAGGCCTACATCATGTGGCAAACCGGTGAGCATGTGGCTCTATTAGTATAGGAGATACCTGAAAACATATCACACTTTTCATCATAGTGCTTTTACCAATGCATAAAATGCATGGAGAAGTCATTTTGAATGACTGGTCCTCAGTGTTGTGAGAACGATGACTGGTTAAAATTTTTGGTGGTTTCTTGTTCAGTCCATAGGCCTACATCATGTGGCAAACCGGTGAGCATGTGGCTCTATTAGTATAGGAGATACCTGAAAACATATCACACTTTTCATCATAGTGCTTTTACCAATGCATAAAATGCATGGACAAGTCATTTCGAATGACTGGTCCTCAGTGTTGTGAGTACGATGACTGGTTAAAATTTTTGGTGGTTTCTTGTTCAGTCCATAGGCCTACATCATGTGGCAAACCGGTGAGCATGTGGCTCTATTAGTATAGGAGATACCTGAAAACATATCACACTTTTCATCATAGTGCTTTTACCAATGCATAAAATGCATGGAGAAGTCATTTCGAATGACTGGTCCTCAGTGTTGTGAGAACGATGACTGGTTAAAATTTTTGGTGGTTTCTTGTTCAGTCCATAGGCCTACATCATGTGGCAAACCGGTGAGCATGTGGCTCTATTAGTATAGGATATACCTGAAAACATATCACACTTTTCATCATCGTGCTTTTACCAATGCATAAAATGCATGGAGAAGTCATTTCGAATGACTGGTCCTCAGTGTTGTGAGAACGATGAGTGGTTAAAATTTTTGGTGGTTTCTTGTTCAGTCCATAGGCCTACATCATGTGGCAAACCGGTGAGCATGTGGCTCTATTAGTATAGGAGATACCTGAAAACATATCACACTTTTCATCATAGTGCTTTTACCAATGCATAAAATGCATGGAGAAGTCATTTCGAATGACTGGTCCTCAGTGTTGTGAGAACGATGACTGGTTAAAATTTTTGGTGGTTTCTTGTTCAGTCCATAGGCCTACATCATGTGGCAAACCGGTGAGCATGTGGCTCTATTAGTATAGGAGATACCTGAAAACATATCACACTTTTCATCATCGTGCTTTTACCAATGCATAAAATGCATGGAGAAGTCATTTCGAATGACTGGTCCTCAGTGTTGTGAGAACGATGAGTGGTTAAAATTTTTGGTGGTTTCTTGTTCAGTCCATAGGCCTACATCATGTGGCAAACCGGTGAGCATGTGGCTCTATTAGTATAGGAGATTCCTGAAAACATATCACACTTTTCATCATAGTGCTTTTACCAATGCATAAAATGCATGGAGAAGTCATTTCGAATGACTGGTCCTCAGTGTTGTGAGAACGATGACTGGTTAAAATTTTTGGTGGTTTCTTGTTCAGTCCATAGGCCTACATCATGTGGCAAACCGGTGAGCATGTGGCTCTATTAGTATAGGAGATACCTGAAAACATATCACACTTTTCATCATAGTGCTTTTACCAATGCATAAAATGCATGGAGAAGTCATTTCGAATGACTGGTCCTCAGTGTTGTGAGAACGATGACTGGTTAAAATTTTTGGTGGTTTCTTGTTCAGTCCATAGGCCTACATCATGTGGCAAACCGGTGAGCATGTGGCTCTATTAGTATAGGAGATACCTGAAAACATATCACACTTTTCATCATAGTGCTTTTACCAATGCATAAAATGCATGGATAAGTCATTTCGAATGACTGGTCCTCAGTGTTGTGAGAACGATGACTGGTTAAAATTTTTGGTGGTTTCTTGTTCAGTCCATAGGCCTACATCATGTGGCAAACCGGTGAGCATGTGGCTCTATTAGTATAGGAGATACCTGAAAACATATCACACTTTTCATCATAGTGCTTTTACCAATGCATAAAATGCATGGAGAAGTCAATTCGAATGACTGGTCCTCAGTGTTGTGAGAACGATGACTGGTTAAAATTTTTGGTGGTTTCTTGTTCAGTCCATAGGCCTACATCATGTGGCAAACCGGTGAGCATGTGGCTCTATTAGTATAGGAGATACCTGAGAGCATATCACACTTTTCATCATAGTGCTTTTACCAATGCATAAAATGCATGCAGAAGTCATTTCGAATGACTGGTCCTCAGTGTTGTGAGAACGATGACTGTTTAAAATTTTTGGTGGTTTCTTGTTCAGTCCATAGGCCTACATCATGTGGCAAACCGGTGAGCATGTGGCTCTATTAGTATAGGTGATACCTGAAAACATATCACACTTTTCATCATAGTGCTTTTACCAATGCATAAAATACATGGAGAAGTCATTTCGAATGACTGGTCCTCAGTGTTGTGAGAACGATGACTGGTTAAAATTTTTGGTGGTTTCTTGTTCAGTCCATAGGCCTACATCATGTGGCAAACCGGTGAGCATGTGGCTCTATTAGTATAGGAGATACCTGAAAACATATCACACTTTTCATCATAGTGCTTTTACCAATGCATAAAATGCATGGAGAAGTCATTTCGAATGACTGGTCCTCAGTGTTGTGAGAACGATGACTGGTTAAAATTTTTGGTGGTTTCTTGTTCAGTCCATGGGCCTACATCATGTGGCAAACCGGTGAGCATGTGGCTCTATTAGTATAGGAGATACCTGAAAACATATCACACTTTTCATCATAGTGCTTTTACCAATGCATAAAATGCATGGAGAAGTCATTTCGAATGACTGGTCCTCAGTGTTGTGAGAACGATGACTGGTTAAAATTTTTGGTGGTTTCTTGTTCAGTCCATAGGCCTACATCATGTGGCAAACCGGTGAGCATGTGGCTCTATTAGTATA
Source organism: Ranitomeya imitator (assembly GCF_032444005.1). Taxonomy (NCBI): domain Eukaryota; kingdom Metazoa; phylum Chordata; class Amphibia; order Anura; family Dendrobatidae; genus Ranitomeya; species Ranitomeya imitator. The sequence continues at coordinate 561,816 of NW_027194843.1, forward strand.
GGAGATACCTGAAAACATATCACACTTTTCATCATCGTGCTTTTACCAATGCATAAAATGCATGGAGAAGTCATTTCGAATGACTGGTCCTCAGTGTTGTGAGAACGATGACTGGTTAAAATTTTTGGTGGTTTCTTGTTCAGTCCATATGCCTACATCATGTGGCAAACCGGTGAGCATGTGGCTCTATTAGTGTAGGAGATACCTGAAAACATATCACACTTTTCATCATAGTGCTTTTACCAATGCATAAAATGCATGGAGAAGTCATTTCGAATGACTGGTCCTCAGTGTTGTGATAACGATGACTGGTTAAAATTTTTGGTGGTTTCTTGTTCAGTCCATAGGCCTACATCATGTGGCAAACCGGTGAGCATGTGGCTCTATTAGTATAGGAGATACCTGAAAACATATCACACTTTTCATCATAGTGCTTTTACCAATGCAGAAAATGCATGGAGAAGTCATTTCGAATGACTGGTCCTCAGTGTTGTGAGAACGATGACTGGTTAAAATTTTTGGTGGTTTCTTGTTCAGTCCATAGGCCTACATCATGTGGCAAACCGGTGAGCATGTGGCTCTATTAGTATAGGAGATACCTGAAAACATATCACACTTTTCATCATAGTGCTTTTACCAATGCATAAAATGCATGGAGAAGTCATTTCGAATGACTGGTCCTCAGTGTTGTGAGAACGATGACTGGTTAAAATTTTTGGTGGTTTCTTGTTCAGTCCATGGGCCTATATCATGTGGCAAACCGGTGAGCATGTGGCTCTATTAGTATAGGAGATACCTGAAAACATATCACACTTTTCATCATAGTGCTTTTACCAATGCATAAAATGCATGGAGAAGTCATTTCGAATGACTGGTCCTCAGTGTTGTGAGAACGATGACTGGTTAAAATTTTGGTGGTTTCTTGTTCAGTCCGTAGGCCTACATCATGTGGCAAACCGGTGAGCATGTGGCTCTATTAGTATAGGAGATACCTGAAAACATATCACACTTTTCATCATAGTGCTTTTACCAATGCATAAAATGCATGGAGAAGTCATTTCGAATGACTGGTCCTCAGTGTTGTGAGAACGATGACTGGTTAAAATTTTTGGTGGTTTCTTGTTCAGTCCATGGGCCTACATCATGTGGCAAACCGGTGAGCATGTGGCTCTATTAGTATAGGAGATACCTGAAAACATATCACACTTTTCATCATAGTGCTTTTACCAATGCATAAATTGCATGGAGAAGTCATTTCGAATGACTGGTCCTCAGTGTTGTGAGAACGATGACTGGTTAAAATTTTTGGTGGTTTCTTGTTCAGTCCATAGGCCTACATCATGTGGCAAACCGGTGAGCATGTGGCTCGATTAGTATAGGAGATACCTGAAAACATATCACACTTTTCATCATAGTGCTTTTACCAATGCATAAAATGCATGGAGAAGTCATTTCGAATGACTGGTCCTCAGTGTTGTGAGAACGATGACTGGTTAATATTTTTGGTGGTTTCTTGTTCAGTCCATAGGCCTACATCATGTGGCAAACCGGTGAGCATGTGGCTCTATTAGTATAGGAGATACCTGAAAACATATCACACTTTTCATCATAGTGCTTTTACCAATGCATAAAATGCATGGAGAAGTCATTTTGAATGACTGGTCCTCAGTGTTGTGAGAACGATGACTGGTTAAAATTTTTGGTGGTTTCTTGTTCAGTCCATAGGCCTACATCATGTGGCAAACCGGTGAGCATGTGGCTCTATTAGTATAGGAGATACCTGAAAACATATCACACTTTTCATCATAGTGCTTTTACCAATGCATAAAATGCATGGAGAAGTCATTTCGAATGACTGGTCCTCAGTGTTGTGAGAACGATGACTGGTTAAAATTTTTGGTGGTTTCTTGTTCAGTCCATAGGCCTACATCATGTGGCAAACCGGTGAGCATGTGGCTCTATTAGTATAGGAGATACCTGAAAACATATCACACTTTTCATCATAGTGCTTTTACCAATGCATAAAATGCATGGAGAAGTCATTTCGAATGACTGGTCCTCAGTGTTGTGAGAACGATGACTGGTTAAAATTTTTGGTTGTTTCTTGTTCAGTCCATAGGCCTACATCATGTGGCAAACCGGTGAGCATGTGGCTCTATTAGTATAGGAGATACCTGAAAACATATCACACTTTTCATCATAGTGCTTTTACCAATGCATAAAATGCATGGAGAAGTCATTTCGAATGACTGGTCCTCAGTGTTGTGAGAACGATGACTGGTTAAAATTTTTGGTGGTTTCTTGTTCAGGCCATAGGCCTACATCATGTGGCAAACCGGTGAGCATGTGGCTCTATTAGTATAGGAGATACCTGAAAACATATCACACTTTTCATCATCGTGCTTTTACCAATGCATAAAATGCATGGAGAAGTCATTTCGAATGACTGGTTCTCAGTGTTGTGAGAACGATGAGTGGTTAAAATTTTTGGTGGTTTCTTGTTCAGTCCATAGGCCTACATCATGTGGCAAACCGGTGAGCATGTGGCTCTATTAGTATAGGAGATACCTGAAAACATATCACACTTTTCATCATAGTGTTTTACCAATGCATAAAATGCATGGAGAAGTCATTTCGAATGACTGGTCCTCAGTGTTGTGAGAACGATGACTGGTTAAAATTTTTGGTGGTTTCTTGTTCAGTCCATAGGCCTACATCATGTGGCAAACCGGTGAGCATGTGGCTCTATTAGTATAGGAGATACCTGAAAACATATCACACTTTTCATCATAGTGCTTTTACCAATGCATAAAATGCATGGAGAAGTCATTTCGAATGACTGGTCCTCAGTGTTGTGAGAACGATGACTGGTTAAAATTTTTGGTGGTTTCTTGTTCAGTCCATAGGCCTACATCATGTGGCAAACCGGTGAGCATGTGGCTCTATTAGTATAGGAGATACCTGAAAACATATCACACTTTTCATCATAGTGCTTTTACCAATGCATAAAATGCATGGAGAAGTCATTTCGAATGACTGGTCCTCAGTGTTGTGAGAACGATGACTGGTTAAAATTTTTGGTGGTTTCTTGTTCAGTCCATAGGCCTACATCATGTGGCAAACCGGTGAGCATGTGGCTCTATTAGTATAGGAGATACCTGAAAACATATCACACTTTTCATCATAGTGCTTTTACCAATGCATAAAATGCATGGAGAAGTCATTTCGAATGACTGGTCCTCAGTGTTGTGAGAACGATGACTGGTTAAAATTTTTGGTGGTTTCTTGTTCAGTCCATATGCCTACATCATGTGGCAAACCGGTGAGCATGTGGCTCTATTAGTATAGGAGATACCTGAAAACATCACACTTTTCATCATAGTGCTTTTACCAATGCATAAAATGCATGGAGAAGTCATTTTGAATGACTGGTCCTCAGTGTTGTGAGAACGATGACTGGTTAAAATTTTTGGTGGTTTCTTGTTCAGTCCATAGGCCTACATCATGTGGCAAACCGGTGAGCATGTGGCTCTATTAGTGTAGGAGATACCTGAAAACATATCACACTTTTCATCATCGTGCTTTTACCAATGCATAAAATGCATGGAGAAGTCATTTCGAATGACTGGTCCTCAGTGTTGTGAGAACGATGACTGGTTAAAATTTTTGGTGGTTTCTTGTTCAGTCCATATGCCTACATCATGTGGCAAACCGGTGAGCATGTGGCTCTATTAGTGTAGGAGATACCTGAAAACATATCACACTTTTCATCATAGTGCTTTTACCAATGCATAAAATGCATGGAGAAGTCATTTCGAATGACTGGTCCTCAGTGTTGTGATAACGATGACTGGTTAAAATTTTTGGTGGTTTCTTGTTCAGTCCATAGGCCTACATCATGTGGCAAACCGGTGAGCATGTGGCTCTATTAGTATAGGAGATACCTGAAAACATATCACACTTTTCATCATAGTGCTTTTACCAATGCAGAAAATGCATGGAGAAGTCATTTCGAATGACTGGTCCTCAGTGTTGTGAGAACGATGACTGGTTAAAATTTTTGGTGGTTTCTTGTTCAGTCCATAGGCCTACATCATGTGGCAAACCGGTGAGCATGTGGCTCTATTAGTATAGGAGATACCTGAAAACATATCACACTTTTCATCATAGTGCTTTTACCAATGCATAAAATGCATGGAGAAGTCATTTCGAATGACTGGTCCTCAGTGTTGTGAGAACGATGACTGGTTAAAATTTTTGGTGGTTTCTTGTTCAGTCCATGGGCCTATATCATGTGGCAAACCGGTGAGCATGTGGCTCTATTAGTATAGGAGATACCTGAAAACATATCACACTTTTCATCATAGTGCTTTTACCAATGCATAAAATGCATGGAGAAGTCATTTCGAATGACTGGTCCTCAGTGTTGTGAGAACGATGACTGGTTAAAATTTTGGTGGTTTCTTGTTCAGTCCGTAGGCCTACATCATGTGGCAAACCGGTGAGCATGTGGCTCTATTAGTATAGGAGATACCTGAAAACATATCACACTTTTCATCATAGTGCTTTTACCAATGCATAAAATGCATGGAGAAGTCATTTCGAATGACTGGTCCTCAGTGTTGTGAGAACGATGACTGGTTAAAATTTTTGGTGGTTTCTTGTTCAGTCCATGGGCCTACATCATGTGGCAAACCGGTGAGCATGTGGCTCTATTAGTATAGGAGATACCTGAAAACATATCACACTTTTCATCATAGTGCTTTTACCAATGCATAAATTGCATGGAGAAGTCATTTCGAATGACTGGTCCTCAGTGTTGTGAGAACGATGACTGGTTAAAATTTTTGGTGGTTTCTTGTTCAGTCCATAGGCCTACATCATGTGGCAAACCGGTGAGCATGTGGCTCGATTAGTATAGGAGATACCTGAAAACATATCACACTTTTCATCATAGTGCTTTTACCAATGCATAAAATGCATGGAGAAGTCATTTTGAATGACTGGTCCTCAGTGTTGTGAGAACGATGACTGGTTAAAATTTTTGGTGGTTTCTTGTTCAGTCCATAGGCCTACATCATGTGGCAAACCGGTGAGCATGTGGCTCTATTAGTATAGGAGATACCTGAAAACATATCACACTTTTCATCATAGTGCTTTTACCAATGCATAAAATGCATGGACAAGTCATTTCGAATGACTGGTCCTCAGTGTTGTGAGTACGATGACTGGTTAAAATTTTTGGTGGTTTCTTGTTCAGTCCATAGGCCTACATCATGTGGCAAACCGGTGAGCATGTGGCTCTATTAGTATAGGAGATACCTGAAAACATATCACACTTTTCATCATAGTGCTTTTACCAATGCATAAAATGCATGGAGAAGTCATTTCGAATGACTGGTCCTCAGTGTTGTGAGAACGATGACTGGTTAAAATTTTTGGTGGTTTCTTGTTCAGTCCATAGGCCTACATCATGTGGCAAACCGGTGAGCATGTGGCTCTATTAGTATAGGATATACCTGAAAACATATCACACTTTTCATCATCGTGCTTTTACCAATGCATAAAATGCATGGAGAAGTCATTTCGAATGACTGGTCCTCAGTGTTGTGAGAACGATGAGTGGTTAAAATTTTTGGTGGTTTCTTGTTCAGTCCATAGGCCTACATCATGTGGCAAACCGGTGAGCATGTGGCTCTATTAGTATAGGAGATACCTGAAAACATATCACACTTTTCGTCATAGTGCTTTTACCAATGCATAAAATGCATGGAGAAGTCATTTCGAATGACTGGTCCTCAGTGTTGTGAGAACGATGACTGGTTAAAATTTTGGTGGTTTCTTGTTCAGTCCGTAGGCCTACATCATGTGGCAAACCGGTGAGCATGTGGCTCTATTAGTATAGGAGATACCTGAAAACATATCACACTTTTCATCATAGTGCTTTTACCAATGCATAAAATGCATGGAGAAGTCATTTCGAATGACTGGTCCTCAGTGTTGTGAGAACGATGACTGGTTAAAATTTTTGGTGGTTTCTTGTTCAGTCCATGGGCCTACATCATGTGGCAAACCGGTGAGCATGTGGCTCTATTAGTATAGGAGATACCTGAAAACATATCACACTTTTCATCATAGTGCTTTTACCAATGCATAAATTGCATGGAGAAGTCATTTCGAATGACTGGTCCTCAGTGTTGTGAGAACGATGACTGGTTAAAATTTTTGGTGGTTTCTTGTTCAGTCCATAGGCCTACATCATGTGGCAAACCGGTGAGCATGTGGCTCTATTAGTATAGGAGATACCTGAAAACATATCACACTTTTCATCATAGTGCTTTTACCAATGCATAAAATGCATGGAGAAGTCATTTTGAATGACTGGTCCTCAGTGTTGTGAGAACGATGACTGGTTAAAATTTTTGGTGGTTTCTTGTTCAGTCCATAGGCCTACATCATGTGGCAAACCGGTGAGCATGTGGCTCTATTAGTATAGGAGATACCTGAAAACATATCACACTTTTCATCATAGTGCTTTTACCAATGCATAAAATGCATGGACAAGTCATTTCGAATGACTGGTCCTCAGTGTTGTGAGTACGATGACTGGTTAAAATTTTTGGTGGTTTCTTGTTCAGTCCATAGGCCTACATCATGTGGCAAACCGGTGAGCATGTGGCTCTATTAGTATAGGAGATACCTGAAAACATATCACACTTTTCATCATAGTGCTTTTACCAATGCATAAAATGCATGGAGAAGTCATTTCGAATGACTGGTCCTCAGTGTTGTGAGAACGATGACTGGTTAAAATTTTTGGTGGTTTCTTGTTCAGTCCATAGGCCTACATCATGTGGCAAACCGGTGAGCATGTGGCTCTATTAGTATAGGATATACCTGAAAACATATCACACTTTTCATCATCGTGCTTTTACCAATGCATAAAATGCATGGAGAAGTCATTTCGAATGACTGGTCCTCAGTGTTGTGAGAACGATGAGTGGTTAAAATTTTTGGTGGTTTCTTGTTCAGTCCATAGGCCTACATCATGTGGCAAACCGGTGAGCATGTGGCTCTATTAGTATAGGAGATACCTGAAAACATATCACACTTTTCATCATAGTGCTTTTACCAATGCATAAAATGCATGGAGAAGTCATTTCGAATGACTGGTCCTCAGTGTTGTGAGAACGATGACTGGTTAAAATTTTTGGTGGTTTCTTGTTCAGTCCATAGGCCTACATCATGTGGCAAACCGGTGAGCATGTGGCTCTATTAGTATAGGAGATACCTGAAAACATATCACACTTTTCATCATCGTGCTTTTACCAATGCATAAAATGCATGGAGAAGTCATTTCGAATGACTGGTCCTCAGTGTTGTGAGAACGATGAGTGGTTAAAATTTTTGGTGGTTTCTTGTTCAGTCCATAGGCCTACATCATGTGGCAAACCGGTGAGCATGTGGCTCTATTAGTATAGGAGATTCCTGAAAACATATCACACTTTTCATCATAGTGCTTTTACCAATGCATAAAATGCATGGAGAAGTCATTTCGAATGACTGGTCCTCAGTGTTGTGAGAACGATGACTGGTTAAAATTTTTGGTGGTTTCTTGTTCAGTCCATAGGCCTACATCATGTGGCAAACCGGTGAGCATGTGGCTCTATTAGTATAGGAGATACCTGAAAACATATCACACTTTTCATCATAGTGCTTTTACCAATGCATAAAATGCATGGAGAAGTCATTTCGAATGACTGGTCCTCAGTGTTGTGAGAACGATGACTGGTTAAAATTTTTGGTGGTTTCTTGTTCAGTCCATAGGCCTACATCATGTGGCAAACCGGTGAGCATGTGGCTCTATTAGTATAGGAGATACCTGAAAACATATCACACTTTTCATCATAGTGCTTTTACCAATGCATAAAATGCATGGATAAGTCATTTCGAATGACTGGTCCTCAGTGTTGTGAGAACGATGACTGGTTAAAATTTTTGGTGGTTTCTTGTTCAGTCCATAGGCCTACATCATGTGGCAAACCGGTGAGCATGTGGCTCTATTAGTATAGGAGATACCTGAAAACATATCACACTTTTCATCATAGTGCTTTTACCAATGCATAAAATGCATGGAGAAGTCAATTCGAATGACTGGTCCTCAGTGTTGTGAGAACGATGACTGGTTAAAATTTTTGGTGGTTTCTTGTTCAGTCCATAGGCCTACATCATGTGGCAAACCGGTGAGCATGTGGCTCTATTAGTATAGGAGATACCTGAGAGCATATCACACTTTTCATCATAGTGCTTTTACCAATGCATAAAATGCATGCAGAAGTCATTTCGAATGACTGGTCCTCAGTGTTGTGAGAACGATGACTGTTTAAAATTTTTGGTGGTTTCTTGTTCAGTCCATAGGCCTACATCATGTGGCAAACCGGTGAGCATGTGGCTCTATTAGTATAGGTGATACCTGAAAACATATCACACTTTTCATCATAGTGCTTTTACCAATGCATAAAATACATGGAGAAGTCATTTCGAATGACTGGTCCTCAGTGTTGTGAGAACGATGACTGGTTAAAATTTTTGGTGGTTTCTTGTTCAGTCCATAGGCCTACATCATGTGGCAAACCGGTGAGCATGTGGCTCTATTAGTATAGGAGATACCTGAAAACATATCACACTTTTCATCATAGTGCTTTTACCAATGCATAAAATGCATGGAGAAGTCATTTCGAATGACTGGTCCTCAGTGTTGTGAGAACGATGACTGGTTAAAATTTTTGGTGGTTTCTTGTTCAGTCCATGGGCCTACATCATGTGGCAAACCGGTGAGCATGTGGCTCTATTAGTATAGGAGATACCTGAAAACATATCACACTTTTCATCATAGTGCTTTTACCAATGCATAAAATGCATGGAGAAGTCATTTCGAATGACTGGTCCTCAGTGTTGTGAGAACGATGACTGGTTAAAATTTTTGGTGGTTTCTTGTTCAGTCCATAGGCCTACATCATGTGGCAAACCGGTGAGCATGTGGCTCTATTAGTATAGGAGATACCTGAAAACATATCACACTTTTCATCATAGTGCTTTTACCAATGCATAAAATGCATGGAGAAGTCATTTCGAATGACTGGTCCTCAGTGTTGTGAGAACGATGACTGGTTAAAATTTTTGGTGGTTTCTTGTTCAGTCCATAGGCCTACATCATGTGGCAAACCGGTGAGCATGTGGCTCTATTAGTATAGGAGATACCTGAAAACATATCACACTTTTCATCATCGTGCTTTTACCAATGCATAAAATGCATGGAGAAGTCATTTCGAATGACTGGTCCTCAGTGTTGTGAGAACGATGACTGGTTAAAATTTTTGGTGGTTTCTTGTTCAGTCCATATGCCTACATCATGTGGCAAACCGGTGAGCATGTGGCTCTATTAGTGTAGGAGATACCTGAAAACATATCACACTTTTCATCATAGTGCTTTTACCAATGCATAAAATGCATGGAGAAGTCATTTCGAATGACTGGTCCTCAGTGTTGTGATAACGATGACTGGTTAAAATTTTTGGTGGTTTCTTGTTCAGTCCATAGGCCTACATCATGTGGCAAACCGGTGAGCATGTGGCTCTATTAGTATAGGAGATACCTGAAAACATATCACACTTTTCATCATAGTGCTTTTACCAATGCAGAAAATGCATGGAGAAGTCATTTCGAATGACTGGTCCTCAGTGTTGTGAGAACGATGACTGGTTAAAATTTTTGGTGGTTTCTTGTTCAGTCCATAGGCCTACATCATGTGGCAAACCGGTGAGCATGTGGCTCTATTAGTATAGGAGATACCTGAAAACATATCACACTTTTCATCATAGTGCTTTTACCAATGCATAAAATGCATGGAGAAGTCATTTCGAATGACTGGTCCTCAGTGTTGTGAGAACGATGACTGGTTAAAATTTTTGGTGGTTTCTTGTTCAGTCCATGGGCCTATATCATGTGGCAAACCGGTGAGCATGTGGCTCTATTAGTATAGGAGATACCTGAAAACATATCACACTTTTCATCATAGTGCTTTTACCAATGCATAAAATGCATGGAGAAGTCATTTCGAATGACTGGTCCTCAGTGTTGTGAGAACGATGACTGGTTAAAATTTTGGTGGTTTCTTGTTCAGTCCGTAGGCCTACATCATGTGGCAAACCGGTGAGCATGTGGCTCTATTAGTATAGGAGATACCTGAAAACATATCACACTTTTCATCATAGTGCTTTTACCAATGCATAAAATGCATGGAGAAGTCATTTCGAATGACTGGTCCTCAGTGTTGTGAGAACGATGACTGGTTAAAATTTTTGGTGGTTTCTTGTTCAGTCCATGGGCCTACATCATGTGGCAAACCGGTGAGCATGTGGCTCTATTAGTATAGGAGATACCTGAAAACATATCACACTTTTCATCATAGTGCTTTTACCAATGCATAAATTGCATGGAGAAGTCATTTCGAATGACTGGTCCTCAGTGTTGTGAGAACGATGACTGGTTAAAATTTTTGGTGGTTTCTTGTTCAGTCCATAGGCCTACATCATGTGGCAAACCGGTGAGCATGTGGCTCGGTTAGTATAGGAGATACCTGAAAACATATCACACTTTTCATCATAGTGCTTTTACCAATGCATAAAATGCATGGAGAAGTCATTTCGAATGACTGGTCCTCAGTGTTGTGAGAACGATGACTGGTTAATATTTTTGGTGGTTTCTTGTTCAGTCCATAGGCCTACATCATGTGGCAAACCGGTGAGCATGTGGCTCTATTAGTATAGGAGATACCTGAAAACATATCACACTTTTCATCATAGTGCTTTTACCAATGCATAAAATGCATGGAGAAGTCATTTTGAATGACTGGTCCTCAGTGTTGTGAGAACGATGACTGGTTAAAATTTTTGGTGGTTTCTTGTTCAGTCCATAGGCCTACATCATGTGGCAAACCGGTGAGCATGTGGCTCTATTAGTATAGGAGATACCTGAAAACATATCACACTTTTCATCATAGTGCTTTTACCAATGCATAAAATGCATGGAGAAGTCATTTCGAATGACTGGTCCTCAGTGTTGTGAGAACGATGACTGGTTAAAATTTTTGGTGGTTTCTTGTTCAGTCCATAGGCCTACATCATGTGGCAAACCGGTGAGCATGTGGCTCTATTAGTATAGGAGATACCTGAAAACATATCACACTTTTCATCATAGTGCTTTTACCAATGCATAAAATGCATGGAGAAGTCATTTCGAATGACTGGTCCTCAGTGTTGTGAGAACGATGACTGGTTAAAATTTTTGGTTGTTTCTTGTTCAGTCCATAGGCCTACATCATGTGGCAAACCGGTGAGCATGTGGCTCTATTAGTATAGGAGATACCTGAAAACATATCACACTTTTCATCATAGTGCTTTTACCAATGCATAAAATGCATGGAGAAGTCATTTCGAATGACTGGTCCTCAGTGTTGTGAGAACGATGACTGGTTAAAATTTTTGGTGGTTTCTTGTTCAGGCCATAGGCCTACATCATGTGGCAAACCGGTGAGCATGTGGCTCTATTAGTATAGGAGATACCTGAAAACATATCACACTTTTCATCATCGTGCTTTTACCAATGCATAAAATGCATGGAGAAGTCATTTCGAATGACTGGTTCTCAGTGTTGTGAGAACGATGAGTGGTTAAAATTTTTGGTGGTTTCTTGTTCAGTCCATAGGCCTACATCATGTGGCAAACCGGTGAGCATGTGGCTCTATTAGTATAGGAGATACCTGAAAACATATCACACTTTTCATCATAGTGTTTTACCAATGCATAAAATGCATGGAGAAGTCATTTCGAATGACTGGTCCTCAGTGTTGTGAGAACGATGACTGGTTAAAATTTTTGGTGGTTTCTTGTTCAGTCCATAGGCCTACATCATGTGGCAAACCGGTGAGCATGTGGCTCTATTAGTATAGGAGATACCTGAAAACATATCACACTTTTCATCATAGTGCTTTTACCAATGCATAAAATGCATGGAGAAGTCATTTCGAATGACTGGTCCTCAGTGTTGTGAGAACGATGACTGGTTAAAATTTTTGGTGGTTTCTTGTTCAGTCCATAGGCCTACATCATGTGGCAAACCGGTGAGCATGTGGCTCTATTAGTATAGGAGATACCTGAAAACATATCACTTTTCATCATAGTGCTTTTACCAATGCATAAAATGCATGGAGAAGTCATTTCGAATGACTGGTCCTCAGTGTTGTGAGAACGATGACTGGTTAAAATTTTTGGTGGTTTCTTGTTCAGTCCATAGGCCTACATCATGTGGCAAACCGGTGAGCATGTGGCTCTATTAGTATAGGAGATACCTGAAAACATATCACACTTTTCATCATAGTGCTTTTACCAATGCATAAAATGCATGGAGAAGTCATTTCGAATGACTGGTCCTCAGTGTTGTGAGAACGATGACTGGTTAAAATTTTTGGTGGTTTCTTGTTCAGTCCATATGCCTACATCATGTGGCAAACCGGTGAGCATGTGGCTCTATTAGTATAGGAGATACCTGAAAACATCACACTTTTCATCATAGTGCTTTTACCAATGCATAAAATGCATGGAGAAGTCATTTTGAATGACTGGTCCTCAGTGTTGTGAGAACGATGACTGGTTAAAATTTTTGGTGGTTTCTTGTTCAGTCCATAGGCCTACATCATGTGGCAAACCGGTGAGCATGTGGCTCTATTAGTGTAGGAGATACCTGAAAACATATCACACTTTTCATCATCGTGCTTTTACCAATGCATAAAATGCATGGAGAAGTCATTTCGAATGACTGGTCCTCAGTGTTGTGAGAACGATGACTGGTTAAAATTTTTGGTGGTTTCTTGTTCAGTCCATATGCCTACATCATGTGGCAAACCGGTGAGCATGTGGCTCTATTAGTGTAGGAGATACCTGAAAACATATCACACTTTTCATCATAGTGCTTTTACCAATGCATAAAATGCATGGAGAAGTCATTTCGAATGACTGGTCCTCAGTGTTGTGATAACGATGACTGGTTAAAATTTTTGGTGGTTTCTTGTTCAGTCCATAGGCCTACATCATGTGGCAAACCGGTGAGCATGTGGCTCTATTAGTATAGGAGATACCTGAAAACATATCACACTTTTCATCATAGTGCTTTTACCAATGCAGAAAATGCATGGAGAAGTCATTTCGAATGACTGGTCCTCAGTGTTGTGAGAACGATGACTGGTTAAAATTTTTGGTGGTTTCTTGTTCAGTCCATAGGCCTACATCATGTGGCAAACCGGTGAGCATGTGGCTCTATTAGTATAGGAGATACCTGAAAACATATCACACTTTTCATCATAGTGCTTTTACCAATGCATAAAATGCATGGAGAAGTCATTTCGAATGACTGGTCCTCAGTGTTGTGAGAACGATGACTGGTTAAAATTTTTGGTGGTTTCTTGTTCAGTCCATGGGCCTATATCATGTGGCAAACCGGTGAGCATGTGGCTCTATTAGTATAGGAGATACCTGAAAACATATCACACTTTTCATCATAGTGCTTTTACCAATGCATAAAATGCATGGAGAAGTCATTTCGAATGACTGGTCCTCAGTGTTGTGAGAACGATGACTGGTTAAAATTTTGGTGGTTTCTTGTTCAGTCCGTAGGCCTACATCATGTGGCAAACCGGTGAGCATGTGGCTCTATTAGTATAGGAGATACCTGAAAACATATCACACTTTTCATCATAGTGCTTTTACCAATGCATAAAATGCATGGAGAAGTCATTTCGAATGACTGGTCCTCAGTGTTGTGAGAACGATGACTGGTTAAAATTTTTGGTGGTTTCTTGTTCAGTCCATGGGCCTACATCATGTGGCAAACTGGTGAGCATGTGGCTCTATTAGTATAGGAGATACCTGAAAACATATCACACTTTTCATCATAGTGCTTTTACCAATGCATAAATTGCATGGAGAAGTCATTTCGAATGACTGGTCCTCAGTGTTGTGAGAACGATGACTGGTTAAAATTTTTGGTGGTTTCTTGTTCAGTCCATAGGCCTACATCATGTGGCAAACCGGTGAGCATGTGGCTCGATTAGTATAGGAGATACCTGAAAACATATCACACTTTTCATCATAGTGCTTTTACCAATGCATAAAATGCATGGAGAAGTCATTTCGAATGACTGGTCCTCAGTGTTGTGAGAACGATGACTGGTTAATATTTTTGGTGGTTTCTTGTTCAGTCCATAGGCCTACATCATGTGGCAAACCGGTGAGCATGTGGCTCTATTAGTATAGGAGATACCTGAAAACATATCACACTTTTCATCATAGTGCTTTTACCAATGCATAAAATGCATGGAGAAGTCATTTCGAATGACTGGTCCTCAGTGTTGTGAGAACGATGACTGGTTAAAATTTTTGGTGGTTTCTTGTTCAGTCCATGGGCCTACATCATGTGGCAAACCGGTGAGCATGTGGCTCTATTAGTATAGGAGATACCTGAAAACATATCACACTTTTCATCATAGTGCTTTTACCAATGCATAAATTGCATGGAGAAGTCATTTCGAATGACTGGTCCTCAGTGTTGTGAGAACGATGACTGGTTAAAATTTTTGGTGGTTTCTTGTTCAGTCCATAGGCCTACATCATGTGGCAAACCGGTGAGCATGTGGCTCGATTAGTATAGGAGATACCTGAAAACATATCACACTTTTCATCATAGTGCTTTTACCAATGCATAAAATGCATGGAGAAGTCATTTCGAATGACTGGTCCTCAGTGTTGTGAGAACGATGACTGGTTAATATTTTTGGTGGTTTCTTGTTCAGTCCATAGGCCTACATCATGTGGCAAACCGGTGAGCATGTGGCTCTATTAGTATAGGAGATACCTGAAAACATATCACACTTTTCATCATAGTGCTTTTACCAATGCATAAAATGCATGGAGAAGTCATTTTGAATGACTGGTCCTCAGTGTTGTGAGAACGATGACTGGTTAAAATTTTTGGTGGTTTCTTGTTCAGTCCATAGGCCTACATCATGTGGCAAACCGGTGAGCATGTGGCTCTATTAGTATAGGAGATACCTGAAAACATATCACACTTTTCATCATAGTGCTTTTACCAATGCATAAAATGCATGGAGAAGTCATTTCGAATGACTGGTCCTCAGTGTTGTGAGAACGATGACTGGTTAAAATTTTTGGTGGTTTCTTGTTCAGTCCATAGGCCTACATCATGTGGCAAACCGGTGAGCATGTGGCTCTATTAGTATAGGAGATACCTGAAAACATATCACACTTTTCATCATAGTGCTTTTACCAATGCATAAAATGCATGGAGAAGTCATTTCGAATGACTGGTCCTCAGTGTTGTGAGAACGATGACTGGTTAAAATTTTTGGTTGTTTCTTGTTCAGTCCATAGGCCTACATCATGTGGCAAACCGGTGAGCATGTGGCTCTATTAGTATAGGAGATACCTGAAAACATATCACACTTTTCATCATAGTGCTTTTACCAATGCATAAAATGCATGGAGAAGTCATTTCGAATGACTGGTCCTCAGTGTTGTGAGAACGATGACTGGTTAAAATTTTTGGTGGTTTCTTGTTCAGGCCATAGGCCTACATCATGTGGCAAACCGGTGAGCATGTGGCTCTATTAGTATAGGAGATACCTGAAAACATATCACACTTTTCATCATCGTGCTTTTACCAATGCATAAAATGCATGGAGAAGTCATTTCGAATGACTGGTTCTCAGTGTTGTGAGAACGATGAGTGGTTAAAATTTTTGGTGGTTTCTTGTTCAGTCCATAGGCCTACATCATGTGGCAAACCGGTGAGCATGTGGCTCTATTAGTATAGGAGATACCTGAAAACATATCACACTTTTCATCATAGTGTTTTACCAATGCATAAAATGCATGGAGAAGTCATTTCGAATGACTGGTCCTCAGTGTTGTGAGAACGATGACTGGTTAAAATTTTTGGTGGTTTCTTGTTCAGTCCATAGGCCTACATCATGTGGCAAACCGGTGAGCATGTGGCTCTATTAGTATAGGAGATACCTGAAAACATATCACACTTTTCATCATAGTGCTTTTACCAATGCATAAAATGCATGGAGAAGTCATTTCGAATGACTGGTCCTCAGTGTTGTGAGAACGATGACTGGTTAAAATTTTTGGTGGTTTCTTGTTCAGTCCATAGGCCTACATCATGTGGCAAACCGGTGAGCATGTGGCTCTATTAGTATAGGAGATACCTGAAAACATATCACACTTTTCATCATAGTGCTTTTACCAATGCATAAAATGCATGGAGAAGTCATTTCGAATGACTGGTCCTCAGTGTTGTGAGAACGATGACTGGTTAAAATTTTTGGTGGTTTCTTGTTCAGTCCATAGGCCTACATCATGTGGCAAACCGGTGAGCATGTGGCTCTATTAGTATAGGAGATACCTGAAAACATATCACACTTTTCATCATAGTGCTTTTACCAATGCATAAAATGCATGGAGAAGTCATTTCGAATGACTGGTCCTCAGTGTTGTGAGAACGATGACTGGTTAAAATTTTTGGTGGTTTCTTGTTCAGTCCATATGCCTACATCATGTGGCAAACCGGTGAGCATGTGGCTCTATTAGTATAGGAGATACCTGAAAACATCACACTTTTCATCATAGTGCTTTTACCAATGCATAAAATGCATGGAGAAGTCATTTTGAATGACTGGTCCTCAGTGTTGTGAGAACGATGACTGGTTAAAATTTTTGGTGGTTTCTTGTTCAGTCCATAGGCCTACATCATGTGGCAAACCGGTGAGCATGTGGCTCTATTAGTGTAGGAGATACCTGAAAACATATCACACTTTTCATCATCGTGCTTTTACCAATGCATAAAATGCATGGAGAAGTCATTTCGAATGACTGGTCCTCAGTGTTGTGAGAACGATGACTGGTTAAAATTTTTGGTGGTTTCTTGTTCAGTCCATATGCCTACATCATGTGGCAAACCGGTGAGCATGTGGCTCTATTAGTGTAGGAGATACCTGAAAACATATCACACTTTTCATCATAGTGCTTTTACCAATGCATAAAATGCATGGAGAAGTCATTTCGAATGACTGGTCCTCAGTGTTGTGATAACGATGACTGGTTAAAATTTTTGGTGGTTTCTTGTTCAGTCCATAGGCCTACATCATGTGGCAAACCGGTGAGCATGTGGCTCTATTAGTATAGGAGATACCTGAAAACATATCACACTTTTCATCATAGTGCTTTTACCAATGCAGAAAATGCATGGAGAAGTCATTTCGAATGACTGGTCCTCAGTGTTGTGAGAACGATGACTGGTTAAAATTTTTGGTGGTTTCTTGTTCAGTCCATAGGCCTACATCATGTGGCAAACCGGTGAGCATGTGGCTCTATTAGTATAGGAGATACCTGAAAACATATCACACTTTTCATCATAGTGCTTTTACCAATGCATAAAATGCATGGAGAAGTCATTTCGAATGACTGGTCCTCAGTGTTGTGAGAACGATGACTGGTTAAAATTTTTGGTGGTTTCTTGTTCAGTCCATGGGCCTATATCATGTGGCAAACCGGTGAGCATGTGGCTCTATTAGTATAGGAGATACCTGAAAACATATCACACTTTTCATCATAGTGCTTTTACCAATGCATAAAATGCATGGAGAAGTCATTTCGAATGACTGGTCCTCAGTGTTGTGAGAACGATGACTGGTTAAAATTTTGGTGGTTTCTTGTTCAGTCCGTAGGCCTACATCATGTGGCAAACCGGTGAGCATGTGGCTCTATTAGTATAGGAGATACCTGAAAACATATCACACTTTTCATCATAGTGCTTTTACCAATGCATAAAATGCATGGAGAAGTCATTTCGAATGACTGGTCCTCAGTGTTGTGAGAACGATGACTGGTTAAAATTTTTGGTGGTTTCTTGTTCAGTCCATGGGCCTACATCATGTGGCAAACCGGTGAGCATGTGGCTCTATTAGTATAGGAGATACCTGAAAACATATCACACTTTTCATCATAGTGCTTTTACCAATGCATAAATTGCATGGAGAAGTCATTTCAAATGACTGGTCCTCAGTGTTGTGAGAACGATGACTGGTTAAAATTTTTGGTGGTTTCTTGTTCAGTCCATAGGCCTACATCATGTGGCAAACCGGTGAGCATGTGGCTCGATTAGTATAGGAGATACCTGAAAACATATCACACTTTTCATCATAGTGCTTTTACCAATGCATAAAATGCATGGAGAAGTCATTTCGAATGACTGGTCCTCAGTGTTGTGAGAACGATGACTGGTTAAAATTTTTGGTGGTTTCTTGTTCAGTCCATAGGCCTACATCATGTGGCAAACCGGTGAGCATGTGGCTCTATTAGTATAGGAGATACCTGAAAACATATCACACTTTTCATCATAGTGCTTTTACCAATGCATAAAATGCATGGAGAAGTCATTTCGAATGACTGGTCCTCAGTGTTGTGAGAACGATGACTGGTTAAAATTTTTGGTTGTTTCTTGTTCAGTCCATAGGCCTACATCATGTGGCAAACCGGTGAGCATGTGGCTCTATTAGTATAGGAGATACCTGAAAACATATCACACTTTTCATCATAGTGCTTTTACCAATGCATAAAATGCATGGAGAAGTCATTTCGAATGACTGGTCCTCAGTGTTGTGAGAACGATGACTGGTTAAAATTTTTGGTGGTTTCTTGTTCAGGCCATAGGCCTACATCATGTGGCAAACCGGTGAGCATGTGGCTCTATTAGTATAGGAGATACCTGAAAACATATCACACTTTTCATCATCGTGCTTTTACCAATGCATAAAATGCATGGAGAAGTCATTTCGAATGACTGGTTCTCAGTGTTGTGAGAACGATGAGTGGTTAAAATTTTTGGTGGTTTCTTGTTCAGTCCATAGGCCTACATCATGTGGCAAACCGGTGAGCATGTGGCTCTATTAGTATAGGAGATACCTGAAAACATATCACACTTTTCATCATAGTGTTTTACCAATGCATAAAATGCATGGAGAAGTCATTTCGAATGACTGGTCCTCAGTGTTGTGAGAACGATGACTGGTTAAAATTTTTGGTGGTTTCTTGTTCAGTCCATAGGCCTACATCATGTGGCAAACCGGTGAGCATGTGGCTCTATTAGTATAGGAGATACCTGAAAACATATCACACTTTTCATCATAGTGCTTTTACCAATGCATAAAATGCATGGAGAAGTCATTTCGAATGACTGGTCCTCAGTGTTGTGAGAACGATGACTGGTTAAAATTTTTGGTGGTTTCTTGTTCAGTCCATAGGCCTACATCATGTGGCAAACCGGTGAGCATGTGGCTCTATTAGTATAGGAGATACCTGAAAACATATCACACTTTTCATCATAGTGCTTTTACCAATGCATAAAATGCATGGAGAAGTCATTTCGAATGACTGGTCCTCAGTGTTGTGAGAACGATGACTGGTTAAAATTTTTGGTGGTTTCTTGTTCAGTCCATATGCCTACATCATGTGGCAAACCGGTGAGCATGTGGCTCTATTAGTATAGGAGATACCTGAAAACATCACACTTTTCATCATAGTGCTTTTACCAATGCATAAAATGCATGGAGAAGTCATTTTGAATGACTGGTCCTCAGTGTTGTGAGAACGATGACTGGTTAAAATTTTTGGTGGTTTCTTGTTCAGTCCATAGGCCTACATCATGTGGCAAACCGGTGAGCATGTGGCTCTATTAGTATAGGAGATACCTGAGAGCATATCACACTTTTCATCATAGTGCTTTTACCAATGCATAAAATGCATGGAGAAGTCATTTCGAATGACTGGTCCTCAGTGTTGTGAGAACGATGACTGGTTAAAATTTTTGGTGGTTTCTTGTTCAGTCCATAGGCCTACATCATGTGGCAAACCGGTGAGCATGTGGCTCTATTAGTATAGGTGATACCTGAAAACATATCACACTTTTCATCATAGTGCTTTTACCAATGCATATAATATATGGAGAAGTCATTTCGAATGACTGGTCCTCAGTGTTGTGAGAACGATGACTGGTTAAAATTTTTGGTGGTTTCTTGTTCAGTCCATAGGCCTACATCATGTGGCAAACCGGTGAGCATGTGGCTCTATTAGTATAGGAGATACCTGAAAACATATCACACTTTTCATCATAGTGCTTTTACCAATGCATAAAATGCATGGAGAAGTCATTTCGAATGACTGGTCCTCAGTGTTGTGAGAACGATGACTGGTTAAAATTTTTGGTGGTTTCTTGTTCAGTCCATGGGCCTACATCATGTGGCAAACCGGTGAGCATGTGGCTCTATTAGTATAGGAGATACCTGAAAACATATCACACTTTTCATCATAGTGCTTTTACCAATGCATAAAATGCATGGAGAAGTCATTTCGAATGACTGGTCCTCAGTGTTGTGAGAACGATGACTGGTTAAAATTTTTGGTAGTTTCTTGTTCAGTCCATAGGCCTACATCATGTGGCAAACCGGTGAGCATGTGGCTCTATTAGTATAGGAGATACCTGAAAACATATCACACTTTTCATCATAGTGCTTTTACCAATGCATAAAATGCATGGAGAAGTCATTTCGAATGACTGGTCCTCAGTGTTGTGAGAACGATGACTGGTTAAAATTTTTGGTGGTTTCTTGTTCAGTCCATAGGCCTACATCATGTGGCAAACCGGTGAGCATGTGGCTCTATTAGTATAGGAGATACCTGAAAACATATCACACTTTTCATCATCGTGCTTTTACCAATGCATAAAATGCATGGAGAAGTCATTTCGAATGACTGGTCCTCAGTGTTGTGAGAACGATGACTGGTTAAAATTTTTGGTGGTTTCTTGTTCAGTCCATATGCCTACATCATGTGGCAAACCGGTGAGCATGTGGCTCTATTAGTATAGGAGATACCTGAAAACATATCACACTTTTCATCATAGTGCTTTTACCAATGCATAAAATGCATGGAGAAGTCATTTCGAATGACTGGTCCTCAGTGTTGTGAGAACGATGACTGGTTAAAATTTTTGGTGGTTTCTTGTTCAGTCCATAGGCCTACATCATGTGGCAAACCGGTGAGCATGTGGCTCAATTAGTATAGGAGATACCTGAAAACATATCACACTTTTCATCATAGTGCTTTTACCAATGCATAAAATGCATGGAGAAGTCATTTCGAATGACTGGTCCTCAGTGTTGTGAGAACGATGACTGGTTAAAATTTTTGGTGGTTTCTTGTTCAGTCCATAGGCCTACATCATGTGGCAAACCGGTGAGCATGTGGCTCTATTAGTATAGGAGATACCTGAAAACATATCACACTTTTCATCATAGTGCTTTTACCAATGCATAAAATGCATGGAGAAGTCATTTCGAATGACTGGTCCTCAGTGTTGTGAGAACGATGACTGGTTAAAATTTTTGGTGGTTTCTTGTTCAGTCCATGGGCCTACATCATGTGGCAAACCGGTGAGCATGTGGCTCTATTAGTATAGGAGATACCTGAAAACATATCACACTTTTCATCATAGTGCTTTTACCAATGCATAAAATGCATGGAGAAGTCATTTCGAATGACTGGTCCTCAGTGTTGTGAGAACGATGACTGGTTAAAATTTTTGGTAGTTTCTTGTTCAGTCCATAGGCCTACATCATGTGGCAAACCGGTGAGCATGTGGCTCTATTAGTATAGGAGATACCTGAAAACATATCACACTTTTCATCATAGTGCTTTTACCAATGCATAAAATGCATGGAGAAGTCATTTCGAATGACTGGTCCTCAGTGTTGTGAGAACGATGACTGGTTAAAATTTTTGGTGGTTTCTTGTTCAGTCCATAGGCCTACATCATGTGGCAAACCGGTGAGCATGTGGCTCTATTAGTATAGGAGATACCTGAAAACATATCACACTTTTCATCATCGTGCTTTTACCAATGCATAAAATGCATGGAGAAGTCATTTCGAATGACTGGTCCTCAGTGTTGTGAGAACGATGACTGGTTAAAATTTTTGGTGGTTTCTTGTTCAGTCCATATGCCTACATCATGTGGCAAACCGGTGAGCATGTGGCTCTATTAGTATAGGAGATACCTGAAAACATATCACACTTTTCATCATAGTGCTTTTACCAATGCATAAAATGCATGGAGAAGTCATTTCGAATGACTGGTCCTCAGTGTTGTGAGAACGATGACTGGTTAAAATTTTTGGTGGTTTCTTGTTCAGTCCATAGGCCTACATCATGTGGCAAACCGGTGAGCATGT
The DNA here is from genome assembly GCF_032444005.1 of Ranitomeya imitator. NCBI lineage: Eukaryota > Metazoa > Chordata > Amphibia > Anura > Dendrobatidae > Ranitomeya > Ranitomeya imitator. The sequence goes on from NW_027194843.1 coordinate 584,239, forward strand.
GGCTCAATTAGTATAGGAGATACCTGAAAACATATCACACTTTTCATCATAGTGCTTTTACCAATGCATAAAATGCATGGAGAAGTCATTTCGAATGACTGGTCCTCAGTGTTGTGAGAACGATGACTGGTTAAAATTTTTGGTGGTTTCTTGTTCATCAGTCCATAGGCCTACATCATGTGGCAAACCGGTGAGCATGTGGCTCTATTAGTATAGGAGATACCTGAAAACATATCACACTTTTCATCATAGTGCTTTTACCAATGCATAAAATGCATGGAGAAGTCATTTCGAATGACTGGTCCTCAGTGTTGTGAGAACGATGACTGGTTAAAATTTTTGGTGGTTTCTTGTTCAGTCCATAGGCCTACATCATGTGGCAAACCGGTGAGCATGTGGCTCTATTAGTATAGGAGATACCTGAAAACATATCACACTTTTCATCATAGTGCTTTTACCAATGCATAAAATGCATGGAGAAGTCATTTCGAATGACTGGTCCTCAGTGTTGTGAGAACGATGACTGGTTAAAATTTTTGGTGGTTTCTTGTTCAGTCCATAGGCCTACATCATGTGGCAAACCGGTGAGCATGTGGCTCTATTAGTATAGGAGATACCTTAAAACATATCACACTTTTCATCATCGTGCTTTTACCAATGCATAAAATGCATGGAGAAGTCATTTCGAATGACTGGTCCTCAGTGTTGTGAGAACGATGACTGGTTAAAATTTTTGGTGGTTTCTTGTTCAGTCCATATGCCTACATCATGTGGCAAACCGGTGAGCATGTGGCTCTATTAGTATAGGAGATACCTGAAAACATATCACACTTTTCATCATAGTGCTTTTACCAATGCATAAAATGCATGGAGAAGTCATTTCGAATGACTGGTCCTCAGTGTTGTGAGAACGATGACTGGTTAAAATTTTTGGTGGTTTCTTGTTCAGTCCATAGGCCTACATCATGTGGCAAACCGGTGAGCATGTGGCTCTATTAGTATAGGAGATACCTGAAAACATATCACACTTTTCATCATAGTGTTTTACCAATGCATAAAATGCATGGAGAAGTCATTTCGAATGACTGGTCCTCAGTGTTGTGAGAACGATGACTGGTTAAAATTTTTGGTGGTTTCTTGTTCAGTCCATATGCCTACATCATGTGGCAAACCGGTGAGCATGTGGCTCTATTAGTATAGGAGATACCTGAAAACATATCACACTTTTCATCATCGTGCTTTTACCAATGCATAAAATGCATGGAGAAGTCATTTCGAATGACTGGTCCTCAGTGTTGTGAGAACGATGAGTGGTTAAAATTTTTGGTGGTTTCTTGTTCAGTCCATAGGCCTACATCATGTGGCAAACCGGTGAGCATGTGGCTCTATTAGTATAGGAGATACCTGAAAACATATCACACTTTTCATCATAGTGTTTTACCAATGCATAAAATGCATGGAGAAGTCATTTCGAATGACTGGTCCTCAGTGTTGTGAGAACGATGACTGGTTAAAATTTTTGGTGGTTTCTTGTTCAGTCCATAGGCCTACATCATGTGGCAAACCGGTGAGCATGTGGCTCTATTAGTATAGGAGATACCTGAAAACATATCACACTTTTCATCATAGTGCTTTTACCAATGCATAAAATGCATGGAGAAGTCATTTCGAATGACTGGTCCTCAGTGTTGTGAGAACGATGACTGGTTAAAATTTTTGGTGGTTTCTTGTTCAGTCCATAGGCCTACATCATGTGGCAAACCGGTGAGCATGTGGCTCTATTAGTATAGGAGATACCTGAAAACATATCACACTTTTCATCATAGTGCTTTTACCAATGCATAAAATGCATGGAGAAGTCATTTCGAATGACTGGTCCTCAGTGTTGTGAGAACGATGACTGGTTAAAATTTTTGGTGGTTTCTTGTTCAGTCCATAGGCCTACATCATGTGGCAAACCGGTGAGCATGTGGCTCTATTAGTATAGGAGATACCTGAAAACATATCACACTTTTCATCATAGTGCTTTTACCAATGCATAAAATGCATGGAGAAGTCATTTCGAATGACTGGTCCTCAGTGTTGTGAGAACGATGACTGGTTAAAATTTTTGGTGGTTTCTTGTTCAGTCCATGGGCCTACATCATGTGGCAAACCGGTGAGCATGTGGCTCTATTAGTATAGGAGATACCTGAAAACATATCACACTTTTCATCATAGTGCTTTTACCAATGCATAAAATGCATGGAGAAGTCATTTCGAATGACTGGTCCTCAGTGTTGTGAGAACGATGACTGGTTAAAATTTTTGGTAGTTTCTTGTTCAGTCCATAGGCCTACATCATGTGGCAAACCGGTGAGCATGTGGCTCTATTAGTATAGGAGATACCTGAAAACATATCACACTTTTCATCATAGTGCTTTTACCAATGCATAAAATGCATGGAGAAGTCATTTCGAATGACTGGTCCTCAGTGTTGTGAGAACGATGACTGGTTAAAATTTTTGGTGGTTTCTTGTTCAGTCCATAGGCCTACATCATGTGGCAAACCGGTGAGCATGTGGCTCTATTAGTATAGGAGATACCTGAAAACATATCACACTTTTCATCATCGTGCTTTTACCAATGCATAAAATGCATGGAGAAGTCATTTCGAATGACTGGTCCTCAGTGTTGTGAGAACGATGACTGGTTAAAATTTTTGGTGGTTTCTTGTTCAGTCCATAGGCCTACATCATGTGGCAAACCGGTGAGCATGTGGCTCTATTAGTATTGGAGATACCTGAAAACATATCACACTTTTCATCATAGTGCTTTTACCAATGCATAAAATGCATGGAGAAGTCATTTCGAATGACTGGTCCTCAGTGTTGTGAGAACGATGACTGGTTAAAATTTTTGGTGGTTTCTTGTTCAGTCCATAGGCCTACATCATGTGGCAAACCGGTGAGCATGTGGCTCTATTAGTATAGGAGATACCTGAGAGCATATCACACTTTTCATCATAGTGCTTTTACCAATGCATAAAATGCATGGAGAAGTCATTTCGAATGACTGGTCCTCAGTGTTGTGAGAACGATGACTGGTTAAAATTTTTGGTGGTTTCTTGTTCAGTCCATAGGCCTACATCATGTGGCAAACCGGTGAGCATGTGGCTCTATTAGTATAGGTGATACCTGAAAACATATCACACTTTTCATCATAGTGCTTTTACCAATGCATATAATATATGGAGAAGTCATTTCGAATGACTGGTCCTCAGTGTTGTGAGAACGATGACTGGTTAAAATTTTTGGTGGTTTCTTGTTCAGTCCATAGGCCTACATCATGTGGCAAACCGGTGAGCATGTGGCTCTATTAGTATAGGAGATACCTGAAAACATATCACACTTTTCATCATAGTGCTTTTACCAATGCATAAAATGCATGGAGAAGTCATTTCGAATGACTGGTCCTCAGTGTTGTGAGAACGATGACTGGTTAAAATTTTTGGTGGTTTCTTGTTCAGTCCATGGGCCTACATCATGTGGCAAACCGGTGAGCATGTGGCTCTATTAGTAGAGGAGATACCTGAAAACATATCACACTTTTCATCATAGTGCTTTTACCAATGCATAAAATGCATGGAGAAGTCATTTCGAATGACTGGTCCTCAGTGTTGTGAGAACGATGACTGGTTAAAATTTTTGGTAGTTTCTTGTTCAGTCCATAGGCCTACATCATGTGGCAAACCGGTGAGCATGTGGCTCTATTAGTATAGGAGATACCTGAAAACATATCACACTTTTCATCATAGTGCTTTTACCAATGCATAAAATGCATGGAGAAGTCATTTCGAATGACTGGTCCTCAGTGTTGTGAGAACGATGACTGGTTAAAATTTTTGGTGGTTTCTTGTTCAGTCCATAGGCCTACATCATGTGGCAAACCGGTGAGCATGTGGCTCTATTAGTATAGGAGATACCTGAAAACATATCACACTTTTCATCATCGTGCTTTTACCAATGCATAAAATGCATGGAGAAGTCATTTCGAATGACTGGTCCTCAGTGTTGTGAGAACGATGACTGGTTAAAATTTTTGGTGGTTTCTTGTTCAGTCCATATGCCTACATCATGTGGCAAACCGGTGAGCATGTGGCTCTATTAGTATAGGAGATACCTGAAAACATATCACACTTTTCATCATAGTGCTTTTACCAATGCATAAAATGCATGGAGAAGTCATTTCGAATGACTGGTCCTCAGTGTTGTGAGAACGATGACTGGTTAAAATTTTTGGTGGTTTCTTGTTCAGTCCATAGGCCTACATCATGTGGCAAACCGGTGAGCATGTGGCTCTATTAGTATAGGAGATACCTGAAAACATATCACACTTTTCATCATAGTGCTTTTACCAATGCAGAAAATGCATGGAGAAGTCATTTCGAATGACTGGTCCTCAGTGTTGTGAGAACGATGACTGGTTAAAATTTTTGGTGGTTTCTTGTTCAGTCCATAGGCCTACATCATGTGGAAAACCGGTGAGAATGTGGCTCTATTAGTATAGGAGATACCTGAAAACATATCACACTTTTCATCATAGTGCTTTTACCAATGCATAAAATGCATGGAGAAGTCATTTCGAATGACTGGTCCTCAGTGTTGTGAGAACGATGACTGGTTAAAATTTTTGGTGGTTTCTTGTTCAGTCCATAGGCCTACATCATGTGGCAAACCGGTGAGCATGTGGCTCAATTAGTATAGGAGATACCTGAAAACATATCACACTTTTCATCATAGTGCTTTTACCAATGCATAAAATGCATGGAGAAGTCATTTCGAATGACTGGTCCTCAGTGTTGTGAGAACGATGACTGGTTAAAATTTTTGGTGGTTTCTTGTTCATCAGTCCATAGGCCTACATCATGTGGCAAACCGGTGAGCATGTGGCTCTATTAGTATAGGAGATACCTGAAAACATATCACACTTTTCATCATAGTGCTTTTACCAATGCATAAAATGCATGGAGAAGTCATTTCGAATGACTGGTCCTCAGTGTTGTGAGAACGATGACTGGTTAAAATTTTTGGTGGTTTCTTGTTCAGTCCATAGGCCTACATCATGTGGCAAACCGGTGAGCATGTGGCTCTATTAGTATAGGAGATACCTGAAAACATATCACACTTTTCATCATAGTGCTTTTACCAATGCATAAAATGCATGGAGAAGTCATTTCGAATGACTGGTCCTCAGTGTTGTGAGAACGATGACTGGTTAAAATTTTTGGTGGTTTCTTGTTCAGTCCATAGGCCTACATCATGTGGCAAACCGGTGAGCATGTGGCTCTATTAGTATAGGAGATACCTTAAAACATATCACACTTTTCATCATCGTGCTTTTACCAATGCATAAAATGCATGGAGAAGTCATTTCGAATGACTGGTCCTCAGTGTTGTGAGAACGATGACTGGTTAAAATTTTTGGTGGTTTCTTGTTCAGTCCATATGCCTACATCATGTGGCAAACCGGTGAGCATGTGGCTCTATTAGTATAGGAGATACCTGAAAACATATCACACTTTTCATCATAGTGCTTTTACCAATGCATAAAATGCATGGAGAAGTCATTTCGAATGACTGGTCCTCAGTGTTGTGAGAACGATGACTGGTTAAAATTTTTGGTGGTTTCTTGTTCAGTCCATAGGCCTACATCATGTGGCAAACCGGTGAGCATGTGGCTCTATTAGTATAGGAGATACCTGAAAACATATCACACTTTTCATCATAGTGCTTTTACCAATGCATAAAATGCATGGAGAAGTCATTTCGAATGACTGGTCCTCAGTGTTGTGAGAACGATGACTGGTTAAAATTTTTGGTGGTTTCTTGTTCAGTCCATAGGCCTACATCATGTGGCAAACCGGTGAGCATGTGGCTCTATTAGTATAGGAGATACCTGAAAACATATCACACTTTTCATCATAGTGCTTTTACCAATGCATAAAATGCATGGAGAAGTCATTTCGAATGACTGGTCCTCAGTGTTGTGAGAACGATGACTGGTTAAAATTTTTGGTGGTTTCTTGTTCAGTCCATAGGCCTACATCATGTGGCAAACCGGTGAGCATGTGGCTCTATTAGTATAGGAGATACCTGAAAACATATCACACTTTTCATCATAGTGCTTTTACCAATGCATAAAATGCATGGAGAAGTCATTTCGAATGACTGGTCCTCAGTGTTGTGAGAACGATGACTGGTTAAAATTTTGGTGGTTTCTTGTTCAGTCCATAGGCCTACATCATGTGGCAAACCGGTGAGCATGTGGCTCTATTAGTATAGGAGATACCTGAAAACATATCACACTTTTCATCATAGTGCTTTTACCAATGCATAAAATGCATGGAGAAGTCAATTCGAATGACTGGTCCTCAGTGTTGTGAGAACGATGACTGGTTAAAATTTTTGGTGGTTTCTTGTTCAGTCCATGGGCCTACATCATGTGGCAAACCGCTGAGCATGTGACTCTATTAGTATAGGAGATACCTGAAAACATATCACACTTTTCATCATAGTGCTTTTACCAATGCATAAAATCCATGGAGAAGTCATTTCGAATGACTGGTCCTCAGTGTTGTGAGAACGATGACTGGTTAAAATTTTTGGTGGTTTCTTGTTCAGTCCATGGGCCTACATCATGTGGCAAACCAGTGAGCATGTGGCTCTATTAGTATAGGAGATACCTGAAAACATATCACACTTTTCATCATAGTGCTTTTACCAATGCATAAAATGCATGGAGAAGTCATTTCGAATGACTGGTCCTCAGTGTTGTGAGAACGATGACTGGTTAAAATATTTGGTGGTTTCTTGTTCAGTCCATAGGCCTACATCATGTGGCAAACCGGTGAGCATGTGGCTCTATTAGTATAGGAGATACCTGAAAACATATCACACTTTTCATCATAGTGCTTTTACCAATGCATAAAATGCATGGAGAAGTCATTTCGAATGACTGGTCCTCAGTGTTGTGAGAACGATGACTGGTTAAAATTTTTGGTGGTTTCTTGTTCAGTCCATAGGCCTACATCATGTGGCAAACCGGTGAGCATGTGGCTCTATTAGTATTGGAGATACCTGAAAACATATCACACTTTTCATCATAGTGCTTTTACCAATGCATAAAATGCATGGAGAAGTCATTTCGAATGACTGGTCCTCAGTGTTGTGAGAACGATGACTGGTTAAAATTTTTGGTGGTTTCTTGTTCAGTCCATAGGCCTACATCATGTGGCAAACCGGTGAGCATGTGGCTCTATTAGTATAGGAGATACCTGAGAGCATATCACACTTTTCATCATAGTGCTTTTACCAATGCATAAAATGCATGGAGAAGTCATTTCGAATGACTGGTCCTCAGTGTTGTGAGAACGATGACTGGTTAAAATTTTTGGTGGTTTCTTGTTCAGTCCATAGGCCTACATCATGTGGCAAACCGGTGAGCATGTGGCTCTATTAGTATAGGTGATACCTGAAAACATATCACACTTTTCATCATAGTGCTTTTACCAATGCATATAATATATGGAGAAGTCATTTCGAATGACTGGTCCTCAGTGTTGTGAGAACGATGACTGGTTAAAATTTTTGGTGGTTTCTTGTTCAGTCCATAGGCCTACATCATGTGGCAAACCGGTGAGCATGTGGCTCTATTAGTATAGGAGATACCTGAAAACATATCACACTTTTCATCATAGTGCTTTTACCAATGCATAAAATGCATGGAGAAGTCATTTCGAATGACTGGTCCTCAGTGTTGTGAGAACGATGACTGGTTAAAATTTTTGGTGGTTTCTTGTTCAGTCCATGGGCCTACATCATGTGGCAAACCGGTGAGCATGTGGCTCTATTAGTATAGGAGATACCTGAAAACATATCACACTTTTCATCATAGTGCTTTTACCAATGCATAAAATGCATGGAGAAGTCATTTCGAATGACTGGTCCTCAGTGTTGTGAGAACGATGACTGGTTAAAATTTTTGGTAGTTTCTTGTTCAGTCCATAGGCCTACATCATGTGGCAAACCGGTGAGCATGTGGCTCTATTAGTATAGGAGATACCTGAAAACATATCACACTTTTCATCATAGTGCTTTTACCAATGCATAAAATGCATGGAGAAGTCATTTCGAATGACTGGTCCTCAGTGTTGTGAGAACGATGACTGGTTAAAATTTTTGGTGGTTTCTTGTTCAGTCCATAGGCCTACATCATGTGGCAAACCGGTGAGCATGTGGCTCTATTAGTATAGGAGATACCTGAAAACATATCACACTTTTCATCATCGTGCTTTTACCAATGCATAAAATGCATGGAGAAGTCATTTCGAATGACTGGTCCTCAGTGTTGTGAGAACGATGACTGGTTAAAATTTTTGGTGGTTTCTTGTTCAGTCCATAGGCCTACATCATGTGGCAAACCGGTGAGCATGTGGCTCAATTAGTATAGGAGATACCTGAAAACATATCACACTTTTCATCATAGTGCTTTTACCAATGCTTACAATGCATGGAGAAGTCATTTCGAATGACTGGTCCTCAGTGTTGTGAGAACGATGACTGGTTAAAATTTTTGGTGGTTTCTTGTTCATCAGTCCATAGGCCTACATCATGTGGCAAACCGGTGAGCATGTGGCTCTATTAGTATAGGAGATACCTGAAAACATATCACACTTTTCATCATAGTGCTTTTACCAATGCATAAAATGCATGGAGAAGTCATTTCGAATGACTGGTCCTCAGTGTTGTGAGAACGATGACTGGTTAAAATTTTTGGTGGTTTCTTGTTCAGTCCATAGGCCTACATCATGTGGCAAACCGGTGAGCATGTGGCTCTATTAGTATAGGAGATACCTGAAAACATATCACACTTTTCATCATAGTGCTTTTACCAATGCATAAAATGCATGGAGAAGTCATTTCGAATGACTGGTCCTCAGTGTTGTGAGAACGATGACTGGTTAAAATTTTTGGTGGTTTCTTGTTCAGTCCATAGGCCTACATCATGTGGCAAACCGGTGAGCATGTGGCTCTATTAGTATAGGAGATACCTGAAAACATATCACACTTTTCATCATCGTGCTTTTACCAATGCATAAAATGCATGGAGAAGTCATTTCGAATGACTGGTCCTCAGTGTTGTGAGAACGATGACTGGTTAAAATTTTTGGTGGTTTCTTGTTCAGTCCATATGCCTACATCATGTGGCAAACCGGTGAGCATGTGGCTCTATTAGTATAGGAGATACCTGAAAACATATCACACTTTTCATCATAGTGCTTTTACCAATGCATAAAATGCATGGAGAAGTCATTTCGAATGACTGGTCCTCAGTGTTGTGAGAACGATGACTGGTTAAAATTTTTGGTGGTTTCTTGTTCAGTCCATAGGCCTACATCATGTGGCAAACCGGTGAGCATGTGGCTCTATTAGTATAGGAGATACCTGAAAACATATCACACTTTTCATCATAGTGCTTTTACCAATGCATAAAATGCATGGAGAAGTCATTTCGAATGACTGGTCCTCAGTGTTGTGAGAACGATGACTGGTTAAAATTTTTGGTGGTTTCTTGTTCAGTCCATAGGCCTACATCATGTGGCAAACCGGTGAGCATGTGGCTCTATTAGTATAGGAGATACCTGAAAACATATCACACTTTTCATCATAGTGCTTTTACCAATGCATAAAATGCATGGAGAAGTCATTTCGAATGACTGGTCCTCAGTGTTGTGAGAACGATGACTGGTTAAAATTTTTGGTGGTTTCTTGTTCAGTCCATAGGCCTACATCATGTGGCAAACCGGTGAGCATGTGGCTCTATTAGTATAGGAGATACCTGAAAACATATCACACTTTTCATCATAGTGCTTTTACCAATGCATAAAATGCATGGAGAAGTCATTTCGAATGACTGGTCCTCAGTGTTGTGAGAACGATGACTGGTTAAAATTTTGGTGGTTTCTTGTTCAGTCCATAGGCCTACATCATGTGGCAAACCGGTGAGCATGTGGCTCTATTAGTATAGGAGATACCTGAAAACATATCACACTTTTCATCATAGTGCTTTTACCAATGCATAAAATGCATGGAGAAGTCAATTCGAATGACTGGTCCTCAGTGTTGTGAGAACGATGACTGGTTAAAATTTTTGGTGGTTTCTTGTTCAGTCCATGGGCCTACATCATGTGGCAAACCGCTGAGCATGTGACTCTATTAGTATAGGAGATACCTGAAAACATATCACACTTTTCATCATAGTGCTTTTACCAATGCATAAAATCCATGGAGAAGTCATTTCGAATGACTGGTCCTCAGTGTTGTGAGAACGATGACTGGTTAAAATTTTTGGTGGTTTCTTGTTCAGTCCATGGGCCTACATCATGTGGCAAACCAGTGAGCATGTGGCTCTATTAGTATAGGAGATACCTGAAAACATATCACACTTTTCATCATAGTGCTTTTACCAATGCATAAAATGCATGGAGAAGTCATTTCGAATGACTGGTCCTCAGTGTTGTGAGAACGATGACTGGTTAAAATTTTTGGTGGTTTCTTGTTCAGTCCATAGGCCTACATCATGTGGCAAACCGGTGAGCATGTGGCTCTATTAGTATAGGAGATACCTGAAAACATATCACACTTTTCATCATAGTGCTTTTACCAATGCATAAAATGCATGGAGAAGTCATTTCGAATGACTGGTCCTCAGTGTTGTGAGAACGATGACTGGTTAAAATTTTTGGTGGTTTCTTGTTCAGTCCATAGGCCTACATCATGTGGCAAACCGGTGAGCATGTGGCTCTATTAGTATAGGAGATACCTGAAAACATTTCACACTTTTCATCATAGTGCTTTTACCAATGCATAAAATGCATGGAGAAGTCATTTCGAATGACTGGTCCTCAGTGTTGTGAGAACGATGACTGGTTAAAATTTTTGGTGGTTTCTTGTTCAGTCCATAGGCCTACATCATGTGGCAAACCGGTGAGCATGTGGCTCTATTAGTATAGGTGATACCTGAAAACATATCACACTTTTCATCATAGTGCTTTTACCAATGCATAAAATGCATGGAGAAGTCATTTCGAATGACTGGTCCTCAGTGTTGTGAGAACGATGACTGGTTAAAATTTTTGGTGGTTTCTTGTTCAGTCCATGGGCCTACATCATGTGGCAAACCGGTGAGCATGTGGTTCTATTAGTATAGGAGATACCTGAAAACATATCACACTTTTCATCATAGTGCTTTTACCAATGCATAAAATGCATGGAGAAGTCATTTCGAATGACTGGTCCTCAGTGTTGTGAGAACGATGACTGGTTAAAATTTTTGGTAGTTTCTTGTTCAGTCCATAGGCCTACATCATGTGGCAAACCGGTGAGCATGTGGCTCTATTAGTATAGGAGATACCTGAAAACATATCACACTTTTCATCATAGTGCTTTTACCAATGCATAAAATGCATGGAGAAGTCATTTCGAATGACTGGTCCTCAGTGTTGTGAGAACGATGACTGGTTAAAATTTTTGGTGGTTTCTTGTTCAGTCCATAGGCCTACATCATGTGGCAAACCGGTGAGCATGTGGCTCTATTAGTATAGGAGATACCTGAAAACATATCACACTTTTCATCATCGTGCTTTTACCAATGCATAAAATGCATGGAGAAGTCATTTCGAATGACTGGTCCTCAGTGTTGTGAGAACGATGACTGGTTAAAATTTTTGGTGGTTTCTTGTTCAGTCCATATGCCTACATCATGTGGCAAACCGGTGAGCATGTGGCTCTATTAGTATAGGAGATACCTGAAAACATATCACACTTTTCATCATAGTGCTTTTACCAATGCATAAAATGCATGGAGAAGTCATTTCGAATGACTGGTCCTCAGTGTTGTGAGAACGATGACTGGTTAAAATTTTTGGTGGTTTCTTGTTCAGTCCATAGGCCTACATCATGTGGCAAACCGGTGAGCATGTGGCTCTATTAGTATAGGAGATACCTGAAAACATATCACACTTTTCATCATCGTGCTTTTACCAATGCATAAAATGCATGGAGAAGTCATTTCGAATGACTGGTCCTCAGTGTTGTGAGAACGATGACTGGTTAAAATTTTTGGTGGTTTCTTGTTCAGTCCATATGCCTACATCATGTGGCAAACCGGTGAGCATGTGGCTCTATTAGTATAGGAGATACCTGAAAACATATCACACTTTTCATCATAGTGCTTTTACCAATGCATAAAATGCATGGAGAAGTCATTTCGAATGACTGGTCCTCAGTGTTGTGAGAACGATGACTGGTTAAAATTTTTGGTGGTTTCTTGTTCAGTCCATAGGCCTACATCATGTGGCAAACCGGTGAGAATGTGGCTCTATTAGTATAGGAGATACCTGAAAACATATCACACTTTTCATCATAGTGCTTTTACCAATGCATAAAATGCATGGAGAAGTCATTTCGAATGACTGGTCCTCAGTGTTGTGAGAACGATGACTGGTTAAAATTTTTGGTGGTTTCTTGTTCAGTCCATAGGCCTACATCATGTGGCAAACCGGTGAGCATGTGGCTCAATTAGTATAGGAGATACCTGAAAACATATCACACTTTTCATCATAGTGCTTTTACCAATGCATAAAATGCATGGAGAAGTCATTTCGAATGACTGGTCCTCAGTGTTGTGAGAACGATGACTGGTTAAAATTTTTGGTGGTTTCTTGTTCAGTCCATAGGCCTACATCATGTGGCAAACCGGTGAGCATGTGGCTCTATTAGTATAGGAGATACCTGAAAACATATCACACTTTTCATCATCGTGCTTTTACCAATGCATAAAATGCATGGAGAAGTCATTTCGAATGACTGGTCCTCAGTGTTGTGAGAACGATGACTGGTTAAAATTTTTGGTGGTTTCTTGTTCAGTCCATATGCCTACATCATGTGGCAAACCGGTGAGCATGTGGCTCTATTAGTATAGGAGATACCTGAAAACATATCACACTTTTCATCATAGTGCTTTTACCAATGCATAAAATGCATGGAGAAGTCATTTCGAATGACTGGTCCTCAGTGTTGTGAGAACGATGACTGGTTAAAATTTTTGGTGGTTTCTTGTTCAGTCCATAGGCCTACATCATGTGGCAAACCGGTGAGCATGTGGCTCTATTAGTATAGGAGATACCTGAAAACATATCACACTTTTCATCATAGTGCTTTTACCAATGCAGAAAATGCATGGAGAAGTCATTTCGAATGACTGGTCCTCAGTGTTGTGAGAACGATGACTGGTTAAAATTTTTGGTGGTTTCTTGTTCAGTCCATAGGCCTACATCATGTGGCAAACCGGTGAGCATGTGGCTCTATTAGTATAGGAGATACCTGAAAACATATCACACTTTTCATCATAGTGCTTTTACCAATGCATAAAATGCATGGAGAAGTCATTTCGAATGACTGGTCCTCAGTGTTGTGAGAACGATGACTGGTTACAATTTTTGGTGGTTTCTTGTTCAGTCCATAGGCCTACATCATGTGGCAAACCGGTGAGCATGTGGCTCTATTAGTATAGGAGATACCTGAAAACATATCACACTTTTCATCATAGTGCTTTTACCAATGCATAAAATGCATGGAGAAGTCATTTCGAATGACTGGTCCTCAGTGTTGTGAGAACGATGACTGGTTAAAATTTTGGTGGTTTCTTGTTCAGTCCATAGGCCTACATCATGTGGCAAACCGGTGAGCATGTGGCTCTATTAGTATAGGAGATACCTGAAAACATATCACACTTTTCATCATAGTGCTTTTACCAATGCATAAAATGCATGGAGAAGTCAATTCGAATTACTGGTCCTCAGTGTTGTGAGAACGATGACTGGTTAAAATTTTTGGTGGTTTCTTGTTCAGTCCATGGGCCTACATCATGTGGCAAACCGGTGAGCATGTGGCTCTATTAGTATAGGAGATACCTGAAAACATATCACACTTTTCATCATAGTGCTTTTACCAATGCATAAAATGCATGGAGAAGTCATTTCGAATGACTGGTCCTCAGTGTTGTGAGAACGATGACTGGTTAAAATTTTTGGTGGTTTCTTGTTCAGTCCATAGGCCTACAGCATGTGGCAAACCGGTGAGCATGTGGCTCTATTAGTATAGGAGATACCTGAAAACATTTCACACTTTTCATCATAGTGCTTTTACCAATGCATAAAATGCATGGAGAAGTCATTTCGAATGACTGGTCCTCAGTGTTGTGAGAACGATGACTGGTTAAAATTTTTGGTGGTTTCTTGTTCAGTCCATATGCCTACATCATGTGGCAAACCGGTGAGCATGTGGCTCTATTAGTATAGGAGATACCTGAAAACATCACACTTTTCATCATAGTGCTTTTACCAATGCATAAAATGCATGGAGAAGTCATTTTGAATGACTGGTCCTCAGTGTTGTGAGAACGATGACTGGTTAAAATTTTTGGTGGTTTCTTGTTCAGTCCATAGTCCTACATCATGTGGCAAACCGGTGAGCATGTGGCTCTATTAGTATAGGAGATACCTGAAAACATATCACACTTTTCATCATAGTGCTTTTACCAATGCATAAAATGCATGGAGAAGTCATTTCGAATGACTGGTCCTCAGTGTTGTGAGAACGATGACTGGTTAAAATTTTTGGTGGTTTCTTGTTCAGTCCATAGGCCTACATCATGTGGCAAACCGGTGAGCATGTGGCTCTATTAGTATAGGAGATACCTGAAAACATATCACACTTTTCATCATAGTGCTTTTACCAATGCAGAAAATGCATGGAGAAGTCATTTCGAATAACTGGTCCTCAGTGTTGTGAGAACGATGACTGGTTAAAATTTTTGGTGGTTTCTTGTTCAGTCCATAGGCCTACATCATGTGGCAAACCGGTGAGCATGTGGCTCTATTAGTATAGGAGATACCTGAAAACATATCACACTTTTCATCATAGTGCTTTTACCAATGCATAAAATGCATGGAGAAGTCATTTCGAATGACTGGTCCTCAGTGTTGTGAGAACGATGACTGGTTACAATTTTTGGTGGTTTCTTGTTCAGTCCATAGGCCTACATCATGTGGCAAACCGGTGAGCATGTGGCTCTATTAGTATAGGAGATACCTGAAAACATATCACACTTTTCATCATAGTGCTTTTACCAATGCATAAAATGCATGGAGAAGTCATTTCGAATGACTGGTCCTCAGTGTTGTGAGAACGATGACTGGTTAAAATTTTGGTGGTTTCTTGTTCAGTCCATAGGCCTACATCATGTGGCAAACCGGTGAGCATGTGGCTCTATTAGTATAGGAGATACCTGAAAACATATCACACTTTTCATCATAGTGCTTTTACCAATGCATAAAATGCATGGAGAAGTCAATTCGAATGACTGGTCCTCAGTGTTGTGAGAACGATGACTGGTTAAAATTTTTGGTGGTTTCTTGTTCAGTCCATGGGCCTACATCATGTGGCAAACCGGTGAGCATGTGGCTCTATTAGTATAGGAGATACCTGAAAACATATCACACTTTTCATCATAGTGCTTTTACCAATGCATAAAATGCATGGAGAAGTCATTTCGAATGACTGGTCCTCAGTGTTGTGAGAACGATGACTGGTTACAATTTTTGGTGGTTTCTTGTTCAGTCCATAGGCCTACATCATGTGGCAAACCGGTGAGCATGTGGCTCTATTAGTATAGGAGATACCTGAAAACATATCACACTTTTCATCATAGTGCTTTTACCAATGCATAAAATGCATGGAGAAGTCATTTCGAATGACTGGTCCTCAGTGTTGTGAGAACGATGACTGGTTAAAATTTTGGTGGTTTCTTGTTCAGTCCATAGGCCTACATCATGTGGCAAACCGGTGAGCATGTGGCTCTATTAGTATAGGAGATACCTGAAAACATATCACACTTTTCATCATAGTGCTTTTACCAATGCATAAAATGCATGGAGAAGTCAATTCGAATGACTGGTCCTCAGTGTTGTGAGAACGATGACTGGTTAAAATTTTTGGTGGTTTCTTGTTCAGTCCATGGGCCTACATCATGTGGCAAACCGGTGAGCATGTGGCTCTATTAGTATAGGAGATACCTGAAAACATATCACACTTTTCATCATAGTGCTTTTACCAATGCATAAAATGCATGGAGAAGTCATTTCGAATGACTGGTCCTCAGTGTTGTGAGAACGATGACTGGTTAAAATTTTTGGTGGTTTCTTGTTCAGTCCATAGGCCTACATCATGTGGCAAACCGGTGAGCATGTGGCTCTATTAGTATAGGAGATACCTGAAAACATTTCACACTTTTCATCATAGTGCTTTTACCAATGCATAAAATGCATGGAGAAGTCATTTCGAATGACTGGTCCTCAGTGTTGTGAGAACGATGACTGGTTAAAATTTTTGGTGGATTCTTGTTCAGTCCATATGCCTACATCATGTGGCAAACCGGTGAGCATGTGGCTCTATTAGTATAGGAGATACCTGAAAACATCACACTTTTCATCATAGTGCTTTTACCAATGCATAAAATGCATGGAGAAGTCATTTTGAATGACTGGTCCTCAGTGTTGTGAGAACGATGACTGGTTAAAATTTTTGGTGGTTTCTTGTTCAGTCCATAGGCCTACATCATGTGGCAAACCGGTGAGCATGTGGCTCTATTAGTATAGGAGATACCTGAAAACATATCACACTTTTCATCATAGTGCTTTTACCAATGCATAAAATGCATGGAGAAGTCATTTCGAATGACTGGTCCTCAGTGTTGTGAGAACGATGACTGGTTAAAATTTTTGGTGGTTTCTTGTTCAGTCCATAGGCCTACATCATGTGGCAAACCGGTGAGCATGTGGCTCTATTAGTATAGGAGATACCTGAAAACATATCACACTTTTCATCATAGTGCTTTTACCAATGCAGAAAATGCATGGAGAAGTCATTTCGAATGACTGGTCCTCAGTGTTGTGAGAACGATGACTGGTTAAAATTTTTGGTGGTTTCTTGTTCAGTCCATAGGCCCACATCATGTGGCAAACCGGTGAGCATGTGGCTCTATTAGTATAGGAGATACCTGAAAACATATCACACTTTTCATCATAGTGCTTTTACCAATGCATAAAATGCATGGAGAAGTCATTTCGAATGACTGGTCCTCAGTGTTGTGAGAACGATGACTGGTTACAATTTTTGGTGGTTTCTTGTTCAGTCCATAGGCCTACATCATGTGGCAAACCGGTGAGCATGTGGCTCTATTAGTATAGGAGATACCTGAAAACATATCACACTTTTCATCATAGTGCTTTTACCAATGCATAAAATGCATGGAGAAGTCATTTCGAATGACTGGTCCTCAGTGTTGTGAGAACGATGACTGGTTAAAATTTTGGTGGTTTCTTGTTCAGTCCATAGGCCTACATCATGTGGCAAACCGGTGAGCATGTGGCTCTATTAGTATAGGAGATACCTGAAAACATATCACACTTTTCATCATAGTGCTTTTACCAATGCATAAAATGCATGGAGAAGTCAATTCGAATGACTGGTCCTCAGTGTTGTGAGAACGATGACTGGTTAAAATTTTTGGTGGTTTCTTGTTCAGTCCATGGGCCTACATCATGTGGCAAACCGGTGAGCATGTGGCTCTATTAGTATAGGAGATACCTGAAAACATATCACACTTTTCATCATAGTGCTTTTACCAATGCATAAAATGCATGGAGAAGTCATTTCGAATGACTGGTCCTCAGTGTTGTGAGAACGATGACTGGTTAAAATTTTTGGTGGTTTCTTGTTCAGTCCATAGGCCTACATCATGTGGCAAACCGGTGAGCATGTGGCTCTATTAGTATAGGAGATACCTGAAAACATTTCACACTTTTCATCATAGTGCTTTTACCAATGCATAAAATGCATGGAGAAGTCATTTCGAATGACTGGTCCTCAGTGTTGTGAGAACGATGACTGGTTAAAATTTTTGGTGGTTTCTTGTTCAGTCCATATGCCTACATCATGTGGCAAACCGGTGAGCATGTGGCTCTATTAGTATAGGAGATACCTGAAAACATCACACTTTTCATCATAGTGCTTTTACCAATGCATAAAATGCATGGAGAAGTCATTTTGAATGACTGGTCCTCAGTGTTGTGAGAACGATGACTGGTTAAAATTTTTGGTGGTTTCTTGTTCAGTCCATAGGCCTACATCATGTGGCAAACCGGTGAGCATGTGGCTCTATTAGTATAGGAGATACCTGAAAACATATCACACTTTTCATCATAGTGCTTTTACCAATGCATAAAATGCATGGAGAAGTCATTTCGAATGACTGGTCCTCAGTGTTGTGAGAACGATGACTGGTTAAAATTTTTGGTGGTTTCTTGTTCAGTCCATAGGCCTACATCATGTGGCAAACCGGTGAGCATGTGGCTCTATTAGTATAGGAGATACCTGAAAACATATCACACTTTTCATCATAGTGCTTTTACCAATGCAGAAAATGCATGGAGAAGTCATTTCGAATGACTGGTCCTCAGTGTTGTGAGAACGATGACTGGTTAAAATTTTTGGTGGTTTCTTGTTCAGTCCATAGGCCTACATCATGTGGCAAACCGGTGAGCATGTGGCTCTATTAGTATAGGAGATACCTGAAAACATATCACACTTTTCATCATAGTGCTTTTACCAATGCATAAAATGCATGGAGAAGTCATTTCGAATGACTGGTCCTCAGTGTTGTGAGAACGATGACTGGTTACAATTTTTGGTGGTTTCTTGTTCAGTCCATAGGCCTACATCATGTGGCAAACCGGTGAGCATGTGGCTCTATTAGTATAGGAGATACCTGAAAACATATCACACTTTTCATCATAGTGCTTTTACCAATGCATAAAATGCATGGAGAAGTCATTTCGAATGACTGGTCCTCAGTGTTGTGAGAACGATGACTGGTTAAAATTTTGGTGGTTTCTTGTTCAGTCCATAGGCCTACATCATGTGGCAAACCGGTGAGCATGTGGCTCTATTAGTATAGGAGATACCTGAAAACATATCACACTTTTCATCATAGTGCTTTTACCAATGCATAAAATGCATGGAGAAGTCATTTCGAATGACTGGTCCTCAGTGTTGTGAGAACGATGACTGTTTAACATTTTTGGTGGTTTCTTGTTCAGTCCATAGGCCTACATCATGTGGCAAACCGGTGAGCATGTGGCTCTATTAGTATAGGAGATACCTGAAAACATATCACACTTTTCATCATAGTGCTTTTACCAATGCATAAAATGCATGGAGAAGTCATTTCGAATGACTGGTCCTCAGTGTTGTGAGAACGATGACTGGTTAAAATTTTTGGTGGTTTCTTGTTCAGTCCATAGGCCTACATCATGTGGCAAACCGGTGAGCATGTGGCTCTATTAGTATAGGAGATACCTGAAAACATATCACACTTTTCATCATAGTGCTTTTACCAATGCATAACATGCATGGAGAAGTCATTTCGAATGACTGGTCCTCAGTGTTGTGAGAACGATGACTGGTTAAAATTTTTGGTGGTTTCTTGTTCAGTCCATGGGCCTACATCATGTGGCAAACCGGTGAGCATGTGGCTCTATTAGTATAGGAGATACCTGAAAACATATCACACTTTTCATCATAGTGCTTTTACCAATGCATAAAATGCATGGAGAAGTCATTTCGAATGACTGGTCCTCAGTGTTGTGAGAACGATGACTGGTTGAAATTTTTGGTGGTTTCTTGTTCAGTCCATAGGCCTACATCATGTGGCAAACCGGTGAGCATGTGGCTCTATTAGTATAGGAGATACCTGAAAACATATCACACTTTTCATCATAGTGCTTTTACCAATGCATAAAATGCATGGAGAAGTCATTTCGAATGACTGGTCCTCAGTGTTGTGAGAACGATGACTGGTTAAAATTTTTGGTGGTTTCTTGTTCAGTCCATAGGCCTACATCATGTGGCAAACCGGTGAGCATGTGGCTCTATTAGTATAGGAGATACCTGAAAACATATCACACTTTTCATCATAGTTCTTTTACCAATGCATAAAATGCATGGAGAAGTCATTTCGAATGACTGGTCCTCAGTGTTGTGAGAACGATGACTGGTTAAAATTTTTGGTGGTTTCTTGTTCAGTCCATAGGCCTACATCATGTGGCAAACCGGTGAGCATGTGGCTCTATTAGTATAGGAGATACCTGAAAACATATCACACTTTTCATAGTGCTTTTACCAATGCATAAAATGCATGGAGAAGTCATTTCGAATGACTGGTCCTCAGTGTTGTGAGAACGATGACTGGTTAAAATTTTTGGTGGTTTCTTGTTCAGTCCATAGGCCTACATCATGTGGCAAACCGGTGAGCATGTGGCTCTATTAGTATAGGAGATACCTGAAAACATATCACACTTTTCATCATAGTGCTTTTACCAATGCATAAAATGCATGGAGAAGTCATTTCGAATGACTGGTCCTCAGTGTTGTGAGAACGATGACTGGTTAAAATTTTTGGTGGTTTCTTGTTCAGTCCATAGGCCTACATCATGTGGCAAACCGGTGAGCATGTGGCTCTATTAGTATAGGAGATACCTGAAAACATATCACACTTTTCATCATAGTGCTTTTACCAATGCATAAAATGCATGGAGAAGTCATTTCGAATGACTGGTCCTCAGTGTTGTGAGAACGATGACTGGTTAAAATTTTTGGTGGTTTCTTGTTCAGTCCATAGGCCTACATCATGTGGCAAACCGGTGAGCATGTGGCTCTATTAGTATAGGAGATACCTGAAAACATATCACACTTTTCATCATAGTGCTTTTACCAATGCATAAAATGCATGGAGAAGTCATTTGAATGACTGGTCCTCAGTGTTGTGAGAACGATGACTGGTTAAAATTTTTGGTGGTTTCTTGTTCAGTCCATAGGCCTACATCATGTGGCAAACCGGTGAGCATGTGGCTCTATTAGTATAGGAGATACCTGAAAACATATCACACTTTTCATCATAGTGCTTTTACCAATGCATAAAATGCATGGAGAAGTCATTTCGAATGACTGGTCCTCAGTGTTGTGAGAACGATGACTGGTTAAAATTTTTGGTGGTTTCTTGTTCAGTCCATAGGCCTACATCATGTGGCAAACCGGTGAGCATGTGGCTCTATTAGTATAGGAGATACCTGAAAACATATCACACTTTTCATCATAGTGCTTTTACCAATGCATAAAATGCATGGAGAAGTCATTTCGAATGACTGGTCCTCAGTGTTGTGAGAACGATGACTGGTTAAAATTTTTGGTGGTTTCTTGTTCAGTCCATAGGCCTACATCATGTGGCAAACCGGTGAGCATGTGGCTCTATTAGTATAGGAGATACCTGAAAGCATATCACACTTTTCATCATAGTGCTTTTACCAATGCATAAAATGCATGGAGAAGTCATTTCGAATGACTGGTCCTCAGTGTTGTGAGAACGATGACTGGTTAAAATTTTTGGTGGTTTCTTGTTCAGTCCATAGGCCTACATCATGTGGCAAACCGGTGAGCATGTGGCTCTATTAGTATAGGAGATACCTGAAAACATATCACACTTTTCATCATAGTGCTTTTACCAATGCATAAAATGCATGGAGAAGTCATTTCGAATGACTGGTCCTCAGTGTTGTGAGAACGATGACTGGTTAAAATTTTTGGTGGTTTCTTGTTCAGTCCATAGGCCTACATCATGTGGCAAACCGGTGAGCATGTGGCTCTATTAGTATAGGAGATACCTGAAAACATATCACACTTTTCATCATAGTGCTTTTACCAATGCATAAAATGCATGGAGAAGTCATTTTGAATGACTGGTCCTCAGTGTTGTGAGAACGATGACTGGTTAAAATTTTTGGTGGTTTCTTGTTCAGTCCATAGGCCTACATCATGTGGCAAACCGGTGAGCATGTGGCTCTATTAGTATAGGAGATACCTGAAAACATATCACACTTTTCATCATAGTGCTTTTACCAGTGCATAAAATGCATGGAGAAGTCATTTCGAATGACTGGTCCTCAGTGTTGTGAGAACGATGACTGGTTAAAATTTTTGGTGGTTTCTTGTTCAGTCCATAGGCCTACATCATGTGGCAAACCGGTGAGCATGTGGCTCTATTAGTATAGGAGATACCTGAAAACATATCACACTTTTCATCATAGTGCTTTTACCAATGCATAAAATGCATGGAGAAGTCATTACGAATGACTGGTCCTCAGTGTTGTGAGAACGATGACTGGTTAAAATTTTTGGTGGTTTCTTGTTCAGTCCATAGGCCTACATCATGTGGCAAACCGGTGAGCATGTGGCTCTATTAGTATAGGAGATACCTGAAAGCATATCACACTTTTCATCATAGTGCTTTTACCAATGCATAAAATGCATGGAGAAGTCATTTCGAATGACTGGTCCTCAGTGTTGTGAGAACGATGACTGGTTAAAATTTTTGGTGGTTTCTTGTTCAGTCCATAGGCCTACATCATGTGGCAAACCGGTGAGCATGTGGCTCTATTAGTATAGGAGATACCTGAAAACATATCACACTTTCATCATAGTGCTTTTACCAATGCATAAAATGCATTGAGAAGTCATTTCGAATGACTGGTCCTCAGTGTTGTGAGAACGATGACTGGTTAAAATTTTTGGTGGTTTCTTGTTCAGTCCATAGGCCTACATCATGTGGCAAACCGGTGAGCATGTGGCTCTATTAGTATAGGAGATACCTGAAAGCATATCACACTTTTCATCATAGTGCTTTTACCAATGCATAAAATGCATGTAGAAGTCATTTCGAATGACTGGTCCTCAGTGTTGTGAGAACGATGACTGGTTAAAATTTTTGGTGGTTTCTTGTTCAGTCCATAGGCCTACATCATGTGGCAAACCGGTGAGCATGTGGCTCTATTAGTATAGGAGATACCTGAAAACATATCACACTTTCATCATAGTGCTTTTACCAATGCATAAAATGCATTGAGAAGTCATTTGAATGACTGGTCCTCAGTGTTGTGAGAACGATGACTGGTTAAAATTTTTGGTGGTTTCTTGTTCAGTCCATAGGCCTACGTCATGTGGCAAACCGGTGAGCATGTGGCTCTATTAGTATAGGAGATACCTGAAAACATATCACACTTTTCATCATAGTGCTTTTACCAATGCATAAAATGCATGGAGAAGTCATTTCGAATGACTGGTCCTCAGTGTTGTGAGAACGATGACTGGTTAAAATTTTTGGTGGTTTCTTGTTCAGTCCATGGGCCTACATCATGTGGCAAACCGGTGAGCATGTGGCTCTATTAGTATAGGAGATACCTGAAAACATATCACACTTTTCATCATAGTGCTTTTACCAATGCATAAAATGCATGGAGAAGTCATTTCGAATGACTGGTCCTCAGTGTTGTGAGAACGATGACTGGTTAAAATTTTTGGTGGTTTCTTGTTCAGTCCATGGGCCTACATCATGTGGCAAACCGGTGAGCATGTGGCTCTATTAGTATAGGAGATACCTGAAAACATATCACACTTTTCATCATAGTGCTTTTACCAATGCATAAAATGCATGGAGAAGTCATTTCGAATGACTGGTCCTCAGTGTTGTGAGAACGATGACTGGTTAAAATTTTTGGTGGTTTCTTGTTCAGTCCATAGGCCTACATCATGTGGCAAACCGGTGAGCATGTGGCTCTATTAGTATAGGAGATACCTGAAAACATATCACACTTTTCATCATAGTGCTTTTACCAATGCATAAAATGCATGGAGAAGTCATTTCGAATGACTGGTCCTCAGTGTTGTGAGAACGATGACTGGTTAAAATTTTTGGTGGTTTCTTGTTCAGTCCATAGGCCTACATTATGTGGCAAACCGGTGAGCATGTGGCTCTATTAGTATAGGAGATACCTGAAAACATATCACACTTTTCATCATCGTGCTTTTACCAATGCATAAAATGCATGGAGAAGTCATTTCGAATGACTGGTCCTCAGTGTTGTGAGAACGATGACTGGTTAAAATTTTTGGTGGTTTCTTGTTCAGTCCATAGGCCTACATCATGTGGCAAACCGGTGAGCATGTGGCTCTATTAGTATAGGAGATACCTGAAAACATATCACACTTTTCATCATAGTGCTTTTACCAATGCATAAAATGCATGGAGAAGTCATTTCGAATGACTGGTCCTCAGTGTTGTGAGAACGATGACTGGTTAAAATTTTTGGTGGTTTCTTGTTCAGTCCATAGGCCTACATCATGTGGCAAACCGGTGAGCATGTGGCTCTATTAGTATAGGAGATACCTGAAAACATATCACACTTTTCATCATAGTGCTTTTACCAATGCATAAAATGCATGGAGAAGTCATTTCGAATGACTGGTCCTCAGTGTTGTGAGAACGATGACTGGTTAAAATTTTTGGTGGTTTCTTGTTCAGTCCATGGCCTACATCATGTGGCAAACCGGTGAGCATGTGGCTCTATTAGTATAGGAGATACCTGAAAACATATCACACTTTTCATCATAGTGCTTTTACCAATGCATAAAATGCATGGAGAAGTCATTTCGAATGACTGGTCCTCAGTGTTGTGAGAACGATGACTGGTTAAAATTTTTGGTGGTTTCTTGTTCAGTCCATAGGCCTACATCATGTGGCAAACCGGTGAGCATGTGGCTCTATTAGTATAGGAGATACCTGAAAACATATCACACTTTTCATCATAGTGCTTTTACCAATGCATAAAATGCATGGAGAAGTCATTTCGAATGACTGGTCCTCAGTGTTGTGAGAACGATGACTGGTTAAAATTTTTGGTGGTTTCTTGTTCAGTCCATAGGCCTACATCATGTGGCAAACCGGTGAGCATGTGGCTCTATTAGTATAGGAGATACCTGAAAACATATCACACTTTTCATCATAGTGCTTTTACCAATGCATAAAATGCATGGAGAAGTCATTTCGAATGACTGGTCCTCAGTGTTGTGAGAACGATGACTGGTTAAAATTTTTGGTGGTTTCTTGTTCAGTCCATAGGCCTACATCATGTGGCAAACCGGTGAGCATGTGGCTCTATTAGTATAGGAGATACCTGAAAACATATCACACTTTTCATCATAGTGCTTTTACCAATGCATAAAATGCATGGAGAAGTCATTTCGAATGACTGGTCCTCAGTGTTGTGAGAACGATGACTGGTTAAAATTTTTGGTGGTTTCTTGTTCAGTCCATGGGCCTACATCATGTGGCAAACCGGTGAGCATGTGGCTCTATTAGTATAGGAGATACCTGAAAACATATCACACTTTTCATCATAGTGCTTTTACCAATGCATAAAATGCATGGAGAAGTCATTTCGAATGACTGGTCCTCAGTGTTGTGAGAACGATGACTGGTTAAAATTTTTGGTGGTTTCTTGTTCAGTCCATAGGCCTACATCATGTGGCAAACCGGTGAGCATGTGGCTCTATTAGTATAGGAGATACCTGAAAACATATCACACTTTTCATCATAGTGCTTTTACCAATGCATAAAATGCATGGAGAAGTCATTTCGAATGACTGGTCCTCAGTGTTGTGAGAACGATGACTGGTTAAAATTTTTGGTGGTTTCTTGTTCAGTCCATAGGCCTACATCATGTGGCAAACCGGTGAGCATGTGGCTCTATTAGTATAGGAGATACCTGAAAACATATCACACTTTTCATCATAGTGCTTTTACCAATGCATAAAATGCATGGAGAAGTCATTTCGAATGACTGGTCCTCAGTGTTGTGAGAACGATGACTGGTTAAAATTTTTGGTGGTTTCTTGTTCAGTCCATAGGCCTACATCATGTGGCAAACCGGTGAGCATGTGGCTCTATTAGTATAGGAGATACCTGAAAACATATCACACTTTTCATCATAGTGCTTTTACCAATGCATAAAATGCATGGAGAAGTCATTTCGAATGACTGGTCCTCAGTGTTGTGAGAACGATGACTGGTTAAAATTTTTGGTGGTTTCTTGTTCAGTCCATAGGCCTACATCATGTGGCAAACCGGTGAGCATGTGGCTCTATTAGTATAGGAGATACCTGAAAACATATCACACTTTTCATCATAGTGCTTTTACCAATGCATAAAATGCATGGAGAAGTCATTTCGAATGACTGGTCCTCAGTGTTGTGAGAACGATGACTGGTTAAAATTTTTGGTGGTTTCTTGTTCAGTCCATAGGCCTACATCATGTGGCAAACCGGTGAGCATGTGGCTCTATTAGTATAGGAGATACCTGAAAACATATCACACTTTTCATCATAGTGCTTTTACCAATGCATAAAATGCATGGAGAAGTCATTTTGAATGACTGGTCCTCAGTGTTGTGAGAACGATGACTGGTTAAAATTTTTGGTGGTTTCTTGTTCAGTCCATAGGCCTACATCATGTGGCAAACCGGTGAGCATGTGGCTCTATTAGTATAGGAGATACCTGAAAACATATCACACTTTTCATCATAGTGCTTTTACCAATGCATAAAATGCATGGAGAAGTCATTTCGAATGACTGGTCCTCAGTGTTGTGAGAACGATGACTGGTTAAAATTTTTGGTGGTTTCTTGTTCAGTCCATAGGCCTACATCATGTGGCAAACCGGTGAGCATGTGGCTCTATTAGTATAGGAGATACCTGAAAACATATCACACTTTTCATCATAGTGCTTTTACCAATGCATAAAATGCATGGAGAAG
Organism: Ranitomeya imitator; assembly: GCF_032444005.1. Taxonomy (NCBI): domain Eukaryota; kingdom Metazoa; phylum Chordata; class Amphibia; order Anura; family Dendrobatidae; genus Ranitomeya; species Ranitomeya imitator. The sequence goes on from NW_027194843.1 coordinate 611,102, forward strand.
TCATTTCGAATGACTGGTCCTCAGTGTTGTGAGAACGATGACTGGTTAAAATTTTTGGTGGTTTCTTGTTCAGTCCATAGGCCTACATCATGTGGCAAACCGGTGAGCATGTGGCTCTATTAGTATAGGAGATACCTGAAAACATATCACACTTTTCATCATAGTGCTTTTACCAATGCATAAAATGCATGGAGAAGTCATTTCGAATGACTGGTCCTCAGTGTTGTGAGAACGATGACTGGTTAAAATTTTTGGTGGTTTCTTGTTCAGTCCATAGGCCTACATCATGTGGCAAACCGGTGAGCATGTGGCTCTATTAGTATAGGAGATACCTGAAAACATATCACACTTTTCATCATAGTGCTTTTACCAATGCATAAAATGCATGGAGAAGTCATTTCGAATGACTGGTCCTCAGTGTTGTGAGAACGATGACTGGTTAAAATTTTTGGTGGTTTCTTGTTCAGTCCATAGGCCTACATCATGTGGCAAACCGGTGAGCATGTGGCTCTATTAGTATAGGAGATACCTGAAAGCATATCACACTTTTCATCATAGTGCTTTTACCAATGCATAAAATGCATGGAGAAGTCATTTCGAATGACTGGTCCTCAGTGTTGTGAGAACGATGACTGGTTAAAATTTTTGGTGGTTTCTTGTTCAGTCCATAGGCCTACATCATGTGGCAAACCGGTGAGCATGTGGCTCTATTAGTATAGGAGATACCTGAAAACATATCACACTTTTCATCATAGTGCTTTTACCAATGCATAAAATGCATGGAGAAGTCATTTCGGATGACTGGTCCTCAGTGTTGTGAGAACGATGACTGGTTAAAATTTTTGGTGGTTTCTTGTTCAGTCCATAGGCCTACATCATGTGGCAAACCGGTGAGCATGTGGCTCTATTAGTATAGGAGATACCTGAAAACATATCACACTTTTCATCATCGTGCTTTTACCAATGCATAAAATGCATGGAGAAGTCATTTCGAATGACTGGTCCTCAGTGTTGTGAGAACGATGACTGGTTAAAATTTTTGGTGGTTTCTTGTTCAGTCCATAGGCCTACATCATGTGGCAAACCGGTGAGCATGTGGCTCTATTAGTATAGGAGATACCTGAAAACATATCACACTTTTCATCATAGTGCTTTTACCAATGCATAAAATGCATGGAGAAGTCATTTCGAATGACTGGTCCTCAGTGTTGTGAGAACGATGACTGGTTAAAATTTTTGGTGGTTTCTTGTTCAGTCCATGGGCCTACATCATGTGGCAAACCGGTGAGCATGTGGCTCTATTAGTATAGGAGATACCTGAAAACATATCACACTTTTCATCATAGTGCTTTTACCAATGCATAAAATTTATGGAGAAGTCATTTCGAATGACTGGTCCTCAGTGTTGTGAGAACGATGACTGGTTAAAATTTTTGGTGGTTTCTTGTTCAGTCCATAGGCCTACATCATGTGGCAAACCGGTGAGCATGTGGCTCTATTAGTATAGGAGATACCTGAAAACATATCACACTTTTCATCATAGTGCTTTTACCAATGC